>NC_134470.1:18204792-18643195 GCF_964194025.1 Convolutriloba macropyga
GCAAATGTTTTGGAATTCAAATAATATCGCAAGAAATTTTGGATCTTTTCTGTTTCGCCCCCCTTCCGTATTCTAGTGGGCATGTATCTTTTCCGCCCCACCCCAGGTGTACGCGCTTATTATTTACATAGTAACGTGCTACATAACAATAAATAGTTTATAACTGGGGGAGGGGCAAAGAAAACACTGGAGGGAGGGGGGGGCATATAAAACACTGGGGGGGGGGGGGGGGGCAGAATAGATTCGATATTTTTAATCTGTTCGGTTTCACTGTCTGATTAACAAAAAAGGTAAGGAGACAGGCAAAATTCTGTCTATTCTGGTCATTTGTTCAAAAGTTTGTCTATTTTGAGACAGTTCTCCCATTTTTGCAACTTAGGTAATATTTCCTGAAGATACAATGGTTACGTGGAGGTAAATTACGCCGAAAAATTTTGGAATAATCGCACGTGATGTAAGGCAACGTTTGATGCCGTGAACACCGAATATCAGAGAGAAACTCTTGGTCTCCCATTTTTTTTCAGGAGTGAATAATAGATATGATCCAAGTTATCGTTTGTCATGGTTAACATTTTTCATAAGCACGTTTTGATAAACTAACATATTGAAGCAATCTTTGGCAGATAAGATTTTACAAAAAAGGCAGTACTTAACGGGCAACTCATAGGTTCGGAAACGAGAAAGCTTTCAGTTATTTTTAAAGTGGTAATATGAGAAAAAAAAGTTGTCAATAACAAGTTGTAAAAATTCTTCCTCAAAAACTACAAAGAATTGCAAAAAAGACTTAAACTTACAATTTATGAATGATTTTTAAAAAATGGACACATTTTCTTGAGCAAAAAGAGTGGGGGCAAATAACATTAAAAAAGGTATGATAAGTTCAAGAATTACATTTTAATGTCTAGGTGTTAAATCTTTGATTTTATACAGAAGCCATTGAAGTTAGCAGTATAATAAAATCCACGTATTGTCAGGGGGGACGTCCCACCCCGTGACGAAGCGTGCATAACGTTTTGTAACGGGTGGGGACGTCCCCAACAGTTACGAATCGTGCGGTACATTTTTGGGGGTGGAAAAATTTTTGTCTCTCAATTTTACCTGAGAACAAAAAACTGGAAAAATTTTCTCGATTTGTGCCGGGAAAGATAAAAACTTGTAAAAATTTCTCAAATTCGTGAGGGACAAAAACTTGTAAAATTTTTGTCAATTTTGTGCGATAGAAACTTGTTCAGAAATTTCAGAAATTTCTGGGTGTCCATAAAACTGAATTTTGAAGTTTAAAAGTTCTTAAACCCTTTTTTAGTCAAAAAATTATTCATGGGTTTTTTAAGATAAATTACTGACTTAAGTTCTCTTTATTTCAATATGATAAGTTTTATGTAATATATCGACAGTAAAACGAAACGGAGTCAAATTTTGTTGGTTTTGATCCAAAATCTGGTTATAGTTTCATACTCTTATTGACCATGTGTTCTCCCAGACTCGTGGGTGTGGGCAGACTAGAAAATCAATAAAATTTAAGTGCCAAGGTTCCAGTTTGAGAATTATTGTGTGTTATGAAATTTCCAGCGTCAGAGGTGAAAAGAATGCAACTTTGCAGAGAATAAGGAAGTAGTATACTTAAAAAATGGACAAATAAATGCTCAAAACTATATGGAATGTTCCAAAAAAGTACTGAAAAAGTGTTTGAAATTATGCGGTAAAGCATTTCATAAACCAGGTTCAAATGACAAGAGAGTTAAAAACGAGGAAAAAATTGCGTATTTTTCAAAGTAAAAATTGTTAATTTTGGACAATTTTTATTTAAAAAACTTCCATAAGAAGCAATCCCATTATGCAAAAATTGTCTTGCATTGTGACTGAAAACAATCGTAGGCCGGTAAATTGTGTAACACAAAACGTTTCCGGGATAATGCAAATGTGAACATGTAATATAGTGTATATATTGGGGGAAAATATAAAAACTGACAAACTTCTAACGTAAAAAATTAATGTCCGACTGAACATTGCTGCGTAACTTGGCAAAATGATAGAATGAGCAGATTTTTTTCCCTCACATACTCCAAAACTAATTTCGCTTTTTTGTGAAGGACATTCAATTTTGTCTTTACTTCAATGAACAATTTTCTTGTTCTAATTTAGATCTCTTATTAGTTTCACAAGACTAACAACAAATATAGCTGGATTTCTATTGTGTTCCTCTATTTTTATGTATTCTGGATTTATATTGCCCACATCTGATTGGTTGAACGCTGGCTGGAGATTTATTTTTGTATGGTGCATGTAACGACATATGTTTTTGATGTGCCAACATGTATCTTTCATTACAATAAGCAATTCAGTGTTGTCGTCTCAGCTTCTCTGATTGGTCAGTCGAGTTTGAGTTTTATTAACGTCTTGCACATGTTTGAACACGTATAGTTTTATTATCAAAGACAAAGTGTGGTCAAAAGTTTGAGTTTGTGTTTAAAAAGAAAGTAGCATGTTGTTGTCTCAAGATTAGTTTGATCTTTATCACGATATTGCATGTTCAATGGATTGTGTATAATATTTATTGTGCATAAAAAAACTAAATCGGAAGCAACAATTCAATTTCAAATGAAACAATGTGTGTTGAGGCTAAAAAGAGAGAGATGTTACGCTATATAACACGGAACAGAAAACACTAACAAAATAATTTTCACACTTGTCAATGCCTTTAATTGTGTTTCAGAATATGATATCAGGTTTTTGCTTCTTTGGAGCACAGCAAAGGCTATATGGTAGCGTCTCAAGAATGCTGCAGACATTTATGGAAACTTCCGCTACTGTCGTACTCTATTTAAATAGAGTAGCTATTCGCGATGCAAGTGCGCTTAATTTTACTTAAACGGCGATTCGCTGAGCGAGATCCTGACTTGAATAATTTACGCTTACTTGTGGAGCGGGAAATGCAAAGAGAATTGTTCAACTGAACTTGAATTGCAAAACTAAGAGAATGATCTGAAGTGCTTGTAAGCAAATCTTGAATGCGTGATCAGACATGTCTGATCACGAAGCGGGAAACCAAGAAAGGAAGTATTGAACAGATCATAAAATACTAAATGAACAAATCTGAACTAAATGATCAAGGGCAAATGAATTGAACTAATTTAAAGGCACCGTATAAAATTTACTGCATCAAATAAATAACAAAGGATGATATCCTTGGGTAACACATACCCCTTGCATCAACAAAGAAAATTGTTACAATAACAATCCTTTGAATGTATAAAATAATAACAATATTTACAAATTAATATAGCAACAATATATGCACTGGTTATCATAGCTAAAAATATTTACTAATAAATTAGAAAGTTTGTAGTTAGATCAGGTGTATGAGAGTTCAGTTTCTAACTATTCACTCATCCAAATCATGACCTTCAGCCTCAAGCACTGTCATTGAGCGTACTAGCGTTGGGGTGTCGATAACCAAAAGTGGCTGATCTCGCGGGGCGGGAGGAGAGACTTCTCCTATTCTTGGAGAGATCTCGATCTCGGTCGGCTGTTGGTCTGCGATGTGTTGCACCGCTTCAACAATGGATTCGGGTGGGGGCTGGTAGTTCTCAACATCACCTGCTCGTCGTGGTGGTTTAGGTGGTGGTGCGATTGTTGAATCAGGAGATGAACTTTCGAAGCCGTAATAAAAAGGGCTGCCGTGATTTCTATCCGAAGGTCTTAGCGGTTGTTTTGCGGCAGTTGTAGGTGCGGAGGAAGTTGTGGGTTGCTCGCTATGCGAAACGGTACATGCTTCTTGCCGTTGGTTTCGAATAGCAAGAAAGTTGAGGATCTTTGGAATTCGTCCTCGCATCGCGCGTGAAATGTTTGACATTGAAGTGGAGACCCCGCTGCCCGGATCACGCTTGCGGTGCTTCATTTTCTTATCTCATTTCTGTTTCCTCATGAACTCTTTAACATGGCTTTGGATCAACTCCTCCGCCAATTTTTCCCCGGATCTTGGTCCCCTATGCTTTTAACGGAGTTTGCCGCTCCAGTTGTGTCCCCAATTTTGCGATATCGCTATTCCTGACTGTCACTACGGGTTTTCCGGGTTCTTTAATTGTGGATGTCGTCGGGCTAACTTTGAGTATATGCGAGCCAGGAGCAAGTACCTCATATAATCCCTCTAGGTTTTTCTTAGAACGTTGTTTCCCATGAGTTTTTTGGCTAAAATCAATTCAACCGATCGCTCTTTTAGATTAATTGGTCGATTGGCCTTCGTCCGCAGAAAGCGAGATTCGCCAGCCGTACTTGCCCTTTCTCTGGTTTTCGCTTCTTGCGTCGCTCGTGACATTCCTACATCGACCTGGATGCCACTGCGGTAGCCATTCACCCATTTGTCGTCTGGGAGTATTTCTTCTGGCATCACTGTTGCTTCATCTAAATAGTAGTTTACAATGCTTTCATATGTGAGATTGGACAATTTAGGCGTAGTCGAGATCACGCTCAGCGGTGGTATTAGGTTTTATTCCAAAGTGTGCTTCGAAGGGCGAGGTCTTTGTTGTTTTTTGTTTACATATTCGCATTTGGTGTATTATTATCTTTAATGCAAGCTTTACATGAAAGGCATTAGTAGACAATTTTTCCTCTTTGATACATGCAAGTCTATTTTTAATCGTTTGAATGAGTCTTTCTACCAATCCAATAGCGCGATGATCATTTACTGGAGCTTCAATTATATCAATATTATTTGTGTAACAGAAGGTCTTTACTTGATTGCCAACCAAACATTTTCCCTGATCCAGTCGAATAGATCGTGGAATTCCGTGATTTTCAGTATACATAAAAGTAAAATGTATAGTCTAAAAAGTTTAGAACATTTGGGCCGTTTGCTTTGTCATGAATACATGCAGTAGGGTATTTAGAAAAACGATCAATCGCGGCTAAGAAGTAAATTTCGTTACCCTCCTCATCAAAAATTGGACCTCCAAATCAATATGGATTTCTTGATGTGGTTCAACACACGGCATATGAGGATGAAGTTTCTTAGCGGCAATAACAGATTTAAGGTTCTTACGGATCACAGTGCAGGGCTTGCATTCTGTAGCTTTTACAATAAGCTCGCGGTGCTTGTATGACTACAAGCTATGCGTGGCCATGCATATCATACCCCATGTGCTCGGATGGCTTGAGTGTATGTCCTCAATTAATGCCTCTCGCAAGGCATTACGTATAGCAACCATTTTGTCTATACATACACACGCAGAACGTACATGAAAGTCTCTCCAATATGAATGTATATACGGGTTCAGAGCTTTTAGACAGCTTTCGTTATTTGTTAATATGCAGTCCCGGACCTCTTTTAACACTGCGTCCTTGCTTGTTAACGACACAATTAAGGAAATCTTAGAGACAGTGTTGTCGAATGTTGGTACATGTGGGCTGGGGGTAAGAGGGGTACTAGAATTAGAAGAATGAGTCGGAGATGTTGGCGTTATTATTTGTAGGGGACTCGCGGCGCGGGTATTGTTTAGCAAATTTGGTCGTTGACTTGCGATGCGGGTATTGTCCGGCAAGTTTGATTGCTGACTTGCGGTGCGGGTACTGCCTGGCGAATTAGAACGCTGACTTGCGGGGCGAGTTGTATTTTGACTAGAGGATTGCTGATTTGCTGTGCGGGATGTGTCGTTAAAAAGATCGCGCGTGATGCGCTTCTGGAAGGCATATTGTTATTGATTTTGGTTATATAATTTATGTCTGAAGAAGAGTTAGATGACAATGGATGTGTTGAATTAGAAATGCACGACTGAATTGTGAGATGATTTGAGGCGAAAAGCACTGATTTTATTTGTGGGTGGTGACTCTTAGAAATATTTGAGGAATGTCTTCTAATTGGCGGGAATTTAGAATCAGCCGTTGGCATTTGTTTTGCCAATTCATCTTCTGTTGTGCATTGCGGGCATTTCTCTATCTCTCTCTCTCTCTCTCTCTCCAATTGTGCTGAAGCGCCAACTATAGTTTCTTTGTAAATTGGTTCGAGGGGAAAATCCACCATCTCGGGTTTGGGTCCAAGTAGTGTATCAAGAATGATGTTTTCTTTCGCCAACAGTGCCACTTTATATTGCACTCTCCATTTCTCCAAGCGAAGAGGAGGGTCGGGTGTAGGTTTAACCCCGAAGGCGTCTATTCCGAGAGGTGTACGTTTAGTTGCTGGCTGCGCCATGTCGTACTCTATTTAAATAGAGTAGCTTTTCGCGATGCGGGTGCGCTTAATTTTACTTAAACGTCGATTCACGGAGCATGATCCTGACTTGAATAATTTACGCTTACTTGTGGAGCGGGAACTGCAAAGAGAATTGTTCAACTTAACTTGAATTGCAAAACTAAGAGAATGATCTGAAGTGCTTGTAAGCAAATCTTGAATGCGTGGTCAGACATGTCTGATCACGAAGCGGAAACCAAGAAAGGAAGTACTGAACAGATCATAAAATACTAAAGGAACAAATATGAACTAATTGATCAAGGGCAAATGAATTGAACTAATTTAAAGGCACCGTATAAAATTTACTGCATCAAATAAATAACAAAGGATGATATCCTTGGGTATCACAGCTACCTAGGGAGTAGAGGGAGTTGGCGTTGAGTTTTGTAGAGGTAAATTTTTGTAATTTGTAATGTCTAGACTTTCGGGGCTGGTTAGAATCCGCCCAAAACCATCGATAATTTCTAGGTCCCTCCAATAGCACTCTTGATTTTTCTATAGAGGAATCTTTTGAACTATTGAACTAGCGCACATTTGAACTATCGTTTCTGGATTGAACACAAATTCTCGTAACATGATCGATCGTGTACTGTGCTTCTTTCATCAGCGCCCATTCAAAGCTGAATGATAGAATTTAGTCCAAAATTACGATTGTTAGCGCCATGTGTTTAATTGGAATGCACTCATTGTCCTGCAATTCTTGTTTAACAATTACGACTTTCTCTTCATATGCTTTCATGAGCGTTTGTTCTCAAATCGGGATTGGTCTGTTCTTACAGGATAGTTGCCACCGCAGACAAGTTCAAACTTTGAAGACAGTATCGCATTAAAGAATTTTTGTGGTAGTTTATCACTTTAAACTTTTGGTAATATTTTTCTTTATAATCAAAAGATGAAACAGTTTTTTCTAAAATGAAAGAAATGAACTTCAATCTATATAAACTGTGCTATAAAAGTTTTTTTCCACTTTTACATTTCGGTTTGAATTCAAGTTTTAAAAATAATTAATTTGTTAACAATAGAGAAAGAGAAAAAGAAAGGAAGAAAGACTGTAAAAGGAGTTCGCAACCATTTTTGGGTTTAAGTTGTAGAGCAAAGATTAGAATTTTGTGAGCAATCAAACGGCATGCAAGAAATGAAAGAAATGATAATTTTTGTTGGATTGTTTTTCGTAAATGTTTAGGCGTGTTGCTTCTAAGAATGACTCAAAACTATACTTGTCACATAGAGTTTAATAGTTGGACGTATTTGGTTTTTATCTTAGCCAATCAGAAAGCAACGAATTTTGAAATTTAACCTGATGACTACTAGGTCGAAAATATAGTGACAAGAGAAATTATATAAGCGTTATTCTGCGTCTTATCATAACCAATTGGATGCTTCGTGGTCAAATTTAAACAACATGAGGTTAGCATTGCGGTTATTGGTTTTTGTTGTTTAAAATTTTAAAATTTAAAACCCGATAAGTTAGTCTGTCGCTATTGTTAGAATGACAAAATCTTTTTCCTTCGCTGTTTAAGGATTGATGATGATAAATGGTTTTTATATTAGATTGTTCAGAGAAAACCATTAAAAATTTTGTTTAGTTGCAGTTTGGTAAGTAAAAAAGACTTGGCGTGCGTTTTAATCAAGCAGATGTTTGTCGAAACTGTTTGAAAAACATTCACGAAAAAAACTTATCTATTACCACAACTTACCGAGAAAAATCATTAAAAATAAACTATTTCCTGGCAGCAAGTGAATACTTTAGTGAGTTGGACTGCTTTGATCATGATATTGCTCCAAAGTTGCCTCTATATTGAGGTCTATTGGGCATCGACAATTTGTCTTTCGACAATTATCTAAAAGTGTCAAAAACTCTACGTTTAGACGCTTTTTCACTTGACGCAGGTGGTTTCACATACGAATTTTATAACCAGGGACATGGTTTTTCTTACATGCTTCCGTGGAAAAACAGGAACGGTTTTAGCGGGCATTTGTCGGGACTATTGTTTTGCTTATATATAAAGATTTTCACCCATCAATTTTTCACATATTGGAATGCTGAGCAGCAAAACAGTTGTGTTAAGCGTTGAAGGATTTCGTCAGAGAGAAGAAAAATTTATTGTAAAAGAATTTGGTATTATTTGCACTGAGGACTAACTTGACTGCGTGTCATTTTTACCACCAACAAGTTATAGTGAGTTAACAACTCAACAGAAAGAATCTTTCAGTTGTTTGGGAAAGAATTTGCACGGTATTGCATGAAACAGAGGTAACTATCCCTGCATTTATCTTACACAAATATTTCAAAGCGTTCGCACGCGGAATCCAGGTGCAATATTCTACGCTTAGGGTGCGGAGAAAGTTATTTTTTTCGTCGGAGTTGCTTGAATGCTCTCATATTGATCTGAATTCAGTTGAGTGTCCTTCGATATCTGTGAACTATTTCACACAAAATTGTCAAATTCATTCAATAGGCAAAAACAATTTCAGCAAACTGGTTAAACACTGACATAGGAATCGAGGAAAAAGGAGGCACCCCTGTCACCAAGTTCACTAATTTGTGCCTTGGTTACTGAGGACGGGAATCTCAGTCTTTCAATTTCCAAAGACGAAACCATAAAAACCAGTAACCAGTTTTTAGAGAGAAAGGCTGAATCGTTGCTTACTGAGGACGAAGTTCGCTCATTCACTCATTTTTTATATTAAATTGAACCTTTTCTTCAGTGAAGAAAGAAGAATGTCCAAACCTCAACCCAGAGTCTGTCCTTCAAGACTCCTACTGATGTAGAAGCACCCGGTTGGTAAAGAAAAAAACAAAAACAATCCTTGGCTGCCGAAAGAGATTCAACACTTGGTGAAGGAAGAAAGAGTGCACAAAATTGTTCATTATAACACAACTGATAGATTCTCTGAGTGCTTTTTGGTTCATATGAAAGACTTTCTGACTGAGCTCATTTTCTATGAATTGTATTATGTAAACTGATAACCAATTTATACTCTTTTAGCAAGTTTTTGTTTCTTGTTGAGATGGAGGGAGTAACAGTTGACCAAGTTGACGCTGTTGTAGAGGAAAATTTAAAAAACAAAGTAATCGCAAATCTTTCTGAAAATTTTGTAAACAAGCAACCAGGATGGGGAAAATAGTTAACCTCATAGAAGAGTAAAAAAAGGTTGTTATAGACGAAAATGAAAATTTCATTTTTGTCGGAACAACAGAATTAAATGTTCTAAATGTTCCCCTTTTTCTCTATAATTTGCAGCAACCAAATAAGAAACTAAGTAATCCAGATTTTTTTAAAGATTCTTGATGTTTTAAACATAAAAAAGAACTTGGTGATCAACAGCAATGCTAAAGTTGCGCCCCAGAAAATAACTCAAAGAGTTGCCTAACAAAAAAAGCAAACTAGATCGCCAAAAAAGAATCAAGCACAAACAAACCAGCCAATTATTTACAGCGGATGCCTCAGACGTCGGAAGTGGTTTCGAAACATCAAAGGAAGACAGAACTCAGGAGGACGAGAACTGGGAGTCTGTCGATGAATGAGATAAAAGTGCTTGAGATAGAATATGCGAAAGGTCCCGCAGCATACGGAAGCGTGAGAAACCTTAAAAAATCACAAATTTGAAACCAAGTAGAGTAAAACTATTTCTGGCGAGCAAAATTGCCCACACAAGGTAAAATAAATATAGTAAAAAAAATTTCAACACTGAAAGCTATCGTTTACATTATAAACGAAATTTGGTCGCTAGACCTGGCTCACGCGGATAAGTTATCAAAAGAGAACAAAGATGTAAAATACTTCCGGGTTGCGGTTAATTGTCTCTCACGTTATCTACGTGTCGAACTTGAAATCAAAGTACGCCACAACAACAGCCGATAATTTAAGAAAATGATAAAATAGAAGCGACATAAAAAAAATTGGCTAGATGCTGGTACAGAAGTTAAGGGCTCTTTCAACACTCTGTCAGAAAAATGAAATCGAAGCCGCAGACGAATCCATTAAAATCTGAAACCAGTTTTTCACAGAAAAAATAAATCGGTGCTTACTGAGGACGAAATTTGCTCATTCACTCATTTAGTGTATTATATTGAACATTTTCTCCGGTGGAGAAAGCAGAATGTCAAAACCTCAACCCTGAGTCTGTCCTCCGAAACTCCTGCTGATGTCAAAGCACCCGGTGGGTGAAGAAATAGAAAAAAAAAACCTTCAATGCCAAATGAGACTTTATACTAGGTAAAGAAAGAAAGAGTGCACAATATTGTTCATTATGACAACACTGAGAGACTCTCTGAGTGCTTTATGGTTTAGATGAAAGACTTTCTAACTGAGTTCAATTGCTATGAGTTGTATTATGTAAACTGATATCCTATCTATTCTTTTTATCAAATTCTTATTTTTGTTGAGATGGAGGGAGTAACAGTTGATCAATTTGAGGCTGTTGTAGAGCAAAATTATTTTGAAAAAGAAAGTAGTAGTAAACCTTCTCGAAAATTTTGTAACCAAGCAACTTTGCCACGCTCAAAAAATGTATTTTTGTGCAAATAATTTTTATAATACTGCTAATATCAGTTTATATTGTTAAATTAACCGTGTTCAAACCAAACTGTGAAGAAATTTCAGTTTGGATATCCATATTGTCAATTTTAAATGGATATAATTTACTAAACCCAAGACTATGAATAAAATTATATTAACGAGAGCTATGGTATTCATCGCCGTAGTAGGGCCTTCAGGTTGTGGCAAAACAGAGTTATTTTTCAAAATGTTAAGTGGAAACACATTTTACCTAAAATTTAACCGTATTATTTTTTTATATCGGCAATAACAAATCGGCAAATGCAACAAACATACATCAAAATGGAGCAAAAATTTGGAGTTAATTTCAAAAAGTATGCCATTTTAGATTTTTAAAATAAACTTGAAAACTGTCTATTGATAACTGATGACTCGTGCAAAGAAATTTATAACGACAAAAAAATTGTTAAATTGGCCGCTGCAGGGCGTCACAAATACATTAAAGTTATTCACATAAAGAACAATCTTTATCAGCGAAGCAAGTGGTTTGTACAATAAAATTGAACACAACGAACATCATTTTGTTCAGATCAGCCCGCAATATTCATCAACTCGAATTTTTAGGCAAGAAACTAAACTTTGAAAATTTTTAAAAACATCGCTATCAAATGGCAACGAAAGAACAGTTTGGTCATTGTATATCGATTTTGATCCAAAAACGTGTGATTGTTTGCGATACTGTTCAAAATAATACTGAGCCAGGTCCTACAGTGTTCTATCTTCCATCTGATAAAGCAGAAACTATCCCTCTAGATAATGAACTAGAAAAAGTAATCTATATTGAAGCAAATTAGACATTTTCAACCAAAACAGTTAAAGAAATGTTTGCGTAGTTGTGATAGTGATGTTAGACTTGTTTTATGTGAATGTCTTCACTATGTTTTACTGGGTCATAATAGAGTGAAAATTGGTGACTTAGAAAAATACAGACACTTACATGAAAGTGTGCTCAAAAGAGAGTCATCGCAAACGACTAGCGGTTTCACTAAAAAGAACCGCTTTCGATATGATTCAATTCTTTATAACCTTTTTGTGTCATCCATTTGAGTTAAACTAAGTCAATTGCTGAAGTATTTTTTGGTTCCCAAAAATCAGTTGATGAAAGAGCAACCATATTACTCACAAATTCTGAATGATCCCAGAGTTCAGTATACCAGTGCTCAAATTTCCTTTTAGAACCGTTTGCGACCAAGTGAAAGCACTAACAAAGAGTATCCAGACGTTTCGGATACAAGGGAAAATTGCACACACCAAGTATAAGAAATATAAAGTTTTTCCAGCACTGAAATTTATTGCCTACGATTTAAACAAAATTTGGTCGCTAGACTTGGCTCTTGTGAATAAGTTATCAAAAGAAAATAAGGATTTAAAATACTTCTGGGTTGCGGTTGATTGTCCTTCACGTTATCTACGTGTCGAAACCTTGATCGCATGTTCAATACACCAGTGCTCAATTTTCCTTTTAGAACTGTATGCGACCAAGTGAAAGCACTAACAAAGAGTATCAGGAAATTTCTAATACAAGGGAAACAACTGATCCCACTGAGTTGTCAAAAAACATGAAAGCAAAATTCTGGAGGGCAAAAATGCCCACACAAAGTATAAGAAATATAGAAAGCTATGCGTGGCCATGCATATCATACCCCATGTGCTCGGATGGCTTGAGTGTATGTCCTCAATTAATGCCTCTCGCAAGGCATTACGTATAGCAACCATTTTGTCTATACATACACACGCAGAACGTACATGAAAGTCTCTCCAATATGAATGTATATACGGGTTCAGAGCTTTTAGACAGCTTTCGTTATTTGTTAATATGCAGTCCCGGACCTCTTTTAACACTGCGTCCTTGCTTGTTCACGACACAATTAAGGAAATCTTAGAGACAGTGTTGTCGAATGTTGGTACATGTGGGCTGGGGTTAAGAGGGGTACTAGAATTAGAAGAATGAGTCGGAGATGTTGGCGTTATTATTTGTAGGGGACTCGCGGCGCGGGTATTGTTTAGCAAATTTGGTCGTTGACTTGCGATGCGGGTATTGTCCGGCAAGTTTGATTGCTGACTTGCGGTGCGGGTACTGCCTGGCGAATTAGAACGCTGACTTGCGGGGCGAGTTGTATTTTGACTAGAGGATTGCTGATTTGCTGTGCGGGATGTGTCGTTAAAAAGATCGCGCGTGATGCGCTTCTGGAAGGCATATTGTTATTGATTTTGGTTATATAATTTATGTCTGAAGAAGAGTTAGATGACAATGGATGTGTTGAATTAGAAATGCACGACTGAATTGTGAGATGATTTGAGGCGAAAAGCACTGATTTTATTTGTGGGTGGTGACTCTTAGAAATATTTGAGGAATGTCTTCTAATTGGCGGGAATTTAGAATCAGCCGTTGGCATTTGTTTTGCCAATTCATCTTCTGTTGTGCATTGCGGGCATTTCTCTATCTCTCTCTCTCTCTCTCCAATTGTGCTGAAGCGCTAACTATAGTTTCTTTGTAAATTGGTTCGAGGGGAAAATCCACCATCTCGGGTTTGGGTCCAAGTAGTGTATCAAGAATGATGTTTTCTTTCGCCAACAGTGCCACTTTATATTGCACTCTCCATTTCTCCAAGCGAAGAGGAGGGTCGGGTGTAGGTTTAACCCCGAAGGCGTCTATTCCGAGAGGTGTACGTTTAGTTGCTGGCTGCGCCATGTCGTACTCTATTTAAATAGAGTAGCTTTTCGCGATGCGGGTGCGCTTAATTTTACTTAAACGTCGATTCACGGAGCATGATCCTGACTTGAATAATTTACGCTTACTTGTGGAGCGGGAACTGCAAAGAGAATTGTTCAACTTAACTTGAATTGCAAAACTAAGAGAATGATCTGAAGTGCTTGTAAGCAAATCTTGAATGCGTGGTCAGACATGTCTGATCACGAAGCGGAAACCAAGAAAGGAAGTACTGAACAGATCATAAAATACTAAAGGAACAAATATGAACTAATTGATCAAGGGCAAATGAATTGAACTAATTTAAAGGCACCGTATAAAATTTACTGCATCAAATAAATAACAAAGGATGATATCCTTGGGTATCACAGCTACCTAGGGAGTTGAGGGAGTTGGCGTTGAGTTTTGTAGAGGTAAATTTTTGTAATTTGTAATGTCTAGACTTTCGGGGCTGGTTAGAATCCGCCCAAAACCATCGATAATTTCTAGGTCCCTCCAATAGCACTCTTGATTTTTCTATAGAGGAATCTTTTGAACTATTGAACTAGCGCACATTTGAACTATCGTTTCTGGATTGAACACAAATTCTCGTAACATGATCGATCGTGTACTGTGCTTCTTTCATCAGCGCCCATTCAAAGCTGAATGATAGAATTTAGTCCAAAATTACGATTGTTAGCGCCATGTGTTTAATTGGAATGCACTCATTGTCCTGCAATTCTTGTTTAACAATTACGACTTTCTCTTCATATGCTTTCATGAGCGTTTGTTCTCAAATCGGGATTGGTCTGTTCTTACAGGATAGTTGCCACCGCAGACAAGTTCAAACTTTGAAGACAGTATCGCATTAAAGAATTTTTGTGGTAGTTTATCACTTTAAACTTTTGGTAATATTTTTCTTTATAATCAAAAGATGAAACAGTTTTTTCTAAAATGAAAGAAATGAACTTCAATCTATATAAACTGTGCTATAAAAGTTTTTTTCCACTTTTACATTTCGGTTTGAATTCAAGTTTTAAAAATAATTAATTTGTTAACAATAGAGAAAGAGAAAAAGAAAGGAAGAAAGACTGTAAAAGGAGTTCGCAACCATTTTTGGGTTTAAGTTGTAGAGCAAAGATTAGAATTTTGTGAGCAATCAAACGGCATGCAAGAAATGAAAGAAATGATAATTTTTGTTGGATTGTTTTTCGTAAATGTTTAGGCGTGTTGCTTCTAAGAATGACTCAAAACTATACTTGTCACATAGAGTTTAATAGTTGGACGTATTTGGTTTTTATCTTAGCCAATCAGAAAGCAACGAATTTTGAAATTTAACCTGATGACTACTAGGTCGAAAATATAGTGACAAGAGAAATTATATAAGCGTTATTCTGCGTCTTATCATAACCAATTGGATGCTTCGTGGTCAAATTTAAACAACATGAGGTTAGCATTGCGGTTATTGGTTTTTGTTGTTTAAAATTTTAAAATTTAAAACCCGATAAGTTAGTCTGTCGCTATTGTTAGAATGACAAAATCTTTTTCCTTCGCTGTTTAAGGATTGATGATGATAAATGGTTTTTATATTAGATTGTTCAGAGAAAACCATTAAAAATTTTGTTTAGTTGCAGTTTGGTAAGTAAAAAAGACTTGGCGTGCGTTTTAATCAAGCAGATGTTTGTCGAAACTGTTTGAAAAACATTCACGAAAAAAACTTATCTATTACCACAACTTACCGAGAAAAATCATTAAAAATAAACTATTTCCTGGCAGCAAGTGAATACTTTAGTGAGTTGGACTGCTTTGATCATGATATTGCTCCAAAGTTGCCTCTATATTGAGGTCTATTGGGCATCGACAATTTGTCTTTCGACAATTATCTAAAAGTGTCAAAAACTCTACGTTTAGACGCTTTTTCACTTGACGCAGGTGGTTTCACATACGAATTTTATAACCAGGGACATGGTTTTTCTTACATGCTTCCGTGGAAAAACAGGAACGGTTTTAGCGGGCATTTGTCGGGACTATTGTTTTGCTTATATATAAAGATTTTCACCCATCAATTTTTCACATATTGGAATGCTGAGCAGCAAAACGGTTGTGTTAAGCGTTGAAGGATTTCGTCAGAGAGAAGAAAAATTTATTGTAAAAGAATTTGGTATTATTTGCACTGAGGACTAACTTGACTGCGTGTCATTTTTACCACCAACAAGTTATAGTGAGTTAACAACTCAACAGAAAGAATCTTTCAGTTGTTTGGGAAAGAATTTGCACGGTATTGCATGAAACAGAGGTAACTATCCCTGCATTTATCTTACACAAATATTTCAAAGCGTTCGCACGCGGAATCCAGGTGCAATATTCTACGCTTAGGGTGCGGAGAAAGTTATTTTTTTCGTCGGAGTTGCTTGAATGCTCTCATATTGATCTGAATTCAGTTGAGTGTCCTTCGATATCTGTGAACTATTTCACACAAAATTGTCAAATTCATTCAATAGGCAAAAACAATTTCAGCAAACTGGTTAAACACTGACATAGGAATCGAGGAAAAAGGAGGCACCCCTGTCACCAAGTTCACTAATTTGTGCCTTGGTTACTGAGGACGGGAATCTCAGTCTTTCAATTTCCAAAGACGAAACCATAAAAACCAGTAACCAGTTTTTAGAGAGAAAGGCTGAATCGTTGCTTACTGAGGACGAAGTTCGCTCATTCACTCATTTTTTATATTAAATTGAACCTTTTCTTCAGTGAAGAAAGAAGAATGTCCAAACCTCAACCCAGAGTCTGTCCTTCAAGACTCCTACTGATGTAGAAGCACCCGGTTGGTAAAGAAAAAAACAAAAACAATCCTTGGCTGCCGAAAGAGATTCAACACTTGGTGAAGGAAGAAAGAGTGCACAAAATTGTTCATTATAACACAACTGATAGATTCTCTGAGTGCTTTTTGGTTCATATGAAAGACTTTCTGACTGAGCTCATTTTCTATGAATTGTATTATGTAAACTGATAACCAATTTATACTCTTTTAGCAAGTTTTTGTTTCTTGTTGAGATGGAGGGAGTAACAGTTGACCAAGTTGACGCTGTTGTAGAGGAAAATTTAAAAAACAAAGTAATCGCAAATCTTTCTGAAAATTTTGTAAACAAGCAACCAGGATGGGGAAAATAGTTAACCTCATAGAAGAGTAAAAAAAGGTTGTTATAGACGAAAATGAAAATTTCATTTTTGTCGGAACAACAGAATTAAATGTTCTAAATGTTCCCCTTTTTCTCTATAATTTGCAGCAACCAAATAAGAAACTAAGTAATCCAGATTTTTTTAAAGATTCTTGATGTTTTAAACATAAAAAAGAACTTGGTGATCAACAGCAATGCTAAAGTTGCGCCCCAGAAAATAACTCAAAGAGTTGCCTAACAAAAAAAGCAAACTAGATCGCCAAAAAAGAATCAAGCACAAACAAACCAGCCAATTATTTACAGCGGATGCCTCAGACGTCGGAAGTGGTTTCGAAACATCAAAGGAAGACAGAACTCAGGAGGACGAGAACTGGGAGTCTGTCGATGAATGAGATAAAAGTGCTTGAGATAAAATATGCGAAAGGTCCCGCAGCATACGGAAGCGTGAGAAACCTTAAAAAATCACAAATTTGAAACCAAGTAGAGTAAAACTATTTCTGGCGAACAAAATTGCCCACACAAGGTAAAATAAATATAGTAAAAAAAATTTCAACACTGAAAGCTATCGTTTACATTATAAACGAAATTTGGTCGCTAGACCTGGCTCACGCGGATAAGTTATCAAAAGAGAACAAAGATGTAAAATACTTCCGGGTTGCGGTTAATTGTCTCTCACGTTATCTACGTGTCGAACTTGAAATCAAAGTACGCCACAACAACAGCCGATAATTTAAGAAAATGATAAAATAGAAGCGACATAAAAAAAATTGGCTAGATGCTGGTACAGAAGTTAAGGGCTCTTTCAACACTCTGTCAGAAAAATGAAATCGAAGCCGCAGACGAATCCATTAAAATCTGAAACCAGTTTTTCACAGAAAAAATAAATCGGTGCTTACTGAGGACGAAATTTGCTCATTCACTCATTTAGTGTATTATATTGAACATTTTCTCCGGTGGAGAAAGCAGAATGTCAAAACCTCAACCCTGAGTCTGTCCTCCGAAACTCCTGCTGATGTCAAAGCACCCGGTGGGTGAAGAAATAGAAAAAAAAACAAACCTTCAATGCCAAATGAGACTTTATACTAGGTAAAGAAAGAAAGAGTGCACAATATTGTTCATTATGACAACACTGAGAGACTCTCTGAGTGCTTTATGGTTTAGATGAAAGACTTTCTAACTGAGTTCAATTGCTATGAGTTGTATTATGTAAACTGATATCCTATCTATTCTTTTTATCAAATTCTTATTTTTGTTGAGATGGAGGGAGTAACAGTTGATCAATTTGACGCTGTTGTAGAGCAAAATTATTTTGAAAAAGAAAGTAGTAGTAAACCTTCTCGAAAATTTTGTAACCAAGCAACTTTGCCACGCTCAAAAAATGTATTTTTGTGCAAATAATTTTTATAATACTGCTAATATCAGTTTATATTGTTAAATTAACCGTGTTCAAACCAAACTGTGAAGAAATTTCAGTTTGGATATCCGTATTGTCAATTTTAAATGGATATAATTTACTAAACCCAAGACTATGAATAAAATTATATTAACGAGAGCTATGGTATTCATCGCCGTAGTAGGGCCTTCAGGTTGTGGCAAAACAGAGTTATTTTTCAAAATGTTAAGTGGAAACACATTTTACCCAAAATTTAACCGTATTATTTTTTTATATCGGCAATAACAAATCGGCAAATGCAACAAACATACATCAAAATGGAGCAAAAATTTGGAGTTAATTTCAAAAAGTATGCCATTTTAGATTTTTAAAATAAACTTGAAAACTGTCTATTGATAACTGATGACTCGTGCAAAGAAATTTATAACGACAAAAAAATTGTTAAATTGGCCGCTGCAGGGCGTCACAAATACATTAATGTTATTCACATAAAGAACAATCTTTATCAGCGAAGCAAGTGGTTTGTACAATAAAATTGAACACAACGAACATCATTTTGTTCAGATCAGCCCGCAATATTCATCAACTCGAATTTTTAGGCAAGAAACTAAACTTTGAAAATTTTTAAAAACATCGCTATCAAATGGCAACGAAAGAACAGTTTGGTCATTGTATATCGATTTTGATCCAAAAACGTGTGATTGTTTGCGATACTGTTCAAAATAATACTGAGCCAGGTCCTACAGTGTTCTATCTTCCATCTGATAAAGCAGAAACTATCCCTCTAGATAATGAACTAGAAAAAGTAATCTATATTGAAGCAAATTAGACATTTGCAACCAAAACAGTTAAAGAAATGTTTGCGTAGTTGTGATAGTGATGTTAGACTTGTTTTATGTGAATGTCTTCACTATGTTTTACTGGGTCATAATAGAGTGAAAATTGGTGACTTAGAAAAATACAGACACTTACATGAAAGTGTGCTCAAAAGAGAGTCATCGCAAACGACTAGCGGTTTCACTAAAAAGAACCGCTTTCGATATGATTCAATTCTTTATAACCTTTTTGTGTCATCCATTTGAGTTAAACTAAGTCAATTGCTGAAGTATTTTTTGGTTCCCAAAAATCAGTTGATGAAAGAGCAACCATATTACTCACAAATTCTGAATGATCCCAGAGTTCAGTATACCAGTGCTCAAATTTCCTTTTAGAACCGTTTGCGACCAAGTGAAAGCACTAACAAAGAGTATCCAGACGTTTCGGATACAAGGGAAAATTGCACACACCAAGTATAAGAAATATAAAGTTTTTCCAGCACTGAAATTTATTGCCTACGATTTAAACAAAATTTGGTCGCTAGACTTGGCTCTTGTGAATAAGTTATCAAAAGAAAATAAGGATTTAAAATACTTCTGGGTTGCGGTTGATTGTCCTTCACGTTATCTACGTGTCGAAACCTTGATCGCATGTTCAATACACCAGTGCT
The DNA here is from genome assembly GCF_964194025.1 of Convolutriloba macropyga. Taxonomy (NCBI): domain Eukaryota; kingdom Metazoa; phylum Xenacoelomorpha; order Acoela; family Convolutidae; genus Convolutriloba; species Convolutriloba macropyga. The sequence continues at coordinate 18,224,325 of NC_134470.1, forward strand.
CAATTTTCCTTTTAGAACTGTATGCGACCAAGTGAAAGCACTAACAAAGAGTATCAGGAAATTTCTAATACAAGGGAAACAACTGATCCCACTGAGTTGTCAAAAAACATGAAAGCAAAATTCTGGAGGGCAAAAATGCCCACACAAAGTATAAGAAATATAGAAAAACATTTCCATCAGTAAAATTTATTGCCTACGATTTAAACGAAATTTGGTCGCTAGACTTGGCTCATGTGAAAAAGCTATCAAAAGAGAACAAAGATTTAAAATACTTCTGGGTTGCGGCTGATTGTCCTTCACGTCATCTACGTGTAAAACCCTTGATCCCAGAGTTCAGTATACCAATGCTCAATTTTCCTTTTAGAACCGTATGCGACCAAGTGAAAGCGCTGACAAAGAGTATCAGGAAATTTCGGGTACAAGGGAAACAACTGATCCCACTGAGCTGTCAAAAAAGCTTGCAAGCAAAATTCTGGAGGGCAAAACTGCCCACACAAAGAATAAAAAATATAGAAATAAAATTCCAACACTGAAATTTTTTTGCCTACGATTTAAACGAAATTTGGTTGCTAAATTTGGCTCATGTGAATAAGTTATCAAAAAAGAACAAAGATTTAAATTACTTCTGGGTTGTGGTTGATTGTCTCTCACAATATATAGGTGTCAAACCCTTGATTGCAGAGTTCAGTATACCATTGCTCCATTTTCATTTTAGAACCGTATGCGACCAAGTGAAAGCCCTAACAAAAGTATCAGGAACTTTCGTATACAAGGGAAACAACTGATCCCACTGAGTTGTCAAAAAAGCATGCAAGCAAAATTCGTCAATATTTTAACGTGCTAGCGCCAGCAAAATTCACCAGCAGGGGAAAATAGTTAACCTCATAAAAGAGTCAAAAAAGGTGGTCATAGACTAGAATGAAAATTTAGTTTTTGACGGAAGAGTGGCAAGAATAAAGGTTCCCATTTTTCTTTATGATTTGCAGTGACCAAGTAAAAAACTATGTAATCGAGATTATTTAAGATTCTTGAGGTTTTACACATAAAAGAAGACTTGGTGATCAACAGCAATGCTAAAATTTCGACCCGGAAAAGAACTCGAAGATTTGCCAAACAAACAAAGAAAACTATTTCGCCAAAAAGAGTCAAGGACAAAGAATCCAGCCATTTACTCACAGAGACATTCTCAGACGGCGGAAGTATTTTTGAAACATCAAAGGAAGACAAAACTCGAGAGGAGGAGGAAAACTGGTAGTCTTTCGACAAATGAGCAAAACTGCTTTAATTAAAATATACGCAAAGTCCCACAGCATACGGAAGCGTGAGGAACCTACAAAAAAGCACCAATCTGAAACCAAGTAGCGTAAATTTATTTCTGGAGGGCAAAATTGGCCACACAAAAAACAAGAATTATAGAAAAAAATGTCCAACACTGAAATTTTTTACCTACGATTTAAACAAAATTTGGTCGCTAGATTTGGCTCGTGTGGATAAAATATCAAAAGAGAACAAAGATTTAAAGTTCTTCTGGGTTGCGGTTGATTGTCTCTCACGTTATCTACCTGTCGAACCCTTGAAAGCAAAATACGTCATAACAACAGCCGATGAATTCAAGAAAATTATAAAAAAGTGACCTAAAAAGAGTGGGTAGATGCTCTTACAGAATTTAAGGGCTCTTTCAGCACTCTGTAAGAAAAATGAGATCGAATTTTAAAAAAATTATAGCGAGAAAAAATCGGCATTAGCGGAAAGGAAGATGCAATTGCTCAAGTATTTGATATACAAGTATTTGGAGGACAAATGGACATCCTCGTTTAGTAATCGTTTGCAGAGCTCTTTACAAACTATTAAATCTAAAGCCAACAAGGTATTGAAATTGGCGCCAAATAAAGTGACAAAAAAGACGTTCCTTAGTTGATATGATTAATTTTACGTCAGCAAAAATAGTTCGTTGACCAAAGTTTTACGTCGGAGATTTGGTGCAAATATCAAAAGCGGAATTTCCTTTTAGTAATATGAGCAATAATATAAGCAAACCTTTACCAACAAGGTGTTCAGTTTTGCAATATACCTACAAGAAATCCCCCTGTTTATAGTCTCATTGACGCATCACAGGAGCCAGTCAAAGGAGAATTTTAAGAATTAGAGTTGGTCAATATTAGAGACAATATTAGTGAAATAGCAAAACATGAATGAATGAATTCACGGTTCACTTAGTTTCATCAGCCTCTAGGAATGTTTTTCCTCAAAACTGATTGTCCTCATTCAAAAATTATTTCAATGAAGAAGTGAATTTGGAGGAGGATTGGCCAGTTGCAATAAGTGAAACTATTTTTCCGTCAAAATTAAAGCAAGTGAACAACAATAATTTAATGATATTTTCATCTGAAGGCCTCAAATTTCATGAGAAAAATCTTAAATTTGATGCTATCACCAGACCATACGGAGGAGAAAGACGTATGATTGAAATTAGTTCCTATGAAAACCTTGACCATCGTTTGAGATCCATGAAAACACCTTCCGAATTACCTCATTTTGACTATCAATATAACAAAATCAATGGAAATTTATTCCTCTTTTTTGTAGAAAACGGAGGAAATACTTTTCCGAGTATCGAAATTTCAAGCATACTAGATTTCAACGGTATTCATGATGGGTATTGTTATGATATTGGATACAAGATGTTGGACACTTTTGAAAATCTGACCATGGCATAAGACGAAAAACTTTTTGTCGTTGATTATCCTTTCGACTTGTCTTCAGGAAAGCAGCTGATTTATATTTACGTTAAAATAATTGAATATGAATATGTAGGTGGTACTAAGGCTCCACCTATTGGAGTCAATGATTCAAAACAACGACTGAAAAACGGTAGTCCTTGAGAAATAGAGCCAACACACAGAATCGTTTTCAGCAAGTTGGAATACAAAAATTTATTATCCAAAATATTCCAGACAATTGAGATTCAATTGCGGACAAATCGGACAATTAGTTCCATTCGCTGCAACAGGAAAATTTATATTGACTTTAAATTTTTTTAAAAAATTGACTAGATGGAAGCGTACTATCAACAGCAATCGGTTTCACAATACTTTTCAGCACACTATCGCTAACAAGGCAGTGGTTTTGGGGCCTTAGCAGCAGGTTTTGCAGGGCCGGGTTGCTGATTGCAAGAAAATTTCCTTGGCTTCTCGCCAAAAAGATCGCCAAAACAAGCAATAAAATTGACGGTGCTTAAAACTGTAATGAACAAGTGAGCAAGGATCAAAAACAGGGAAAATGCGTAAAATAAAAACTAACAGTGAAAATTAAGGCATTCGTAAAAAGAAGCCTCTGACGAATAGTTGGTCAAATTTCGTTTATAAAGTTAAAATTGATTACTATTTTACAGCCTGCAGAGGCCACAGACAGCACACTTGATTTTTCTGAAGAACAGTCTGTGCTGATACTTCTGACAATGCTCTTACTCCAAAAAGTCTGACCATCATTTTCCCCGGACGGTCCAATGCTTAAATTGGAGATTTTGGGAGACAAGAACAACTTCATAGACTTACGAAAACTTGATAAAATGACGGCGATTTAAGGACAGGCACTGACGCTACAAATACAGATGCGCCATACTTAATCAAAAACGCATTACATTCTTTATTTTCAGAATGCACTGCATCTGCTAATGGTGTTAAAATTTCCAACGCAAACGGAAACTATGCGCACAAACGGAAACAGGCTGGAACCTTCCTTTTGCCAGAGCTACTCTGCTCCTCCGCAGACTTTGAGAGATTTACTCTTCTGATAGCATCAATTTTTTTCTCCTACTTGCTCTACTTCGTGCGTAGAGAGAGTGAGTTTTGTTTGAAACAAAAATCGTTGTCTACGTTTTCTTTTTTGAAAAGTTTCAGCGATATTTAAGTTCCTGTATTATTATAACTTTTTACACAGGCACCTACATTTTGTTTTTCAGAACGCGCCATATCGTGATAAAAATCAAAGTAATCTTGAGACGACGATATGCTACTCTCTTTTTAAACAAAAATTCAAACTTGTGACCACACCTTGTCTTTGATAATAAAAGAACAAGTGTTCAAACATGTGCAAGACGGTAATAAAGCTTAAACCCGAATGACCAATCAGAGAAGCTGAGACGACCACACTGAACTGCTTATGGTAATAAAAGATACATGTTGGCACATGTAGTAAAGACAATAATTCCTAAAATTTGGCCCACCAATCACAAACGCCGAGACCAAAACTTGCGAAAGAAAAATCAGAAACATATGTTGTTATATGCACCAGACAAAAATTAGTCTTTAGCCAGCCTTCAACCGATCAGTTGTGGGCAATATAAATCCAGATTTGATAAAAACAGACAAACACTGTAGACACACAGCTGTCGTTATTGTTAGTGCTATGAAACTAATAGGAGAACAAAAACAGAACAAGAAAATTGTTCATTAAAGTAAAGACAAAAATAGAATTTTTTTCACAAAAAAAAAGAAGTTAGTTTTAGAGTATATAAGGAAAAAAATCTGCTCATTCTATTTTTTTGCCTAAGTTACGCAGTAATGTTCAGCCGGACATCAGTTTTTGACGTTAAAAGTTTGTCATTTTTCATTATTTCTCCCAATTTTTACACTATATTACGTGTTCACATTTGCATTATCCCGGAAACACCGTGTGCTACACAATTTACCGGCCTACATTTGTTGTCATTCACAATGCCAGACAATTTTTGCATAATGGGATTGCTTTTTATGGAAGTTTTTTAAAGAAAAATTGTCCAAAACTAACAATTTTTATTTTAAAAAATACACAATTTTTTCCTCGATTTCAACTCTCTTGTCATTTGAACCTGGTTTATGAAATGCTTTACCGCATAATTTCAAACACTTTTTCAGTACTTTTTTGGAACATTTCATATATAGTTTTGAGCGTTTTTTGTCCAATTCATACGTATATTTCTTCCTTATGCTCTGCAACGTTGCATTCTTTTCACCTCTGACGCTGGAAATCTCATACGAGACGCAATAAATTTCAATTTGGAGCCCTGGCACTTAAATTTTATTGGTTTTCTAATCTGTCCCCACTCACTAATCTGGGATAACATATGATCAAATAAACTATCCAATTAAAACCAGATGTTCGGTTAAAACCAGCAAAATTTGACTCCATTTCGTTTTTGCTGTCGATATATTACAGAAAACTTATCAAGAGATTGAAACACAGAGATGGCAAGCCAGTTATGTCTCTTAAACACTCATGAACAGTTTTTTTTTACTAAAAAAGAGTTTAAGAATATTTAAACTTTAAAATCTGTTTTATGGACCCCCAGAAGTTTCTAAAATTTTGCATGTTTAGTAACAATTCTACAAATATGTAAAAGTTTAACAATTTTTATCCCCAGCACAACAATAGCTAGAAATATCATAAGAATTGCCTAACAATCATATTTGGCAAAATTTCAGAAGTTTTTCTAACCGCAAAAATTTGACAAAACATTTACAAATTTTTGTCCTCGCCGGCACAAATTGAGAAAATTTTTACGTTTATGTCCCTCCGGCAAAATCGAGAGACAAAATTTTTTGACCCCCATAAATGTACTTCACGATTCGTAACGGGTGGGGACGTCCCCACCCGTGACAGAACGCTACGCACGATTCATCATGGGGGACATCCCTCTCCCCAGTGAAAATACGTGCTTTTTAGTATATAACTGAAGTTCTACGAAGATGAGGCTCAAGCATAGTCGTATACAATCATCTCGTAGTAAAAAGGTGTAAAACACTCTTTCGTTTTGATAACTTCTATTCAAGTAACGTATTTCTTTAAGCAAAGATCAATAACTAAACGTATTATCGGCAACACGTATAGGCTTTAGCAAAACGTATAAGCATTAGTACGTATTAAGATTACGGCGAACATATCAACGTATTAACTCATCGAAGATAGCAACAAGTGGTTTTTTAGACGGCAATTTTTGATGCTCTTTTGGCCGTTATTTTGTCTGATAACGAATCAGTTCAATGCCAGTCACCATTTTGTACCATTGAATCCAAACACCCGAAAATTATTGAGCCGAATCATGCCTTATTTGACAGGTCTTATGATTAGATTTACTTGAAATTATGTTATTTGCATTTTTTCCGAGCTTTGTACGTAAATTGGACGCAATTCTATACGCAATTTAAATGCTTGAATCTGATTGGCTAATATTATCTTGCTTTACTCAGTAACATCCTCCGGCCCAGAGGAAGATGTTGGGAGAATCGGTACTATTTTTACAAGCGGGCGAACGAGCGATCCGGAGGACGTGTGCAATACGGCGGAGCGTGCGACGCTGTCGGAACCGTAACGGAGTTCAGTGATCCGAGCAGTGGTGTAGTAACCCCTGGGGTTGGTCTCTTCAACTACCGAAACCAAATCACCGGTCTTAAGGTGATACTCGGCAGGCGCCTGCCACTTGGAACGTCGGTTCAGCACCGGTACGTACTCTTTGATCCAACGTGACCAAATAGTGTTAGCATACGACTGTGCGCGGGCGTACCCTTTACGATGATCGAACTCGTCGACGACAACGATTGACGGAATTGCTCTTGCTTGGTTACCGAGAAGAAAATGATTAGGTGTTACTGCGCCTATGTCGGACGGATCAGCGCTTACGGGCGTTAACGGGCGCGAGTTAAGTGCGTGTTCGACGAGACAAAAAGTAGTGTTCAAGACTTCGTCAGTGAGGCGAGGGGTACCGAGGATGCTGTACAGTATTCGCTTAAAACTACGTACTAGCCTCTCCCAGATGCCACCTTGGTGTGGCGCACTGAACGGATTGAACTTCCACTTAATGCCTTTGTGGGCAAGTTCGACGGCGATTTTGGTGGGTTTCCACTTTTCGATACTCTCGCGTAGCTCTTTTTCCGCGCGAACAAAATTAGTGCCATTGTCTGACCAAATAAAGGCCGATGTTCCTCGACGGGAGACGAACTGCTCCACACCCATTACACACGAACTGGCGTCCATGGATGAACATGATTTCAACATGAACGGCACGAGTAGTTAAGCATGTGAAGAAGAAACCCCACCTCATCTCGGTATTCCTACGTACAGTAACGTAAAATGGGCCGAAGTAGTCGACCCCGGTGTTCGTGAAGGGGGAGATTGGTTTGCGAGTCTTTCTACTGGGAGGTCAGCCATAATGGGTTGAAGTGGCAGCGCGGAACGTTTTGCACGTGACGCAGTTGGATTTAATTGAACGCAGTGAGGATCGTAACTTAAGGATGGTATAACGTTCCTGTATTTTTGCCCTCAGGTAGTCAATACCTTGATGATGATGTTTAACGTGGGTGTGCCTGAGGAACAACTTTACAAATGCATGGCGTGCGTCAAGACTGATAGGATGTTTCAAATCAAAGTCAACTTCGACCAACCGCTTGATGCGGCCTGCCGATCGGATTAGACGATTTGGCCCAATAAAGGGAGAAAACGGGGCAATACGGCTACTCCATTTTTTCGAGGAGATCTTTTCTCTCCGCATTAAATGACTCCCCTTGGACAAGATAATGGAGATGACGCTTGGCTTCGTCAAGCTCCGTGGGGTCTATGATGCTACCATCAGCATTACGGTAACATTCGTGAGAAGGTAACAAGCGGAGTGCGTACGCTCTTGTCCCTAAAAACTTCTGATAAGAACTGTACTTATCGAAGGGAATTAGTTGCGGGGGCAGTTCTTTAGTTGACTTGGTTACGGATGCGGCCAATGATGTATTTGTTTCATCAGTTTCTTTAGTTACTATACCGAGTTTGATGTTATTAACTACTTCAGTGCTTGGTTCAAACGGGAAATCCTTGGTTCTTACAAAATCTGGACCTCTCACCCAGCTACTTGCAAAACCTCAGCGGACATACCACGAGTGCCGGCATCTGCCGGATTATCGCTTGAGGCAATGTGGTTCTATTCGTCAACGCTAGTGTGTTCTAAAATCTCGCATACACGGTTTGCAACAAACATTGGCTGCTTGCTTGTGGAGTTTAGCCACTGTAAGACAGTAGTGCTATCGGTCCACATAAAAACTTTGCTAATATGCACAGTAAGTGCTCGACAGATGTCTTCTTTCAATCGGGCGGCCAGTAGCGCTGTCTGTAGTTCCAGCTTTGGAACAGTCATGACCTTCATAGGTGCTACGCGAGCTTTACCCAGGACAAACGCAAGTTCCGTTTGGGGCCCACTCGAAGTTTTTACTCGGGCTCGGAGAAATGCAACGGCACTGAAAACTTCTTGTGAACTATCGCCGAACATGTGAAGTTTTAAGTGTTCAAAATTTCCGGAAAAGTAGCTTCTCGGTATAGTGATTTCGGCAAGCTAGGTAGTTCTACACTCCATTCGAGGAACCTTTCAACAGTGTCTTTGGGCAATTCTTCATCCCAGTGCTGCCCGCTGACACGCCAGATGTCCTTTAGTAACAATCGGGCACCAACAGTAAATGGTGACACTAGGCCGATGGGATCAAATACCTTAGACACTAGGCTCAAAACCAAGCGTTGTGTTAAAGACTTAGCTACTGTACTGGAGGTACCCTGACTCACAACTAGAGTGTCATTGTTGTGATCCCATTTCAACTCAAGCACGTGCGAAGATTCCTCCTTAGATTAGGCAATTACTTTTGGTTCGGTGGACTGAGGTGACCCATCAATTCGATCAGCCAGATTTGGTACATTGCTTACAAACTTAGTAAGCTTGAACCCACCTAGATGGAGAAGATGCAACAACTCCTTCGATCTTTTGAGAGCCCTCTCAGGTGACTCCACCGAGTCCAAGTATTGTCCATAAAGAAGTTTTCTAGGACGGCTTTGGCTGCTTCCGGGTACTGACTGACATTATCTCGTGCCGTGCGTTGCAATGCATAGTTAGCGCATGTGGGCGAGTCTGTAGCCCCAAATATATGGCGCGTGTATTGATGCACTACAACATTTGTTGTGGGGTCCTCCCGCCACAAAAAACGCAATGATGGCTCGTCACAGTCAGGGACAACCACTTGGAGGAACATGCCCTCGATATCTGCGGACACCGCGAATTGATGTTGACGGAACCTAAGGAGTACGTGGATTAGGTTTTGGAGCAGGTCGGGGCCAGAGAGCAAAGAGTAATTCAAAGAAGTACCGTGGAACTTTGTTGCACCATTTAATACCCTACGCACTTTCCCCGGTTTGTTCGGGTTGGTTACGGGATGATGTGGTAGGTACCACTCTTTATTCGACCGTTGCTCGACCTTGTGAGCATCATGGACTGTAATTAAGTAACCTATTTCCAATTCTTCACGGATGGTATTAGCATAGTTTTCTTTTAAAGATGTATCTCTTGAGAGCCGCTTTTCGAGAGACTTGAGTTGAACCAGTCACGAAAAGTAGTTATCCGGGAGCTGGATGTTGTCATCAGCCCATAGCATACCGACATCGTATCTTTGGCCGTTATGAATAGTTGTTGCTTCAAGTATTTCCTGCGCGCGAGCATCCTCTGCGGATCGTGAGTCAACCTGTTGTACGCGCCGTACGATTCCATGTCATACCAAGACTTAACCTAGCAAGTTAATTCATAATCCTGTTCGACATTGGCTTTGAAACACGTTGAGGCCAAACTTGAAATTGACGGAAGTCGGTCGCTTAAAACTCATAATCCTGTTCGACATTGGCTTTGAAACACGTTGAGACCAAACTTGAAATTGACGGAAGTCGGCCGCTTAAAACCCAACCTATGTGCAAGCGAACAGCGAACGCTGAGCACAATTCGTCGGCTGCAAAGTACTCTAAAGGGTGGATGGCATGGTAGACATCCTGTCCAAGCATCATCTCAATGTTCCCATAGCTATACTTTACTGGATCTAGGACGGCTAGATGTGGGTAAGTTTCTTGCATGGACTTAACGTCAATGATGTCGGAACCTACAGTTAATGTTTCCCTCACATAGGGACGCACAGTGAATGCTTCGAAGTCCTGATCTTTATAGGGTGTCACAGTCAATTGAGCCACCTTTGTGGCGATCAGTTCTTCCGTAATTATACCCTTGACGGTCAGTTTTAATGCGGTACCCTGCAAACCGATCCTATCTGTGAGACTATCGGACACCCAAGAGGTACTCAAGAGGTATCGCATAAAACCAATGCCGTAGTACTAGTACCAGAAGAATTAGTAAGTTCCAGTTCCGTGACCTGAAGGAGGCCTTTGACATCCGTCACGGAAGACAAAGTGGTTGTTTTGCTTGGTTGCTGTTGACCGGTAGATGGCCTACTAGTACCTGTGTTCGACTTCGAAGTATTGGTGTTGTTGTTCGTTGAGGGTTTAGCTAGAAAAACCCTTTCAGCTCCGTGAAGTAAGGTGTTATGGGAGCTGTTGCAACCATCTTTCCTCCACTTACGGGGATTTGGGCATTGCCTAAACATGTGTTTATCACGCAAACAAGAGAAACAGAGCTTTGCTTCAGCCACGACCTTGGCTTTCTGCGTGGGAGTTTTCTCCTTGAAGACACGGCCTTCCCACAACCAGTGGCTGCCTTTGCATACAATGCAACTAGAGATTGGTGGTGACGGAGAACTCTGTTGCGGCTTAACATTACTCTTGTGTTGCGTATTTGCAGCAAATGCCTTCGAAGCAACAAATCATGCGCTTCGGCCTTCTCTTTTAACCAGTCGTTGAAATCCAGAAGAGTAGGTTTCCCCCAATGCTTTTTGACCGTGAAAAGTGACCACGATTCCTTCATATTGGGTGGAAGCTTCTGTACGGCGGTGTTGAGAAGCGCAGCACTCTTTAAATCCGAATTGTATGAAAGAGGTTTAAAGACCCCGACAAGACTTGAAATGCACCCTGAACAGTTAATGATGTTGTCGCTATTGTGCATCTTCAATAGTGGTAAGCTGCCGGGATTGTCCAAATGGGCACTTACGACCGCCTGTGGTTGGCCAAATTTACGTTCTAAGGTCCCCAGGGCGTCTTTGTACATTGCGCCGCAGTAGGCGAACTCAGCTATAGCTGTTTTAGCTTTACCAGTTACAAGAGTCTTAAGGTATGTCAATTTCACGTCATCAGTTAGGGACTGAGTGTCAATTGCGCTTTTAAATAGACCATACCATTCGTGCCACTGTAGAGGATCCCCATTGTATTGGGACAACTTCCATTCGGGTAGAGGATCATTCCTTTTGCTAGTTAAGGCGTCAGTGAATGCCTTAATCAAGCTTGCATTTTCAGATGTTGGCGCTGGAGGCGTGAGATGCGGTGGGCCACCCCAGCACAATGGTATCGGAGCATTATGCCCGTATGTTGGATGTATAACCGGCGTGACAAAAGGTGGCGCGATGTTATTAGTTGTACTAAAGGGGTTAACAGGGATGCTACAGTTTGCTGCGTGGTTGCTATTAAGATTTTGTTGTGCATTCAATTGCAAGATGGGATGGCTGATGGCGGGGTTAACTCTGCTTGGGGTTCGGTTGAACGTTGTTGAAGACGGTTGCATTATTTTTCGCCTGGTTTACGTTTGTGTGGTTATTCTGAGAAAATCTCTACAAGCTCAGATCAAGGTTACAATTCAGTGGAGTTTTCGGTGCGGTATGACAAGGTACCAGGCGGGCTTGAGGCGAATGGACAATGTTTTGTTATGGAATGTGTGGGACGGGTAGGTAGCTTGTTGCGCTCGCTGGAATGGGCGACGGAATCATGGGTGGCTGAGGATTAAATAATTGTTGAGGCGGGAATACGGGTGGCGGGTTCACGAGTGGTTTTAGAGGTGGAGGGACATTATGCGGGGAATGGACAATAGGGACTTGTGTTTGGTGTGGAATGTTACTTTGAGATGGATTCAGTAGTTGCGGAACATGAGGCATCGACATGTGTAATTGACCAGGCCCACTGGAGCTTTTCGGACCCAAGAACTGATTTACTTGTGGGTTTGTTGAAAATCAGGTACAAAAAGGGAGTTCGTTGGTGCCATAACGGGTGTCGGTGGCCGGGGAGGTTGCATAGGTGGCTGAAGTGGTGGGAGTGCGACATTTTGTACGTCGACTGGTACTTGGTTCACTGGGTTCACCTTACCACTTCCTGAGGGACTGTGGGCCTGCTCGACCCTTTGATCACTGAGTGATTGCTGCAGTTGAGCCTGCAGATATTCCCGATACAAAGCTTCCTGCTGGGCAACAAAAATGCAACTCCTGGCCGTGTGTACTGAGAAAGCATTTCAAGATGATGTAAGTTATCGCCAACATTACTTGTGTTTTCTGGAGGATTACTAGGGGCAGTATCTTTAACAGGAAGGTCAGCGGTTGCTGGACCAGGACGAGAAAAGTTTAACTCTATTGAATTACCTGCTGGCAACGAATTTACCCAATCCTGAACAAGTCCCTGACTTCTATCTGATCCCCTATCTTTAAACAAATTCAATTCACTTGAATGGTGACTAAACAATGAATGATTATCCATTATTTCAGCCTCATCGAATTTAGCTGCTGCAACACGCTGGCGGTGGTCTTCCTCCAATTCCTGAAGTGTCATCTGCTCCATTTGTATTTCAAGCCTTTTTCTCAGTGCAATTTCGTGTTTTTGTTTAGCGAGGCGCATGGCAGCTTGTTCTTGTTTCTCGGCCTCTTCGCATATTAGGTTTGCCATGAAAAAGTCATGTTTACGCTGGCTAGACATTGATGATGTTGTTCGGCGTGAAATTCTTTTAGACTGCCCTTGAGGATTAACGCCCTCACATACGGTGTCTCGGTCAGCAACTGAGTCAATATAGCTTCTAGCCGCAAGCAAGAATTTATCATTGTTCTTGGTTACATCATCCAATCATTGCTCAAGGACCGGGTAAATTTAATCTGGGTTCTCCGCTTTAGTGGCTAAGTCAAATAGTTCTTCATTCTTCTGCACTAGTTTACTGAAAACATCCTTCAACTTAGAAACCAAGCGTTCAACTTTAACCCTCCTGTCTTGACGATCTATGGCATCTGTGATGTCCTTATGAATGTAACGTAACTCAGATTCTAGATTAGATCTTGCATTGAAGAGCTTTTTCAATTTCTCATGCTGTTCAGCCATGATATTGAAATGGATAATTTATCAATGTAAAGTAACTTTCAACCAAACACGTGGAGTGAGGGTTATACCGAACCCAAATGACAACGACTTGATAATCAAGCCGCCGAAGAGCAGTACAGAAGTTACCGAGTAATGAATTACTCGGCAAAAGTAAGCAACGAAAGTCAGAGAGCGTCTAACGGGCTTTTACGCAACGCGAGACTCAACAGAAAGACAGGCAACTCCTGAAAGAGGGCCTGGTGGATAAAGCGCGACGAAACGGGCGACAAACGGGTGGGGTGTGAAGGACGGATGAACGGCGCACAACGAAACGAGAAACGGAATGGAACGGGCGGAAACGCGAGTAGGAAACGGGCGACGCAACAGACGGGACGGAAACGCGGAACGAGCGACGTACGAGGAACCGCAGACGAGACAGACGGAACGGCAATGTCGGTAGACGGGCTCACGACGCAAAAATGGACGGTTAGAACGAAAGCGTTGAGCGAGTAGCGTGCACCGAAACGGAAAGACGGAAAAGAACGGGCGGGAGACAATTAAGCAGTGAACGGGGAGCTCGGGAAGTACTACGCTAGCAGACCACAGCAACAAACTCAACCAAACAAACTAGCCGTAACTCGAGAACAAACTTAAGTCACACCCTAGGAAGGAGGAGAGATGCTACTGCAAGAAAAACTAGCACAAGTCATTATGAGGCTTAATGTATACAAATAACAAAATCATTTACGGCAAAGCTGTGGTATACTAAATGGATGAAAAAAGCAAGAAATTTACTAACCGTAACTCCAGAATAAACTTAAGTCACACCCCAGCAATATTCAAACCTAAACAACCGATCAGCATACCAACAATATTAAACAAACTACAGCAAAGGTTAAGTAATATGCAGCGCTTTTGTTGTCTATGAAAGCTGGAAAAGTTAAGAAACACTCTAGCCGTAACTCCAGAATAAACTTAAGTCACACCCTAGAAGGCATAAATTTAAACCAACTAACAACCGTACAGTTACACGTAAACATACAGCAGCAAAAATTAGTATACTACAACAGGGGGCTAGTAAATTAGTAAAGTTGAAAAAGTCCAGGAACCAACTTGCCGTAACTCTAGAACAAACTTAAATCACACCCTAGAAAGCAACAAGACCAAAACAACCAAACAGAATAGTAGCATAATCAACATACTGCAACAAAAACACAACATACTTCATCATATATGACAGCGGAGAAACCCAACTGTGAACGCAAGAAAAAGAAACGGAATGATCGGATACGGACATGAAATTTTGGGAGAGCGACGGTGATGAAAAATAAACAGAAATTGTGAATGGCGAACCTAAGGAACGAAAAAAAGCGGACGGTACGGTACGAAAACGAGATACGGATCTTCTCTCTGTATTGAGTTTCACTCAATTAACGAATCTTCGATTGCAAATAATAATTTTGACGAACTTGTCAAAATTTTATGCCTTTGTTCAATTTTTTCAAAATTTCGGTCATTTATTCTGCAAATCCGTGATTACGGAACGGTAATGTAGTAAATTGAACGGTTTTATACTTGAAAGTGTTGTTTATCAATATTCGGTTTTGATTTTCTAAAGTCTTTAGAATTGAATCAAAATTGACCAAATTTTTTAGAAAATTGAATAGTTTAGCATAATTTTTTCTCTATTTTCTCTATATCAGAGATATTCTATTGATATACAAAACGATTTGATCACTTTTTACAAATTTTTGACAATTCGACCAAAAAATTTTAAAATCGATGTTTTTTCGTCTCAAAAATGTTTAGTGGGGGTTTGATGGTGACCGGTTATCTAAATAGCAAAATTCTTAAGATTTCCGCGTTGAAAATTGCGGAATTCCTAATTTACGATCTCCGCGTTGAAAATCACGGAATTCTTAAGATTTCCTCGTTGAAAATCACGGAATTCTTAATTTAAGATTTCCGCGTTGAAAAACACGGAATTCTTAAGATTTCCGCGTCGAAAATCACGGAATTCTTAATTCAAGATTTCCGCGTAGAAAAACACGGAACTCTTAATTTTTTTCGCGTCGAAAAAAAACTTTTTCGAAAAAAAATTTTTTCGCGTCGAAACGTCGGAACTCTTAATTGATTTCCGCGTCGAAAATCACGGAATTCTTAATTCAAGATTTCCGCGTCGAAAATCACGGAATTCTTAATTCAAGATTTCCGCGTCGAAAAACACGGAACTCTTAATTTTTTTCGCGTCGAAAAAAAACTTTTTCGAAAAAAAATTTTTTCGCGTCGAAACGTCGGAACTCTTAATTGATTTCCGCGTCGAAAATCACGGAATTCTTAATTCAAGATTTCCGCGTCGAAAATCACGGAACTCTTAATTTTTTTTGATCTGATACCGTTAATTTTTTGATAACCCAATGTTTGATTGAAAAGTTAGGAAAATTAGGGGTTGGAGTTTGCCGTCTAAATCAAATATAAATATATCGCTTTATGATATTCAAAAACAAAATTTCTGTCTTACAGTTGTTACTCCTGTAGGGTTACCAAGGATACCCATACTAGTACTGAATACCCATAACCTTGACCTCGATCTCGACCTTGAAGAGGAATCTTGACGTTTCTTTTCACTTCGCGATGATCTCATGTCACAGCTAAGCTTGCGGTCGTTGAGTGAATACCCGTTCAATTTATAGACCGCCCTGGAGAGGCTCGTCTCATTTCGAAATCCCACAACCGCACTCCTGTCGTCAGATTCGACTTTGCAGGATATGGCATCACCGTACTTGTTGGCCAGGTTAAACAGCTCAGTTTTAGTAGTTTTAGGAGATAAATTGGACACTGTCAACTCGTAGCTTTGGGACGCACTTCTGCTGCGGGATCTAACACGATTATGACTCCTGTAACTATTGTTGCTGTAAGAAGAAGAATTCCGGGTCGCGGCACCAAATATAAAGGTGTAAAACACTCTTTCGTTTTGATAACTTCAATTCAAGTAACGTATTTCTTTAAGCAAAGATCAATAACTAAACGTACTATCGGCAACACGTATAGGCTTTAGCAACACTTATAAGCACTAGTACGTATTAAGATTACGGCGAACATATCAACGTATTAACTCATCGAAGATAGCAACAAGTGGTTTTTTAGACGGCAATTTTTGATGCTCTTTTGGCCGGTATTTTGTCTGATAACGAATCAGTTCAATGCCAGTCACCATTTTGTACCAATGAATCCAAACACCCGAAAATTATTGAGCCGAATCATGTCTTATTTGATAGGTCTTACGATTAGATTTACTTGAAATTATGTTATTTGCACTTTTTCCGAGCTTTGTACGTAAATTGGACGCAACTCTATACGCAATTTAAATACTCGAATCTGATTGGCTAATATTATCTCGCTTTAGTCAGTAACACGTAGTTAAGCCCTCTTTCAACTAAGCTCACATAAGGATTCGCAGGATGAGGTTCGAGACCCGAGACAGGTATTAGCCATACCAACGAGATTCGCGGACTGGAAGTTCAAGACTGACCATACCCACAACTACAAGTTGGCCTTACCAAACAGATTTTGTTCACTATTAGCCAGACTGGACAGTTTTTGCCTAGGCTTTTGGTCAGACCGAACAGATTGCAGGCCAGACCAAAATAGTGGTATTGGCCAGCCCGAGCAAACCGAAATGTGTGTTCTGGACAGTCAGAAACCTGTTTATTCTCTGGACCAAAATATGGAGAATTGGCCAGACCATACAGACCGAAATGTGGGTATTGGTCAGACCAAATTGTGGGTATTGGCCAGATCAAAATGTGGGTATTCACCAGACCGATAAAAGAAAGGTTCCTTGGAGAAAACTGAAACTTGGTTATAGAATTAAGGGCGCGCTCCAATTTAAACTCTGCATTCAGCATATCCAAATTCAAGTCTCTGTTCGTCATATTGAACTTTATAAAAGTGCTACCAAAATCAGATTTTACACTTAGAAAACTAAACCATCAAAAAGGTCAACCGGTAAAATTCTTGCAGCTAGTTTTGTTTTTATTTTTATGTATTTGGTTGAATCCACTTTGCCTCTTTATATTTTGTATATTATATTCTGTGTGACTTCATTTGGTTTTTTGCACTGCAAAGTTTAACTAAATGGCCGTTCTCAGTATTTTCGTTAAACATTCAATTCAATTATTTGGCAATAGATGGAGTTGTTATGTAGAAAATCATTATAGTAATCAAAATTTAATTGAAATACTTAATATTGGGCATTTGGACAAAATGCATTTCAATCTCATATGACCATTCAACAACTTTTATATGTAAATAAATTCAGCCAATTTAGATGTTTTGATTATTCAAAAAGAATTAATTACGTTAAAATTACGTATTATATGATCTGATAGTTAATATATGAATTATGGATAAAATACTGGTAGTGAAATTAGTTCTTCCTAATATACTCCGAAACGTTAAAAACTGTCGTGCAACAATCAAGTCAGAAGTAAAACTTGAAAAAACATTGACGTTTGTCCTTATCGCAACCAAAACCAGTTGGTTGTTCCCGCAACTTAAAACTGATATAAAAAACTTAACAAACTGTCTAGAACAATGTAATTGAATCCTTATCTACATTCTCTTACATTTTATGGTTTACCCCTCGTTCAAAGAACAAAACCTTCTTTCCCCAAAACAATTTTGAGGACAAAAGTCTCCCCTGTTACCGGCAAATAGTTTCTTTGTTCCACAACTTGTGCGACGCACTGAAGAGAGCATCAGCGGTCAGTGCAACCATCAAGTGCCGAGCACAGTAAACGGAACCCGAAAGCTGGGAGCCGGTCAAGACAAAGAAAAGACACAAAAAAGACACAGAAAAGACACAGAAAAGACACAAAAAAAAGACCAGCAATTTTTTCAGCGACGAAGCCAAGTTTGGGTTACAAACGTCACCCCGACGAGAGGATCAAGTTTTTTTACTGGTTTCAGACGTCACCAGCAGAAGTCCGCCCGAGGTCTCAGACGTTACCTCTGATGTCCTGTTCCCCGTCCAAAATCTCTACTTTTTTTTTCGACAAAAAGCCTCCAAAAAATTGATATTTGTCCCCCAAAAAAGCTTATTTGTTACTATAACACCTCGATTCAAAAACCTTGACTAGTTCCATTATTTTCAAAGCGAGTTAAGGCAATTTTCTCATTTTTAAAGAAAAATCTGCGGAAAAAAAACACAAAAATCAGAGAAATGTTCCTTAAATCAGAAAATTCAAAAAACACAAATTAGTTTTCTGACTACATATCCGTTTCAATTGCGGAAAAAACTATTAAACCGCTCTTTTGAATTGGTTTGTAATCAAACAGAAAGCTATTTGCATCGATATATCCAATCAGTATCATATAAATAAGAAATGTCGGAGAAAATTTTTTGAATTCAGAAAATTCAAAAAACACAATTTAGTTTTCTGACTACCTATCCGTTTCAATTGCGGAAAAAGCTATTAAACCACTCTTCTGAAGTGGTTTTCGATCAAACAAAAAGCCACTTTGATCGATATATCGCATCGGTATCATATCAATGAGAAATGTCAGAAAATTTTTTGAATTCAGAAAATTCAAAAAACACAATTTAGTTTTCTGACTACACATCCGATTGAATTGCGGAAAAAACTATTAAACCACTCATCTGAATTGGTTTTCGATCAAACAAAAAGCCACTTTGATCGATACATCGCATCGGTATCATATCAATGAGAAATGTCAGAGAAAATTTTTTGAATTCAGAAAATTCAAAAAACACAATTTATTTTTCTGACTACATATCCGTTTGAATTGCGGAAAAAACTATTAAACCACTCATCTGAATTGGTTTTCGATCAAACAAAAAGCCACTTTGATCGATATATCACACCGGTATCATATCAATGAGAAATGTCAGAAAAAGTTTTTTGAATTCAAAAAATTCAAAAAACACAATTTAGTTTTCTGACTACATATCCGTTTGAATTGCGAAAAAAACTATTAAACCACTCTTCTGAATTAGTTCTCGACCAAACAAAAAGCCACTTTGATCAATATATCATACCAGCATCATATCAATAAGAAATGTCAGAAAAAATTTTTTGAATTCAGAAAATTCAAAAAACACAATTTAGTTTTCTGACTACATTTCCGTTTGAATTGCAGAAAAAACTATTAAATCAGTCTTCTGGATTGGTTTGCAATCAAACAGAAAGCTATTTGCATCGATATATCTAATCAGTATCATATAAATAAGAAATGTCGGAGAAAATTTTTTGAGTTCAGAAAATTCAAAAAACACAATTTAGTTTTCTGACTACATATCCGTTTGAATTGCGGAAAAAACTATTAAACCACTCTTTTAAATTGGTTTTCGATCAAAACAAAAAGCCACTTTGATCAATATATCATACCAGCATCATACCAATAAGAAATGTCAGAAAAAATTTTTTGAATTCAGAAAATTCAAAAAACACAATTTAGTTTTCTGACTACATATCCGTTTGAATTGCAGAAAAAGCTATTAAATCACTCTTCTGAAGTGGTTTTCAATCAAACAGAAAGCTATTTGCATCGATATATCCAATCAGTATCATATAAATAAGAAATGTCAGAAAATTTTTTTTTGAATTCAGAAAATTCAAAAAACACAATTTAGTTTTCTGACTACATATCCGTTTGAATTGCGGAAAAAATTAATAAACCATTCTTCTGAAGTAGTTTTCGATCAAACAAAAGCCACTTTGATCGATATATCACACCAGCATCATATAAATGAGAAATGTCAGAAAAAAATTTTTTTGAATTCAGAAAATTAAAAAACATAAGTTAGTTTTCTGACGACATCTTCATTTGAATTCCCAAATAAAACACTAAACAAACCCCTAAAACAAGTCAATGTCAGTCGCCTTTATAGTTTCAACTGTATAGGGAAGTAAATAGAAAGTCATTAGGCTCCACACAAAATATCAAAACTTTCATTAGACCAAAATAACTACAATTTTAATTCTTTTTTGGAAAAAACATCCAAAACTTGATTTTTGCAGAAGTCCTCGGTCTCAGACGTTGCCGTCTGCGAAGTCCTTTTATCCCTATTGGTTTCAGACGTTACCATCAGCAGAAGAGGAGTTTTCGAAGAAAATTGGTTCCAGTAGTCACCAGAAAATTTGA
The DNA here is from genome assembly GCF_964194025.1 of Convolutriloba macropyga. Lineage (NCBI taxonomy): Eukaryota > Metazoa > Xenacoelomorpha > Acoela > Convolutidae > Convolutriloba > Convolutriloba macropyga. The sequence goes on from NC_134470.1 coordinate 18,244,530, forward strand.
AGTCTTTTTTTTTCCTACTTTCAATTTTTTTTGAAAGGCAGATCTCAGACGTTATCTGTGGGAGAGAACTTTGAAAGTTTAGTAGAGTCAATGCATATTAAAGATAACGAAGAAAGAGTGAAAAACAACAGATAATGTCACATAGTTTTAAAGAAAACGAAAAAGTTTTTGCAAAACCCGAAAAAAGTCAATACACCAAAGAGTTCCAAAGATTTCCACAATATGACTCGTCTCTGCAATTTTCTAGCATTTAGTAGCCCCTCTGTAACTCTTGTTGCCTAAACGTATCGTATTTTTACAAATTTCTTATCTTTAGCCGTCACAACAACAATAAACTCCTAGAAAAAGAACAGGTTTCAAAGTTATAAATTCGCAAAAAACTGTGGGAGGTATTTTTTAATCATAGTGCTCGGTTAGGGTTAGGAAGCTAAGAAAAGTTTCTTCGGTAGCTTTATAAGCTTGGTAATTTATTCGTATTTGAGAGAAACAGGCGAGTTTATTGAAGTTTTCAAGAAAAAGGAGTTTAATGTAACAATTATTTGAGTTCTGGTCTAATATTGGTTCAACTGCATAATTGTAGCAAGGCGCAGTTTTCCTGTAAACCACAGTAGCCACACACACTAGTTCAAACAGTTAACGCCAGCTATTTTAGCGAAACTTGTGTTAATTCAACAAAAAACAAGCAATTATTTAGGTCTGTTGAACGAAAAACGGTTAAAACGCGCTAACGTTCGGAAAGCATTTAGTTTTTTTTAGTGCAAAAAGCTAGATTTAGCAAACAAAACACATCCTAGGACATCATTTTAGAGAAAAGTCGCGTCGCTGGTTTTTTGAACAAGAAAAAACTAAGATCATTAGCATTCAAACCTTAGACAACCTTTTTTCAAATCAAAAATTTGCGTCGCTCCGGTTCTCAAAGCCGTTCTTCACCTTCAGTAACGAGCTGCATCACCAACAGCATCAACAGTCAGCTTCAACAAAGCAACCGCCACCAAGATGTCGAAGCAGAACAGCGCTGAATGTCAGTTTGCCATCAATATGTTCAAAGCGACAGAAATGTCAATGAAGAAATTGCTCGATCTCCTTGAGAAAACTGTGGAGCAGAAAAGGAGTTTCCGATCATTGTCTTTGATGATCAACAAGATCAAAGTCCAGGAAGCGGAGCTCAAGAGACTCTCAGAGGAAGTGATGAGACAGCAGCCACATCAAAGCACTGCATCATCAATATTGAATAGGCAAACGACATTAATAACTCGACTCAATGAATTCGAACTGCAAGTCGATCTCTTGGACGATGATGGCCAGCTCAGTCAGTCTTCCAGTCGCATTAGAGATGATGTCAGCATGATCTCCAGCAGAAAAAACTTGTCTCAGCAATCAACACCTGCGCCCAGTGACGACAAGGAACGAATCCAGCATCAGTGCGATATAGAAGAAAAGCAGACCAGCAGTAACATCATCAATCAGCCGCCCCCAATACCACCACGGCCAAGACAACCATCGTTGTTTCTACAAACATCTAATGAACCAGGACTTCAAATTCAACATGTGCTTGAAGCCCACCAAAGAAATCCTAAAAAGGAAGTTCATGAAAGTCTTCTAAAATCGAAAAATAATTTTGAAAACCAAATAAATGCTCCCAATCCTTTTCCCTACTTTGACAAAGATACCAGCCAGGAATTCACATCTCCAACAAAATCAGGGAAACTCGAAATTGCCTCCACTCTGGTAAATAGACAGGTCAACGAAATTGAAACAGCTCAAATCAACTTGAGTGACAACTTTAACACGTCGCAGAACCTTTTGCCTTCAATCCAAAGTTTGAACCTTTCAAGCAATCACTCACTTTCAAACCCATTCAATTTGGCTGATCCAACTATTCAATTACATGCAGATGGTCTATTTGCCCAAAACTCTGCATTGGAGGAAACCTTTAATTTAAACTTGCCAAAGCAAAGAAACAATCAGGATTCATTTGCCAACAGAAATCCTCAATATCATAATTTTCCCAATCTGCAACAGAATTTTGGACCTTCTCAAGTTCACATAGGAACAAATGGATACCCCGAGAGTCAACTGTTGAACTGTGATCGGCAAAAACTCTCCTGCTTACCCACAGTGGCAAACAGAACCTCACATCTTCCAAGTAAAACTGATAAAATAGTCTTAGAAAACGATTGCCTACAATCCAATCAATGTATTAATCCTATAACTGGGGTACACTCCACAAGTTTCCCACCAATTACCATGCAACTCATGGAACAACCGCTTCAAAATACCGTCTTAAATCCTGCAGCTCCTAATTTTCAGCCAAACCAGGTAGCTTCAGAATCAAACGTAATTGCAGCTCCTCTGCAATTTCCACAACCTGTGAACAGTCAACACGGCCTCGTCAGCACAGGCTTCTCAATTAATCAAAATATGGCACAGCCCAGTCAGTTGTGTAACAACCAGTTTGTTCCTGGCTCTCAACTTCAGTCGAACCTTCAAGCCCCAGTAACTTCCACGATCCATGGCCCAATGTGCATTAATCAACAGCTAAATCCTGTTGGACAAAATCAGTTCAGCCAGCCTCTAATCAACCAGAGTTTACTACCCCCTGTCAATCAACATATTAGCTCAGTACACTCGAAGACTAATGTAACACAGGAAAGAGGAAATAAAGATTTCAAACATTCAATCAAATTGCCACCTCTGAAACTTCAGAATTTCAATGGTAACCCTATCCATTTTCACGAGTGGATCAATAACTTCAACACAATGATTCACAACAACACTTCCATTACAGACACGCATCGTATAACCTACTTGCAGAATTCTGTAAGTGGGAAAGCAAAGGACTTGATTCATGCTTACTCCTGCGATCCATCCTTTTATCAGACAGCACTGAATGAACTAATCCGACATTTCGGTGATCGTACTATAGTTGTTAATGCGTTCATTAACCAGCTCGAAAACTGGCACATGAACTTCCAAAACAAGCAAAGCATCATTGCCTTTTCCTCATTTTTGAAAAGACTTGTGCAAGCCTTCCAATACCTTGGCTTTACAGCAGACCTCCAGTCTACAACACTCATTAAGAAAGCCAAAGAGAAAAAAACACATCATTTGGTTCTGAAATGGACTGAACATTGTCTTACTGAGCTCAGCTCAGAGCCGACTCTCGTCGATTTTCAACAATGGTTAGAGCTCCAAGCTCAAATCTACGACAAAGTGAGTCGAGAAAGCAATCAAAGAACCATCAGTTCTCAAACCTCAAAATTTGTCAACTTGAACAACCTACAAACCAAGCCATACAAAAGCAACCTCCCATTGTCAGTCAACAACGAATCAGTGGAAAACAGTAGAAAACATTGGAACTTTGCGCCTCAGCAAAAACAACCGCCAACTTCACAAAACGTTCCGAATAAAACTTTTAACACAAAACGATCTTGCGAAAAGTGCAAACAAGAACACAGCACTGCCACTTGCCCTGAGTATCAGTTGTGCTCACCAGGTGATCGATACAACCTTGTCAGCCAAAGCAATTTGTGTACAAACTGCTTGAGCAACAAACACCACAAACAATCGTGCCCATCGCAAAAACGATGTCAGGTTTGCAGTGGATTCCACCACACAACTCTTCATGATCCTGCCAAGCAAATCAAACGCCCTACAGCAGCCTTTTCTACTGAAGTTGTTTCTGGTAGCAATCCAACAGCTTCTTCTAGTAGCAAAGCTTCAAGTCAAACTCCAAATACATCTTCTCAACAGAAAAGTCAAACAAATAAAGCCCCCAACAGCCGTTATGGCCAAACTTTTAACAACCAAAGCCAGCAAAACGTGCAACGACGTAATTTAAACGGCAATGCAATTAACCAATCGTTCAGCATTAACCAATGCTCAGAAACACCGAAGAATTGGTATGAGCAATTGCAGCTTATTCCTGTTTCATTCCTCAAGGGGAATAAAGCATTCGATACCTACGCCTTCATAGATCCCGGTAGCCAATTCAGCTTTATATTGGACGCCATAGCTGAATTTCTTGAGCTTCCCCGTGAAACTCAACAGTAAGTACCACTACAATTTCTCAATACAGAGAACAGCATGTCCCTCTGAACAATTGTTGAGCCAGTCACAATAACTCCATACAAGTCAACTGAAATATCGTTTGAACTCTCTCGAACGTTCAGCACCCCGTCCCTGAACGTCGCAGCTGCAAAAATTTTTGAACTTAATCAAATTTGTGATGCCTTCAACAGTTTGCGCCACATACATTTCCCAAATATTGCCGATGGCAAAATCGGCGCCCTCCTCGGTGTTAACGCATTCGCATTCACCTACCCTACACATGTTATACCTGGCAATCAAAATCAACCGTTTGGTGTGAAAACTAAACTTGGTTGGACCCTCGCTGGTGAATATGAGAATTGTATCTCAGCCACCACTCAACAGCCCGCAAGTCAGCAGAAGAAATTTATTTTCAATGTCTCAAGAAACAGAACAGATGAACCCGGACTTGACGAACTTGTTCAACAGTTCTGGAGTATTGAAGCAGATGGCATTCAGAAGGACCGTGAACAAGTTTACACAAAGCAAGAAGAACAGTTTCTTGATATTTTGAAGAACTCCATCAATCACAATGGTGAGAGATATGAAATCAAACTTCCCTGGAAATCAGAAATAAAGTTGGAAAACAACTTCTATTCTGCACTGAACCAAGTCAAAAGCCTCAACACACGCCTTCAGCGTAAACCTTTGTTGCAAGAAAAATACAATAAGACTCTCTTGACAGACCTTGAGAAAAACTATGTCAAGCCGGTGGAAATGCAAGATCCTCAACCAGACAGAATTTGGTACCTGCCACACCATCCTGTAGAAAATATCAACAAGCCAGGAAAAGTCCGCCGAGTTGCAAATGCCGCTTCAAAATTCCGCGGCCAATCGCTTAATTCAAACCTTCTCACAGGACCCGATCTCCTTAATAACCTTTTAGGTGTCCTGATGAGATTTCGAGAACATCCCGTTGCAGTCCTTGCGGACATCGAAGGCATGTTTATGCAAATCGCCATCCATCAGATTGATCAATCGGCTCTTCGATTTCTCTGGTTAGCAGACAATCAGATACAACAATACCAATTTACCAGACTCATCTTTGGAGCAAATTGCTCGCCTTCGTGTGCAATATACGTTCTTAACCATTGTGCCAAAGAGATTGTATTATATGATCTGATAGTTAATATATGAATTATGGATAAAATACTGGTAGTGAAATTAGTTCTTCCTAATATACTCCGAAACGTTAAAAACTGTTTTGAATTTCACGATTAGTAAAAAATTTTTTCACAATCTGCTCCTAAATGTGACAAAGTTGCTCAAGTTTTTTTTTGCTGTTAGCCTTGAAGATAATTAGTTTTTACCCATAAAGTTACAAATTGTTCCAAAATCGCATCTGCGCTCAAATGATTTTCAAAGCTGTTTTCTGGCAATTTTCACACTCTGTCCTGCATTTTGTCCAAGAGGCAATTGTTTTAATCACCATTTCAAAGACGTTCCAGAAAGGACTATTAATGCAAGACAAGATGCAATTTTCGTTGCCCATTCTGTCTCTCAAATATATTTAGGGAAAACTATACAAAAACTAAAAGATCGTTTTTATTTCTCAATGCGTTAGTTAAGCGAGGGTCTCACTGTTGAAACGGTTTCAACATTTACTTTTTTTCATATAAAAGATTTAGTGATTCATCTCAGAGGTTTTCCGTTCATTTAATTAAATTTATAAAACAAGCCGGTAGCTATCGAATGACCGGCGAAGCGAGAAATAGTAATTCGGATGGGGGTATAGGCTAGCGCAACTTTTATGGAGAAAACACTTCTGACTAGAGGGTTCAAATCTGCGACCCCGGTAAAAGCGCGAAATTGGTTTTTATGTTAACAATGGTCCTAATTTTTGAATGCGCGCAATCCTTATCATTCGACACTCAAAATTCAAACCTGGAAAACTCACTCGAGAAGAGAAATCGAAAGACTGCTCTAGAAGAAACCGGTCGAGCAAAACTTTGGCCTAAAGACAATCGCTCACAATAATTGCTTCAAACGTCGGTCAAGATGTTTGAAATCTGTATTTTCTACCACGAGTGAGTTTTTGAAAATGCTTTTCTGTGAATGCCATGTTCATGATTCATCGATATTTTAGACGTAAGAGATAATAACAATTGCACAAACTTTCTCGGGGTTACTATAATTGTGTTTGATAGCTGAGGAACTTTTTAAAAATGTTTACAAAAAAATATCACAAAAACGAACTGAAGTTGGCATAAATGAAAACTTTCCTCTCAAGTTCTGTGATTCATCCTCAATATTTTTGGAGTAAGAAATAAGAAAGATCACGGAGCCATAAAAAGCAGCTTTGAAAGCGGGGAGTATGGCTGCTTTTCAAGAATTGGCCGTACATAATTCAACTAAAAGGAATTTAATTGGAAAAGAAATAATTTCTTCCGTGCGTGTTCAAACATATTTCCCTTAATATTTTTGTAGAAATAATTGTACGTGTACAAACAAAATATGCAGATTTTTAAGTAGCTATATCTTTACATAACTTAGCTTATCGTAGATAGAACTTTTGGTAAAGAAAACGTACGTTTCTTTTTTTTTGCAACAAGTAAACTAAAATTATAACCATACGGTTAAATATACCCGAAACAAAAAATATTTCAAATCATTCAAACAAATTAATATAATAAACATCGACAATTTTCTTAAAGAATCACATTATAAAATTTTCTTTCGATTGTTTTCTTCCTAAAATTAAAAACAAATTTTAAAAGCTCCTACGTTACTATTCAAAGGAATTTTTTCATGTTGTGAGAGCAAAAAAATCATTCAACGTTTTCTTAAAAACGTTTCCATTTTTTGCCGACCGAAGCCAATGTGGTAAATTATTCCATTTTTGTACGCATTGACGAACAATCGAATTCATTCCAAAACTGGTTTTGTCAATTTGTCTAATTTTGAATTGTTTTGTTCGAGTATTTTGATGAAGACTCAGATACCCGTGAAAATTTTCTGGCCTAGCGATATCATAAAGAAATTTGATTAGCGACATTTTTGCTATTATTAGATCAGCTGGTAGGGTCTTTGTCTGGGTTAGCAGATCTCTCGCTTTGTCATACTTTTTGCGTAAAAAGCACATCTTTATACCCCAGTTAATCTGTCGGTTAAGGCGTTTTAGGTTCTTTGCAGATCAATTTTGAAAGTTTGCCGAAAATAATAAGTGTGAAAGCACAAGTGATTTTAAAAGAATGCGCGCGTTCAGGGGAACTTGATGTCTTATAAGGTAAATTGATCTTATAGCATGAGCCATATTTTTCAAGATTTTTTTCGGCTGCTCCTCGAAACTAGAATTTCTGTCAATTTGAATACCAAGTTATCTGCAATTTTTTGTGTTGTGAAATCTTCGTTTTTTAAAAAAATCCAAAATCAGAATTATCGCGCGAGAAAAAAATTAATTCGGTTTTGTTTGTATTCGAAGTTAGTTTGTTCATCTCCACATATATTCTTCTGTTTTTGTAAAATTTCCGCGACTTTTCCATGTAAGCTACCTTTCTCTCCACAACAGACAATACTTGTGTCATCTGCGAATTGAATTACCTTTTCCGTTGTGCGTATATTAGATAAGAAATCGTTCACATATAAAAGAAAAAAAGAGTGGTCCTAAAACAGTTCCTTGTGGCACACCGTGATTCACAATTTCACAATCAGAGAATACGCCATGAAGTTTTACCTTTTGTCTGCTGTTGGCAAGAAATGAAAACAGTAATTCTCTCGCTTCCTGGGAAAAGCCATTCATTTCAGTTTTTTAAGGAAAAAGTTATGCCAAATGGAATTAAACGCTTTTACAAGGTCTAGAAAAATAGCAAGTTCCTTTGCTTTGATCTAAATTAGCCGAAACTGTTTCAACCAGTTCTAGAACTGCATCTGTTGCAGACTTTTTTTTCTGAAATCCGAATTGTTCTTTGTTTATAATTTTATGCTTATCAATGAACTCCATCATCTGAGTCAGAAGGAGGCGCTCCAAAGTTTTTGCAAAACGCTGAGTTACAGAAATTGGTCGATAATTTTTGCTATCTAATTTAAAACCTTTTTTGAAAATTTGGTGTTACATAGGCTAGTTCCATTTTTGTTGGGAAAACTTTCTCCTTAATGCACTCATTTAAAGCGAACTGTAGATGTACGCCTATAGCTAATTTGCAAGACTTTATGAGTCGAATTGAGATTTCACCAGGTCCTGCTGCTTTGTTATCGTCCAGCGAGTCAATGACTGAAAAAAGTTCTTTTCTAGTCATAGTTCTGAATATGAATTCAGGAATATTAAGTTTATCACGGTATTTACAAGCAGTATCCGAACCTTTGAAAACACCTAGATTAGCAAATACTCTATTCAGACAATTGACAATACTTTTGGTTCCCTTGAAATTGCACCACTGTCTAATCTGATTTCATCAACCTTGACAATTCTTTCACTCGGACTGGTCTTTTATTTAATGAATTTCCATTGCTCCTTGCTTGTTGGTAGTTTTTGGAAGAAATTTATGCAAAAATTGTTGTGAGCCTCCCTTAGTCTCCTATTAACTAAGTTTCTTAAGCGCTTAAATTCTCTGTACGTCTCGCTGTCAGGGTTTTTTTCCATTTATTGAACAAAAAATGCTTTTGGGTAATCAAATGTTTCATTTCTTGTGTTAACCATGGCTTAGAATTCTTATAAGTTTCTCCCCCTTTTTTAACACTCTGAATTGGTACGTGTTTTTCAAGAATTTTCTCAAAAATATTGATGAATGAATCAAACATATCGTTGCCATTATCACATTGGTACATTCTAAACCATTCGGCGAGGGCAAGACCTCTGTTAAATTTAGAGCGTGAGAAAAAGTCGAAAATTTAGAGCGTGAGAAAAAGTCAAAAATTTCACTCTCAGATTTCAATGAGGTTTGATTCGAAGATAAGAAGAAAATGCATCGAAAGACTGCTCTAGAAGAAACCGGTCGAGCATAACTTTGGCATAAAGACACACGCTCACAATAATTGCTTCAAACGTCGGTCAAGATGTTTGAAATCTGTATTTTCTACCACGAGTGAGTTTTTGAAAATGCTTTTCTGTGAATGCCATGTTCATGATTCATCGATATTTTAGACGTAAGAGATAATAACAATTGCACAGACTTTCTCGGGGTTACTATAATTGTGTTTGATAGCTGAGGAACTTTTTAAAAATGTTTACAAAAAAATATCACAAAAACGAACTGAAGTTGGCATAAATGAAAACTTTCCTCTGAAGTTCTGTGATTCATCCTCAATATTTTTGGAGTAAGAAATAAGAAAGATCACGGAGCCATAAAAAGCAGCTTTGAAAGCGGGGAGTATGGCTGCTTTTCAAGAATTGGCCGTACATAATTCAACTAAAAGGAATTTAATTGGAAAAGAAATAATTTCTTCCGTGCGTGTTCAAACATATTTCCCTTAATATTTTTGTAGAAATAATTGTACGTGTACAAACAAAATATGCAGATTTTTAAGTAGCTATATCTTTACATAACTTAGCTTATCGTAGATAGAACTTTTGGTAAAGAAAACGTACGTTTCTTTTTTTTTGCAACAAGTAAACTAAAATTATAACCATACGGTTAAATATACCCGAAACAAAAAATATTTCAAATCATTCAAACAAATTAATATAATAAACATCGACAATTTTCTTAAAGAATCACATTATAAAATTTTCTTTCGATTGTTTTCATCCTAAAATTAAAAACAAATTTTAAAAGCTCCTACGTTACTATTCAAAGGAATTTTTTCATGTTGTGAGAGCAAAAAATCATTCAACGTTTTCTTAAAAACGTTTCCGTTTTTTGCCGACCAAAGCCAATGTGGTAACTTATTCCATTTTTGTACGCATTGACGAACAATCGAATTCATTCCAAAACTGGTTTTGTCATTTTGTCTAATTTTGAATCGTTTTGTTCGAGTATTTTGATGAAGAATCAGATACCCGTGAAAATTTTCTGGCCTACCAATATCATAAAGAAATTTGATTAGCGACATTTTTGCTATTATTAGATCAGCTGGTAGGGTCTTTGTCTGGATTAGCAGATCTCTCGCTTTGTCATACTTTTTGAGTAGAAGAACATCTTTATACCCCAGTTAATCTGTCGATTAAGGCGTTTTAGGTTTTTTGCAGATAAATTTTGAAAAAACATTGCCGAAAGTAATAAGTGTGAAAGCACAAGTGATTTTAAAAGAATGCGCGCGTTCAGGGGAACTTGATGTCTTATAAGCTAAAATGATCTTATAGCATGAGCCATCTTTTTAAAGATTTTTTTCGGCTGCTCCTCGAAACTAAGATTTCTGTCAATTTGAATACCAAGTTATCTGCAATTTTTTGTGTTGTGAGATCTTCGTTTTTGTAAAAAAAAAGATCCGAAATCAGAATTATCGCGCGAGAAAAAAATTAATTCGGTTTTGTTTGTATTCAAAGTTAGTTTGTTCATCTCCACATATATTCTTCTGTTTTTGTAAAATTTCCGTGACTTTTCCATGTAAGCTACCTTTCTCTTCACAACAGACAATACTTGTGTCATCTGCGAATTGAATTACCTTTTCCGTTGTGCTTATTTTAGATGAGAAATCGTTCAAATATAAAAGAAAAAAGAGTGGTCCTAAAACAGTTCCTTGTGGCACACCGTGATTCAAAATTTCACAATCAGAGATTACGCCATGAAATTTTACCTTTTGCGGTTGGCAAATGAAAACAGTAATTCTCTCGCTTCCTGGGAAAAGCCATTCATTTCAGTTTTTTAAGGAAAATGTTATGCCAAATGGAATTAAACGCTTTTGCAAGGTCTAGAAAAATAGCAAGCTTCTTCGCTTTGATATAAATTAGCCGAAACTGTTTCAACCAGTTCTAGAACTGCATCTGTTGCAGATTTTTTTCTGAAATCCGAATTGTTCTTTGTTTATAGTTTTATGCTTATCAATGAACTCCATCATCTGACTCAGAAGGCGGCGCTCAAAAACTTTGCAAAACGCTGAGTTACAGAAATTGTTCGATAATTTGTGCTATCTAATTTATCACCTTTTTTGAAAATTTGGTGTTACATAGGCTAGTTCCATTTTTGTTGGGAAAACTTTCTCCTTAATGCACTCATTTAAAGCGAACTGTAGATGTACGCCTATAGCTAATTTGCAAGACTTTATGAGTCGAATTGAGATTTCACCAGGTCCTGCTGCTTTGTTATCGTCCAGCGAGTCAATGACTGAATAAAGTTCTTTTCTAGTCATAGTTCTGAATAGTCATAGTTTATCAGGGTATTTACAAGCAGTATCCGAACCTTTGAAAACACCTAGATTAGCAAATGCTCTATTTAGACAATTGACAATACTTTTGGTTCCCTTGAAATTTCACCACTGTCTAATCCGATTTCATCAACCTTGACAATTCTTTCACTCGGACTGGTCTTTTGTTTAATGAATTTCCTTTGCTCCTTGCTTGTTGGTAGTTTTTGGAAGAAATTTATGCAAAAATTGTTGTGCGCCTCCCTTAGTCTCCTATTAACTAAGTTTCTTAAGCGCTTAAATTCTCTGTACGTCTCGCTGTCAGGAATTTTTTCCATTTATTGAACAAAAAATGCTTTTGGGTAATCAAATGTTTCAATTCTCGTGTTAACCAGGGCTTAGAATTCTCATAAATTTCTCCCCCTTTTTTAACACTCTGAATTGGTGCGTGTTTTTCAACATTTTTCTCAAAAATATTGATGAATGATTCAAACATATCGTTGCCATTATCACATTGGTACATTCTAAACCATTCGGCGAGAGCAAGATCTCTTAAATTTAGAGCGTGAGAAAAAGTCGAAAATTTAGAGCGTGAGAAAAAGTCAAAAATTTCACTCTCAGATTTCAAAGAGAGGTTTGATTCGAAGATAACAAGAAAATGGTCGGAGTTAAAAGGGGTTGTTGTGACATTGTGCTGATTGTCTTTACTCATCACTCTGCAGAGCTTTAAGAGTGATTTTAAAACGCCTATTATTATTTTGAGGGGAGGGTCGTAACTAACTGCGCAAAAGCGAAAACGCAATCCATACATGGTCTTGGCCAAAATTTAGGGGGAAAAATTTCTTAAAATCTATTTTTAAATAACAAGAGATATTGAGTCACCAGAACGATAATTAAATGAGTGTAACGTCAAGTTTAAATGTTTTGAAGCGGTTTAATAGAATGGTTTGAGTCTCCGAGCCTTCAGTAGAAACAAAATTTAGTTACCATTTGTACGGACAGCTACACTAAAGTGCTGTTTAATTAAAAGCAACCTAAACCTAAAAAGCAGAAGCAGCCTAAGAAAAATCATAGTCTTCTCATTCTCTTGCTTTAATTTCGTTACAGCCTATGCAGTCATAGAAACTTTTTGCGCTATTCAGCAAGAAAATAGAGAGTATTCATGTTCTAACTTGTCACAAATAGAGAATATTCGTGACAATTCATTGATGATGATGATGATGATCACCACATCACACTCAATGATGAGAAAATGTTTAATAAGCGCAACAACAGAGACGCATTTTCAGAAGTCTTTTGAGAAAATCTTATTCCTCTTCACGGAGGTACTGAGTAAAATTGTTCCATGTCTTGTACCTACTGGACAAAAATCTCGTCATCAGAGCGTTGTTGTAAGTTTGTTGACGCAAAGTTAACACTATTCTTTCAGTAGTTGTACCATTGGCAACTGAACCTAATTGAAATATTTCAGCGCAAGATAGCTGAATTTTAAACCAACTACGCAACTTTGTACTGCAACCTTTCTGCAATTGGAAGCCAATCTACTTGAGTAATTCATTTTAGTTGTCTTAAATTTTTAACCACAATTTTTTTCCATTTCTCATAATTCCAGCTAAAATCCTGCATATCTTGTAAAAAAAATTCAAAAATCTCAAGTATGTGGACTGCGTGAGCGGGTCAAACAATTTGCATGTAAATCTGCAGTAAAAATTGTTGTTATTATTATATGTTAATCAGTTTCTCTGCCATCTCATTAAAACTTAGGGGGTTGCTTGCAAGATCAACCTTTATAAACACCACCAAAAACTGATCATCGTCACGTAGCAAATCAGTTTACCAGTAAATTTTACACAATTTGTTTGTCAATAGCGCTCTCACTCAATCGATATCCACCGACGACTTTCGCTTAGTTGAAACTTTCAGGGCTATTCTCTGTTGAAACTTTTCTGTGTTCATACACTTGCAGAGTCATCTTGCCACATATGTCAAAGTTTTGAGCGACTTTATTTAGACTCGATAATCAAATGAACGTTCCCACTTTAATTTTGAAACTCCTGTGCCGAAACACTTGCAACCTATACACAGTACAAACCAACTCTTTGGTGAAAAGACTACTCAACTAAGTCACTAGCTAATACCTACCACGCGAAATCGAGGCAATTACTTGTATTGAAAATGATTGTTGTTGTTGTTGATACATATTAACAATAATTTTTACAATATAAACAGAGATTTGGCATTCGACAATTAAATAGAGATCGTCTTTTAATCTCATCTGTTAAACCACGAGATAAACATCACAGGAAGGTTCAACCCTGACATATATTTATGAAAAAGGACAGCGACTGATCGAATGAAAGAATGGAGAATACCAAGAGCACTTCAAATGGCAATGATATGAGCAGCAAAGTACGAGCTATTTGAGTTTAAATTTTGAATTTTTGTTTAATAGTGACGATTTTTTGGGAAGCTTTGGGCTTGGACAGTGCATACTCTTCTAGAGAATTTAGGACTCGTTTGATAGTCTCCTTGTCCTCACTTTCGAGAAACATCGTTATAAAGCTAAGTCGTGGCACTTTTGACAGGCTCTCCATATGACGTAAGCAATCTTCAGGTCGATCTTTGTATTCAACGTCGAATACTCTACACAAAGTAGATAACATATCCGCGTCCATTTTCAAAGCTATGACCTGACTTAAATCTTCAACTTGGTCAATCAATTTTGCGTAAAGCTTTGTATCGTTCAAATGCTTTATCGATTGCCACGCTTGCGTGAACTCGAACGGTGTTTGAGCATTCAAAACCGGTTCGACTGATTTCCGCTCAATTTCAGAGGGCTGTGGAGCAACTTTGACAGATTGTTGACTCTTTGGTTTTTTGGTCTGTTTCTCGTCAGTCCACACCTCTTTCGGTCCTTCTTTCATTTCAACATCCGGAATTTTAGATTGTTCTGATTTTGAGTTTTTTGATGAAATTTCGGAAGTCATTTCTTCATTATTGTTGTCATCATTTTCATCATCTTCATCATCATCAACTTCAACAATTTGAACTTTCTTACCTTCTGGTTTCTTCAAGTGTTTATTCACATTTTTAGCAGTTTTCACGTCACTTTTAGACGAAGTTTGAGACTTGGCTTGATTTCTATGTAGCGTCATCAATTCGTCGAATAATTTACGATATGTTTCGTTTTTTGGCTGTTGTTTCATCACTTTTGTTAAGTCATCCATTGCGGGTTTGTACGCTTTCTGCGATTTTCTCGCCATGCAACGTCTGTAAAAAACCTTTAGTTGTAAATTCTCATCCGGGTTTTCTACCAAAAGCTCCAAAGCTTTATTGCAATCCAGCTCGGCTGATTCGAAGTCATTTAATGACATGTAGCACTGTGCTCGGTTAGCAAATGCTACCGGCTTTTCATTATCAACTTCAATACATTCAGAGTACAGTTCAATAGCTTTCTTGTAGTCTTTCTTCTTTACGCATTCATTGCCTTCCATTTTTAGCCGGTTGAATTTTTCGTTTGATGATTCGACGCCATAATTATTGAACTTGGGCAACTTTTCCATCCATTTAGGTCCAATTTCTGCTTGCAGATATTGCTTTAGTTGGTTATACTCATTCTGGGCAGTAGAGAACAATGAAGGGTTGATTTCAATCGCCTTCTGTAGATCAACAAAAGCTTCCTTGTACCTTTCGATGTTCCGGAAACAGGCCGAGCGGCGAACCAGAACCTTGGCGTTTGTCGGGTCAGCGGCGTTTGCTTTCTCACAGTCCACTATAGCTTGTTTTAAATCGCCCATATTCATGTGACAGGCCGCTCTGTTGGCCCATAGAGCACCATAAGCAGTAGAAAATGTTTCTCGGTCAGAAAGACTCATTTTATCAATAGCATTAGAGTACTCTAACATAGCTTCGTGATATTGGCCACTTCGATAATTCTTGTTGGCTATATCTTTATGATACATTACAATGTCCGGAATAACAGGTGCGGGTTTTGCAGCAGGTTTGTTGAGACCATCTACACTAGAGTCAGCCAGCTTTGAAGAGTCATTATACTTAGGGGGGAAGTTTTGAGCCGGTGGGGATGGGGCTGGAGTTTTGTTGGAGCAGTCGTAAAATTCATCCTCGTCATTTTGCTTCACCTCTTCGGAAGCCCAGATGTCATTTTGGACCTTGGAAACCTCCTTTTGCAAAGATTCCGTAACATCCGTGTCCATTGAAACTTCAGCCTGAGGGTCATTGTCAACATCTGAAGGAGAAACTGGCTCACTCTCGACAACATCAGTAAGTTTAGCATTGACAGATTCGTATTCCATCTGAAACGTCTGAGGCGCGGTAGGTTCTTCAACTGTTCCTTCAGCTTCATCAGTTTGTTCACCAGGTGCAACTTCTGATTGCTGATTGCTTTCCTCGTTTGTCTTCTCGCTCTGTTCATCTTCATCGTCATCGTCTTCGCATTCCTCAATTAGCAGTCGTTTAGCTCCAGGAGCCGGTGGTGGGTTCTTTTTATCAATGTCAAGTTTAATTTTCAGAGCAACTTTGTTCTCTGGGTCCAAACGAAACGCCTCGTCAATCTTCGTCCTCGCTTTGTTGTAATCTTTCAATGCCAGGTAGGCTTGGCTCATTCTCAGATGGGCTTTGATGTTGTCTGGTTCCATGGAGAGAACCTGTTCCGCATCCATTAACGAGGCGTTGTAGTTCTCCTTTCGCAGATAGGCCAGACACCTGTTGTTGTACACAGCTGCAGACTCGCATAGCTTCAATGACCTCGTGTAGTAAACGACCGCCTCGTCAAAGTCATTCGCTTTAAAGCTTTCATTGCCCTAAAGAACAAATGCTTTATTAAGAGGGCAAATTGTAAAATTCAACATTTCTTAACAAGAACCAACCCATCATTGTATATTTATGTTCTCATCAAAAAGCCAAAATCCAGTTCAATTTAAGCAAACATATAAAACAAACCCTGGAAACCCTAGATCTAGCAGGACCTACAATTTGAAGCACACAACTTTCGATCAGTTCCAACAACCGATCAGTTCCATAAACGTACCTTTTCCTTCTCCTTATTGGCGCGTTTTTGCACTTCTACATCCGGGAGGTCTTCGCACTTCACACTGTCTGAGGGCAGTTTCATCTGTTGATCACCACTTCCTGAACTTGCTTGCGGTTGAGGTTGCGCTTCATCCATTTTCTCACAGGCCTCATCCACATTAAACTTATCCCACGCTCTGTAATCACCGGACTTGATTCTCGTATCTTCTTTTGCCTTGCCGCCCTTATGCTCATCACTTGCCCCGTTCATACCTTTCGAAATAACGTTATTGCTGCCTCGAACAGGAACCGAGGTTGAATCTTCAGACTGTAACATACCATCATGACCAGAAGAATCCTCTTCCTTGATCTCGGAAACGAAAGATTCCAGATCTTCAGAGAGATCACGCAGTTCATCCTTGTTTAACGCCCATTTCTGTTTAATTGGTTGAGGCAAGTTTAACAATTTGCTTGAGGGTGCAAGCACACGTAGACGGTTTTCAGTAAACTCGATTAGGTCGGGAAACAAGCCTTCCTTTCCCGATCGTAGAACTTTCAAAATTGCTTCCAGATACTTGACGTCACTGCATTTGCCAATATATCCGTAGTCCAAATGTTCTATTTGCACATCTGCCATCTTAGTCCCTATAACATGGCAACAATGCTATTGCTACATTTGGCTATTTCATGGCCCTATGTGTAATCAACCTTTTGGTCATATTTGAAAAAAAATTGTTAGTCATAAAAAGTTTTTCACTGAACAGAAATAAACATAATAACGAGCCTAAACTATTTTTTCCCGAAAAAGCAAATCATTCCATTTAAGTTTAGAGTTCATTGTAAATAAAAACTGAAAACCAATTCGCAGATATTTCTGCTCAATAAAATGGACAAATTTACGATCGATACCCGAGGGAGATGCGTCACTCTCTCCACTGTTGGCTGATATGCTGGCTGCTATGTTCTCTGTCGGCATCATGGCTACCATTGTTTTAATCTGAAAACAGTTCACCAGAATGTAAATGCTGCTGAAGAATGAAACAAATTGGCACTGAAGTTCATAAGGTTTGACATAGTTTATTCAGAACAATACAGAAATAACCTTCTTTACTTTTACTATGAATTTAGGACGTTTCCCATTATAGCTCCCAACTTAAAGGTCATATAAAGTGTTCACCCATTGTCGTAAATATAGAATAATTGGCTGCTATTATTTTTCGTGGGGCTTATAATGGAAATTATTCTTCTGTCAACAGCAGCCAATAATTGAGCACCACTGGATTCTCATCAGACAGAAAAGGTAAAATACTGGACACGACTCGAAGACTCCTGGAAATTAAATTGTGGAAACAAACTAATGTCGGAAGAATTGCTCTCGAATGACAGGCGGGTAGAAAAACATTTGACCCCGCCGGGATTCAAACCACTACCTTCCCGCTCCATTACCAGATGAACTGACCACTCGGCTATCGTGCCCTTATTTTCCCTATGCTGTAACCGACTTTATCTTAGCAACAAGTTTTACTTCGGAGTGAGAGCAAAAGATATCACTCAAAAATGAAGAACGAAAGCGTGAAAAAGTCACTTGAGAAATCAAAGAATGTTCTAGAAGAAAAGCACAAAATGGTTAAGCAAAAAATTTGCATAAAAAGGACCAACACGTTTACAACAAATGCTATGAACTTCGTTCAAGAGCAATTATTAAGCAATGCCGAAAACCGTCAGATCGAAATGAAAAATAAGAAAAGAACACAAACATAAACCGACTAACGTCGAAAAATTGCTCTCAAATGACAGGCAGGTCAATTCATTTCAAGGGCAGGGCCTTGATAAATTTTTCTTTACGGGCGCAAAAACTACAGACTAAGGTCGGGTTCGAAACCCGACCTCCTGAGTCCAATTCAGTCACCTCCACAGAGGCACTAACCACTCGTCCTTGAAAAAAAATCAATTTTGGGGTAAAAATGTGGGTAGGTACGTGGGGGAGGTGAGGGGGGGGGGGGGCAAGGTGTGGGGGGCTGAGGAAGGGGGGTAGTTCAGATAGGTTGGAAGAACTTATATATTATTAAAAATTCGCGAAATGACCTTTCAACAGAATATCAATAGTCCTCTTCGAGTCGTAAAAAGACACACGTTTACAATATTGCTTTTCATTCGGGAGCAATTTAAAACCACAAAAGTACATTGTCAAATACTACACGTTACTCAGGAAAAGTTTTGAAAAAGCAGATAGATAGCCAGAAGATAGGTCAGGTCAACGAATAATGGTGGGGGAGAGGGGGTTGGGTGGGGGTAGAAGAGGTCACATTTTTCAGATCAATATTGCAAATCAGAACATTACAAACGTTTTCAGCAATCAAAATCGTTCAGTAATATAGAACTTCTACTTGCACAGACGGACCTGAATTTTTCAGTTTTGATGTTCACAAATTAAACTTCGGTTCAATAAAATGGGAAAAAATGAGAAATCATATTTGAAATTTGCGAAAGAGAAAGAAGAAAAACTTTGTACATCAGAAAAACAAAAGATGCGACAGGACGAATCCTTAATTGCAACAAACTTTCCAGATATTTTTGGGTTTTTGTCTTCAACGCTGGGCATCTCTTTTTAAAATGAAATTCGGAAATGAAAAGATGAGATACATTAAAGTTAAAAGAGTGTTTAGGTTCCGATCATAAATTAATAATGTTAAAAAAACTTTTATCGGCTAAATAATTCTATTTGAACTCAGAGTTTGATTGAATCCACTGTCGAACTAAAAAAAACATCTAAATCACCATGGAAAAGAAAAGATATCTAAAAAACACAGAAACATAAACCGACTACCGTCGGAAAAATTGCTCTCAAGTGACCGGCGGGGCGTAAATTTTTCTTTATGGGTGCAAAAATCAGACAAAGATAGGGTTCGAACCCCGACCTCCTGAGTCCGATTCCTTCACCTCGACAGAGGCATTATCCACTCGGCACTCAAATTTTAAGTCATGACTTCAGCTTAAAAAAACTTGCTCATTCGAGAGCAATTAAAAAAGTAAGCATCAAAAGAGCGAGAAAAGAATTCTGAACAGCAATAACAAATATAGTGAATTCTTGGAAGAAATCGAATGACTTTTATGAAACTTTTTGTCTTAGAGCAGAAATAACCAAACATGCTGAAAATTGCCGGAAACTAGCTGAAATAGCATCATGCGCACGGTGTTTATAAACACCGTGCGTAACCAAAATCAATCTCAAATATCCACAATGAAGAGAATGAGACCCAACCGAAATCTTAGAGCACAAAAATCACCTTCAAAACTGATTGTTGTGATGTCTAACTGATTTAGACTTTTGTACTGTAAAGCTGCACTCAAATAACCTTCAATAAGAGCAAGAAATATTTAAATGACATCAACCACTCCTCAGTTCAAATTCATTTTGTGGAAAACGTATTTTAAGGGTGATGTAAGTCACGGATAAACTGTTTTCACATGAATGAACAAAACTAACTCAAATAAGTCAGAAAATGATGACACAGAACTTGGTAGAAAAAAATCAATGAATTAATGATCAAAATAATTTATAACTTGGTCTTATACACTACCCACTTTTCAGCATCTAAAATCACGTCTACAAAAATGGCCGATTTCTAAATTTTGTATTTTCGTCAATCTACTAAGGGGGTAAGCACTAGATTAGTACACAACAATCATACTGTTCGAACAATAAAAATAAAGTGCAAGGATTTTTTTTACAAAATTTAGGCAAAGAAATTGTGTTCGATAGAGCACCACTGAGAATACAACATAATTCAAAATCACAACAAAATAAATCTACAACTAGGATGATATAAAACGGGGTTAGCGCAAAATTAGATTGGAAATAATGAGGATTAACAAAATGAGGAAATTAAACATTATGATGATTGAGTGTCGATTTTCAATTGGCGCATTCAAAATAAAATCTACTGAGCGAATTCAAATTTCATAAACTACATATTGCTATTCTGTGACCAGAGTGTTCATACATACAGAAGGTGACTTGTTTACGTAATCTAATACAAGGAGAGCAAAAAGACAACAACAGAAATTAAAAGTACAATTTATACAGAGTTTCAAGATTTATCAATCGGGTCTGTTTCCTTCCCGCGTGAAAAAATTTAAACTCCCAAGAATTTCTCATATAAAAATTTACTCTACCAATTTCTACATTTAATCAGAAATAGCAATCGGCATCACAACAAAATTAAACCATTAAGTGTTTCAATTTCTATTCCTATCATTTAACCTAAGCGAAGTAAGGGAAGAATAACAGCGCTTTCAAATTCTAGATGAGCTCTTTCTCAATCAATCTTTACCGAATTCACTAGTTGCAAAAGTTGGAATAATTGCAGAATTATCCGGCACTGGATTTTGCTTATCGGACGAGAAACCATTACCTATCGTGTATTTACTACCAGAAGGTTCTTCCAGGTAACCTCCACCTGGTGATGAAAGTGAACTCATAGTTTGAGGCTGGTGTATTGAATTTTGATTAGCATTGGCTGGGTTTATAGTTGCCATTTCAGTATCATTAGTCCTTTTGACATGTTCTTCATCGTAAAGATCGTCGTCGTCCTCATCATACAGGAACTCCTAAAAAGGAATCAGGTACAAATTTAATTTAAGTTTCGTTGTAATATTACTCTGCAGGCAAGGGTAAAGTTTGTAGTTACAGTTTTAAAACCCAAAACTGGCATATAAAATGAACCCATTGACTTAGTAATGGTCTATAAAAATCAATGAATTCTGAATTTTGACATCAGCATCGCTAAAACATTAAAAATTCCGTTTGACAAACTGATTTGCCTGCTAGGTTAAAAATTTTATGGATTCGAAACGAAGTACTGATTGGCGACAAGGTTGCGTTTCTTGCCATCTAAATTATTTCCCATTTTAAGAGTTAGGAATATCAAATCTTTCGTAACCATTCCATACAGTTGTGTGGATAAGAAACAAATTACCGTTGGAAAAGTCACCCAACAACTTTTCCAGCATTTTTCCAATACCCCCCCCCTAATCACTTACAAGTTGTATTTTTACAAATATCTCAAACGCGCGGAGGTCCTAGCATGGGGAAGCCATTTGAAGCACAAAAATAAGGGTAAAGCGTAAAGGGGAGCCAGCTGAACACAGTAACCTATAACTCAAACTAATCGGTGCCCTGAAAATTTCAAAATTTATTATTCAGTTTTGCGAAAAATTTGACTGAAAGATTTGCCAACACACGAATCCCATCGCCAGGATGGCACTTATAGTTCGAGCCACAGACTAAGGCAACTCCACATTCAAGAAAAATCATTAAATTGGACTTAGCAATTAGATAAAATTTTTCACAGCAGTTTCAGTGCACCGTACACTTCATATATTTTTCAAGCTTTTGCAGAATTATACCCTGACTTCATGCCCTAACGTTTTACGAGCGAGTTTACGCCGTTTCCCTTGACGAAAAATCACATATGACTAACAGTAAACGACATCACATTAGGATGGACCAAACCCAAATTGTTCAATTAAATTTTAATAATAATTGTATTTATTTGGTGAACATACATTCAAACCAAATCAGACCATCCAGAAGCGCAATGCTTTTCAAGGGAGGCCTGGACTCTATTATTCCCCACATCTCAGACTTTTCTTTTAGTGAGCATGAATGCTCTTTTTTTTGGTGACTATGGCCACTTTTTTTGCGTCTGAAACTTTCACGTGGTACCATCATTGCAGCCAACATTGGTCAGGCTATGGTCAACCTGAAGCTATGGTTAAGTAAGAGCTCATCCTTACACAGACAGCTTCACGGAGGCAGGGGATTGATCTCTCAATCATTGGCGTGTGAATCACACACCTTACCTCTCGGCCATCACGCCCAAATTTTATTTGTAAGTATTAAATAAGCAGCCCGCAAATTGCCGAAAAAAGCGACCGTTGACGCACATCGGGATTGAAACAAAAAGAGAAGAAGAAATAAAAATTGACAGAATTTTTTTTCTGAGTGTTAAAGTGTTCTAATTTGGTGTGCAGTTTCAGTTGGATTCTAAAATTATATTCAATTCAGATTTTAAACTCAAGGCTGTTACTAACGCCAACTAGCAATTGCTCTAATGAGCTTTCACAACCTAATGCAAAAAGACTTAATGAACGTGCTTTATAGGTTAATCCCCTTTCTTTTGATTTTGCACTTTTGACAACCCGTATTCACTACATTTGGTTATTCAATGACTGCACGAATTCAATATCCATGAGGTAAGTGAGGTAAGTAGTCAAACGTGACAATCGTGAACGAAATGTGAACCGAATTAAAAAAAAAGCCCGATAAGTACTGACACAATTCACAGAATTTTCGTCGACAAAAAAAGACGGCCTAGCATGTACAATAAATGGATTGGGAAAATTACTTAGAAAAAAATCTGATCAAAAAACAGAAATGGCGAAAAATAAAGCCAAGTTGCCGGATGTGAACAAAAAACCATAACCAAGGAAGACTTTTTGTTCACACCGTTTTCTCACTTTACTTTTGAATAGGGCGTAGGATTTTAGGCAAAAATTTTCAACGTTTTGTGGAAATTAAGCAAAAACCATTTACAACACATAAGGATGATAGTTCAAATCCGCATGATGCTATAAAGCACTCACGTCTCCCTTACAATATTCTGATAAAAAAATGCCTTGATAAAATTAATGTATAATTGTTTCATCTTTACACCCTTCGGAAATATCGGAGAAGAGGATTTCGTTCAAAATTACGTCGGATAGAGTGAACTTGTTTTATTTTTTAAAAATCTTTTATTCTTGAGAGCTAGAGCTATGTGGCGGGAATAACATCGAGAAAGAAGTTTGAGACAACTGTGGGATAGAGCTAAATTGAAACGCTGCAAGTTTACTAAATTAGAACCCCATTTTCTGTGTTTTTGTTAAGACAATTGTTAGGTACACACATACTTTGTAGCATAATTCTGATTTTTATGCACCATCCTTAAAAGTTTAACTGGTTTTCGTCCATTTTCCACAAAATGTTATTTAAAATTTTCACCTAATGGCTACAAAAATTGATTTCGACTAATCAAGCGTTGTCCTAATATTCAATCCCCCCTTTGAAAATGGAGTGGAAAAATTCACGCCGCAAAACAACTCGATTATTTTGCTCCACTTCCTTTTTCGGCGTGATCAAATCACTTCTCCAATTTGACTTCAAAAATGAAAAAAAAATGAAAATGTGAGCAGATCTTAAAAAAAACAGAAACCCAATACAATTCAAAATACTAATCCAAAGTCTAAATAATATTCGTTGAAAGGCTCAGCAGGAAAGCGTGATTTACATATTCAGAGGCGTGCAGACAAGGGAAATAAAATCAGTTAACTCCGTACTTCTTCAAGGAATAAAGAATTTGAAAATATCTCGACAGTTGATTCACTTTTTCATGAGATCCTCACCAGTAGAACTTTGCATCTCTTAAACACAGACGCTAAGCGGCCAGTACAGGTTCCATGACAAAAATCAGTCAAGCATATGGTAGCTAACATACACATTGATCATGCACATTGGTAGCTAACAATTTTTTGATTGAAATAATAAACAAAAACATAGCCGGCAGATTGCCGGAAAATAGCCGCAATAGACGCTTGTGAACGAAGAAACAAAAAGCAGATTTGAAGTGGTTGTGACGTCATATGGTCGCAACAAAAATCACGACGACAAAAAAAACATAGCAGGACAATTCCTGACGTACAATTCAAAAAATTTTGCATTGACTGAACAACAAATTAGACCTAGAACGGACTATGATTGAATTGAGAAAACCATTTTTGAAAAAAAACCAGATTAAAAAAACAAAAACCATAGCTGGTAGATTGCCAGAAATTAGCCCCAATAACTTCGTAGATCTGCAGTCTCAAAAAACAGTAAAAAAGACAGACTAAAAAGCTAGTTCGTCTTTTCATTGAAGGCTGATATATTATATATTGATTAAAAATTTGTATAAGTTTTTGCCGCCTCTATTAGCTGCTCTCAAATAACCATCATTTAGAGTGACACACACCCATTTGACCTTATCTCTTTGAATTAGAGTAAAGAAAAGTCAATTTCAAAGTCAGGAAGTCATTTTGGAGAGTGAGGTAAGTCAAGTGAGACCAAAAATTTAATCTCGCGAATGAACAAAAAAACTCGCTCCACTAAGAGCGAAAAATGAGGTCACACACGCGCTTAAGTTCAAATTGCATGAACGAATGAGCAAAAAGCAGATTTGAAGCAGGTTGTGACATCATATGGTCGTAAAAATCGCGACGACGAAAAAAAACATAGCAGGACAAGTCCTGACGTACAATTCAAAGAATTTTCATTGACTAAACAGAAAACTAGACTTAGAAGGGACTATGAATCTATTGGAAAAACCATTTAGAAAAAAATCCGATCCAAAAACTGAAAAAACAGTTAAAATCAAAGTGAAATTGCCGCATGTGAACGAAAAACCACCAGCGAGTAAGCGAATTTTTGTTCAAACACCGTTTTCTCACTTTATTTAAAAATTAGAGCAAAAAAGTTTCACGCCGCAAAAGCACTCGTTTTTTCGCTCCATTTCCTGTTTCGGCGTGACCAAAATCACTATTCCAATTTGACTTCAAAAATCATAAAAATGTGTGAACAGATCTTAAACAAAAAAAAGAAAGCGCCCCAATACAATTCAAATTCAATCCAAGAGAAGGCCAATAATAGCCCCAGCTTTCGATGTGCGGCTATCAATAAGATTGACAGCTCGACCACCAGATTTTTAATAGACCACTAGACTTTTTGGGTTAGATTCGGACTGTCATTTTTATGAGACACATTTGCTCTAAAAGGAAAAAGCCCTAACGGAGCTTTTTCAAAATAAATATTCGATATTTAAACTAAAGACTCTATAACTCAGGAATTAGGGCATATAAGTTTGGCACTACTTAGATGCACACTATTAACCTTTTATAAGTGAATGTTCATAAAAATTAAAATTACACAAGTGAGTTCAAAAGTCATTTTTTAAGTGAAGTAAGTCACGCCCTAAAAGCAGAAGTGACGTCACGAACACAAATTTTGACTGCAAAGCAGTAGAAGTCACTGAAATCATTGAAAAAGTCAATTCCAAGAAGTCAGGGTGAGACGAAACAAAAATCTGTTAGACGATAAAAAATTAGGAGCGCAATAATAGCCGCCTGGAATTGTCGACGCGGCTATTAACCAACAAATGTCGGGCGAGTTGCTACCAACTAACTGGCGAGCAATCGGCTTGATCAGTAGCTATCTACCGATTAAGGAGGCTGACTAAAGCTTTACTCAGAGTAGTGAAACAACAGAAAAAGCAGATTCACTACTGGGGGAGGGGTTCTAAACCACCGAAAACAACGCCTCACAACGTGACTCTGTCTTCTTACAAGCTTCTGTGATTCTTACACTTAGAGACTATAAAAACGCTCTAAAAGAGCTGCTAGTCATTAAATGAGCTGGTAATAGCCCTCTGTGGATCACAAGTTTATCCCATTCTTTTAAGACAAAAAGTCAAATTGTAAGTCGAAAAAAGGTATCAGACGAAAAGTCGGTAGAAGGAAAAATTGTATAGACATGGCCAGCAGACTGCCGCAAAAGAGCCGGCATTGACGCGCTTGATGCACAATGGGATAAATTGACAAATATGTTTTCTGCCTTTTCTTTTTTTTAGTGTCAAAAAGTGTTCTAACTAATTCACTTAATTCAGCGTCTAAACTGAAAGCTAACAAGCTTGATACCAATATCAGCTAGCAAACACCAATGAAATTTAATAACCTATTGCACTATGACTTAATGACCGGGCTTTATCGGTTTATCCAGTTTCTTTTGATTTTGCTCTTTTGTCATTGACCGTATTCACTACATTGTAAATCAATGCGTGAAAGAATTTAGAATCCATTCAGTTGAAACAGTGAGGTGAGAAAGAAGTCAACGTGAAAATCGTGACGTATGTAAAACGAAAAACTTGATCGAAAGGTAAAGCGGATTTAAAAACATGGCAGGACAAGTCCTGATGTACAAATCAAGTCATTGACTAAACAAAAAAGACCGGAACTAGAACGGACTAAGAGTGAATTGGGAAAACCATTTCTAAAAAAAATAAAATAAACAGAAAATCAATATCAAAAACCGCATGTGAAAAAATCACAAGCGCAAAATGGAAATTTGGTTCAAACGAAAAACTAGGCCTAGAGTGAACTATTAATTGATAGGGAAAACTGGATTGGGAAAACTATTTCGCAAAAAAATCGATTCGAAAATCGAAAAAAAAACAGTTATCAAAGTGAAATTGCCGTATGTGAACAAAAAATCATTAGCGAGAAAGGGAAATTGTGTTCAAACACCATTTTCTCACTAATTTAAAATTAGAGCCAAACAGGGCGGCTGGGTAATGCGCGATCGCACATAAGGTTCCGACCCCGCTCATCCACAATTTTGACATAATTCTCTACCAAATGAGGCACAGATAGAAAAACCCAAAAAATCAAATAGTTTTCAAAAAAGATTTGTATATGAACGAAAGATAGCCTCCAAAGCAAATAACTCAGTGGATTAAAAAATGATGCATTAGATTGATATGCCGATATTAAGAAAGCGAGCGAAGACGAACGTCAAAATCAAACAACAACAACAAACATTAATTACATCAAAAAATTTATGTCCGTTTTAAAAAACAAAACTTAATAACAAAGTCAGAAAAACTGAAAACAAACAAAATAAATTGTAATTCACCAGAAACAAATGGTTATTCACCAGTTCATAATAAAGCTTGGTAACAATTGGACAAAAAGGGAACAGAAACTTTAAAGTTAGAAAATTTGCTGATTTTTTTCTAAAAAAAACAATTAATTTCAAAGTAATGAAAACCATTAGGAATCAACTAAAATATCCCATGGTTTTACAATTACCAATGCTTCTATAGAAGGTAATTAACATCTCTTGGTATTCAATTTTTTATGCAGTTACAAAAAGAACAACAAATAGACAACAAACTAAAAATCAATTAAAACTTTCCAGAAAATGCTTTGGAAGCCGTAAAGCCATACTTTAGCCCAAAAAATATGTTTGATTGCACCTTCGTCGAACAGCGATAATGTATTATGTGGCCGCTCATTCTTGAATATAAGTAACAATTGGACAAAAAAGAAAAAAAATGCAAAATTATTTAATACTTGTTTTTTTTCGAAAAAAGTTTATTTCCAAAGACATAAAAGCCATTAATTACAAAATGAGTAATTTGAATAGGTTCGTCCATTCTTCCAAAGGAAGCCCTCGAGACCTGCAATTATCCCGAGTATGTCTTACGACTACAAAAAGAACGTCAAATATGAAAAAAAAAAACAAAAATTCATTTTCTTTTTTTGTGAAAAACCCGTGTGGAAGCCAGTAAAGTCACAACGAATTCTCTTAAAACATTAGATTTTGAGACACCAAAACCTTTTGACACCTTCCTCTGAAATTCATTATGTGACCTCTCATTAATGAAACTAGGTAACAATTAGACCAAAAGAAAAAAAAGCAAGATAATAAAAATTGTTTTTATCGAAAAAAATTTATTTCCAAGGACATGAAAGCCATTAATTACAAAATGAAAAAATTAAATATGTTCGTTTATTCTTCCAAAGGAAGCCCTCGACACCTGCAATTAGCCAGAACAAGTCTTACATCTGCAAAAATATCGTCAAATATGACAAAAATTAAAAATTAATTTACTTTTTTTTGTGAAAAACCCGTGTCGAAGCCAGTAAAGTCAAAACGAAATCTTTAAAAACATTAGATTTTGTGACACCAATCCCTTTTCATACCTTCCCGTGACAAAAATAATGCCATCTTTAACCTTTAATTAACGATACCAGGTAACAAACAGACAATAAAAGGAACAAAATTGCGAAGTTGAAATGTTTTTTTTTCATTGTTTTCAAAGTCATGAAAGCCATAATCTATCTTCTAATAACAGAACATCAGCTCATCTACTCTTCCAGGAAAAACCAATCAAACCGGTTCATTGTACAGGAAAATAAATACGACTAAAAAGACAAAGTAAAAACGACAGTTGAAGACAAAATTAAAACATTCAATTAAATTCTCCGAGAAAGTACTGTCGAAGCGGTAAAGAACCACAATCTATATCTTTAAGGATTTAAATAATATCAATTGTGCGTTATTTTGAGCGCGAAAAATGTTATATCTGAACTGCCAATAACGTGATAAATTGACAAAACTAGAAAACATGAAAAATGGGCAAATACCTAAAAATTAAAAAAAAAATGTGAAATCTAGTAGTATCAAAGCCAGAACACCATAAATTAAGGCGTAAAACCGCACCAAAGACTAATTTTGATTTTTGCAGAAAGAAGGAGCACTCTTTGATTGCTGACACTAAGCTACAAGTTGACCAAATTAAGAGAAAAATGGGGGCAAAGTTCAATAAGCCATTTTTTAATTAAAAATCAAGTATTTTAAAAGTCAAAACCACCATAAGCTTTCAAGCAATCAAATAGATAAATTAACTTCGAACTGATTAGGAAGCCAATAGGACCTATCACTAGTGAGCTTTGATTTGAAATGTTCTGTTATTTAATTAATTTAAAAAAGATCGAATTTTTTTTATAAAAAACCGACTGACGACAATCCGAATTATTTTTGGATTGTAACGGTCCAAGATTGGTACAGAACTAGTCCTGCTAATTCTGATTGTCTATTAGGAATATTTAATTTTTGGAATGTCATTGATATAGATATTTTGTTAGTTAAAAAATCAAAAATAAATGCTGCGTTTTTGATAATCAACGAAGAAAGTTAGCAAAAAACGGAAAAGTTTTATTTACAGAGCACTCTCAACGGAAGTTGAAGTGGAATTAGCCCCCTTTTCAGTCGATTAGCCCCCAGACAAAGATTGTGTTAGTGGTGTCTGGGTGTGTACTTCCTGCAAATTTAATCAGAGTGGACTAAGAAACATATTTCGTGCTGTTTTTGGATGAAAAAGTCTGAACTTTGTGAAGTATTTAGCCTGAATTTGTGACAAAAAAAATCAATGAAAATAGCCGAAATAAATTTTGTCTTCAAACGTAAAATCAACAACATGTTTGTAAAAAAATATTAAATTTCATCAAAATAGGCAAAATTTTAGTAAAAAATTCCGAAAAAAGGTGAATGAAATCAACGGAATTCACTCTATTTTCTCAAAAGTTTAGAAAGTCAGAAACGAAAATCCAAAATCTTTTTAACTCCATATTCTACGCTGGACAAGCTTTCTAATGACACCAGTCTCAACTCTCTGCGATGAATATATCGATCGGCCAAAATTGACTGAACAAAAAAAAACCCATTTGAGTATATAGTTCCTCTCCCCCTCAAGAGGGGTCGGAACAAAAAATTTCGCGCCGCTAAACCACTCGCTTTTTTGCTCAATTTCATGTTTCGGCGTAACCAAAATCACTACTCCGATTTGACTTCAAAAGTCATGAAGATGTGTGAACAGATCTTAGAACGTTGTGGGAAGAATTCCGGAAACCACTCGTAGTGGAAATCCACTTAAACGCCATACAACTACTCATCAGTCAAAACGTGCCCCCACTAATTTATGATTATCTTGAAAGAAAACCATTAAAAAAGTAAACACAACTAAATCAAATCCGCTAAAATATGATACAAAATCTGATCAAATACCAATATCAGCTAGCAAACACCAATGAAATTTGATAACCTATTGCACTATGACTTAATGACCGGGCTTTATCGATTTATCCAGTTTCTTTTAATTTTGCTCTTTTGACATTGACCGTATTCACTACATTGTAATTCAATGCGTGAAAGAATTTAGAATCCATTCAGTTGAAACAGTGAGGTGAGAAAGAAGTCAACGAGAAAATCGTGACGTATGTAAAACGAAAAACGTGATCGAAAGGTAAAACGGATTAAAAAACATGGCAGGACAAATCCTGACGTACAATTCAAGTCATTGACTAAACAAAAAAGACCGGACCTAGAACGGACTAAGAGTGAATTGGGAAAACCATTTCTAAAAAAATAAAATAAAAAAACAGACAATCGATATCAAAAACCGCATGTGAAAAAAACCACCGACGCAAAACGGAAACTTGGTTCAAACGAAAAACTTAGACTAGAATGAACAATGAACGGATAGGGAAAACTGGACTGGGAAAACTATTTCGAAAAAAAAATTCGATCCGAAAATCGAAAAAACAGTTAACATCAAAGTGATATTGCCGTATGTGAACAAAAAACCACTAGCGAGAAAGGGAATTTTTTTCAAACACCGTTTTCTCACTAATTTAAAATTAGAGCCAAAAAATTCCACGCCGCAAAACCACTCGCTTTTTCGCTCAATTTCATGTTTCGGCGTGATCAAAATCACTACTCCAATTTGACTTCAAAAGTCATGAAGATGAGTGAACAGATCCTAGAACATTGTGGGAAGAATTCCGGAAACAACTCGAAGTGGAAATCTACTTAAACGCCATACAACTCTCATCAGACAAAACGTGCCCCCACTAATTTATGATTATCTCGAAAGAAAACCATTAAACAAAAAAGTAAAAACAACTAAATCAATTCCGCTAAAATATGATACAAAATCTGATCAAATTTTGTCATAAAATGAGATCCCGAAATATCTATCTCTGTCAAAACCACTTCATCAAAACTACTAGCACCTAATAAGGAAACTAATCACAATTTTTTAACAATACTTAAAAAAAAAGCTCTAAAAAAAATTAACGATTTTTTAATATTACAAAACAATATGCCAGTCATAATAGGCTCAAAAACAAAAAAAGAACTGCAAAAAAAATAAAAAAAATTGTTTCAGTTTTCGCCATTTTTTGGCATATTTCTCAACAAAAGAGCTTCATATCCAAAAAACTGTAACCACTTGTCAACTAAAAATTGTTCAAGTAATAGGGGTCTTTTCAATTCCTTTTTGAGGCAGTAAAACAAAACAATCGTCAAAAATTCGCGAAAATTAGCCCAAAAGGAGAAAATAAATGAGAAGCCTCCGAATTAGCATTAAGTTCATGAATTTCCAGAAACCGTCAAACCACTACCAGCCTAAAATTAACAAGCCTAAAATTAAAACAAAATCAAAACAAAACCTCTTAACCAAAAATGCTTTAAAATGCCGCAAGTGAACAAAAAATTTCGCTCGCCTACAGAATTTTTTTTCACATCTCAATTTCTCGCTCTCCGGAAAACAGAGATATGAACAAACAACCACTCTCTTTTCGCTCCACTCTTCGTTTTGCTCAACAAAAAGTCACTCAAATTTTTTCACGTGTTTCATTTCCTGCTTCAAAATTTATTCTAATCAAATCGATTTAAAACATACCCGGCAGATTGCCGGAAAATAGCCGTTGTTGATTCCAATTAGCATTGGGATTGAAATAATAGAAAATATTGAAAAAAAATGATTTTTGTACAAAAACATTTTTTAAGTCCGATTTATTTTGATGGCATTTCGTAGTTGAACATAACGTACTTCTGTTTCTTAGAGAGAAGCTACAGGGGCTACTATCAATACCAATAAGCATTAGAGATGATAACAAAGACTTATAGGAACGACGTTCAAATAGCGGGCATCTAAAATTGGGCTTTATTGGTTTATCCCGTTTCTACGTCTGACTTCAATTTTTTATACTGACTCTGTTCATTGTGAATTGCTTTGCTGAGCAACTGATGTTCAAAATCACTTTTAGCAGAATGAGAGAAGAAAGAAACTAGCTTAGAGAAATCAAAAAGATATCACGCAAAATGTTGAAAAAGCGGCAAAATGAGGTAAAGCGAAACATTTTTTTTATTCGACGAATTAAAAAAACATAGCAGGACAAGTCCTGACGAACAATTCAAAGAATTTTCATTGACTTAACAAACAACTAGACCTAGAACGGACAATGAGTGAATTGGGAAAACCATTTCTAAAAAAAATCAGATGAAAAAACAAAAAAAAAACAGAAAATCAATGTCAAAATGCTGCTAGGGAGAACAAAAAACCATTAGTGAGATATGTAAATTTGATTCTTACAACAAAACTAGGTCCAGAATTAGCTGAATGGATTGGGAAAACTATTTAGAAAAAATCCGATCCAAAAAAATTGAAAAAACAGTAAAAATCAGAGTGAAATTGCCGCATGTGAACAAAAAACCACTACCGAGAAACCGAATTTTTGTTCAAACACCGTTTTCTCACTCTACTTTAAAATTATAGCGAAAAAAATTCACGCCGCAAAACCACTTGCTTTTTCGCTCCATTTCCTGTTGCGGCGTGACC
The DNA here is from genome assembly GCF_964194025.1 of Convolutriloba macropyga. Classification (NCBI taxonomy): domain Eukaryota; kingdom Metazoa; phylum Xenacoelomorpha; order Acoela; family Convolutidae; genus Convolutriloba; species Convolutriloba macropyga. Next base: position 18,277,181 of record NC_134470.1, read on the forward strand.
AAAATCACCACTCCAATTTGACTTCAAAAATCATGAAAATGTGTGAACAGATCTTAAAAAAAACATAGCCGGAAGAATTCCGGAAACGACTCGAAGTAGAAAACTGACTATTCTCACTAATCAGATGCATCACCAGCATATTATCAATCGACAGACAGTGTAAGCAATTCACAAAGAAAAGACTGGAGAGCTGGAAACTTGACAAAGGACCAAATCAAAAAAAAATATTCTTTAAGAATCCGAATAAAATTCTCTACAAAAAGATAGCATGCAGCTTCCCATCCATAACTCATAGAAATCAATTACTTATATATTTGGCTAGATCAATCGCCCACCTAGTAATTGCAGAGAAACGTTAAACAACAAACTAAAAAAAAGACTAAGAAAAATTCTTTAACGAATTAGAGATTTGTATAATCTGTTTAAATGAAAACTGCCCTGCTAAGCCTTCAAGTGCAAATTCATAGTATCGACACCTACAAAAATTCTCTTTATTGAGAAAAAGTTACCAACAAAAAACATTAAATTGGAAGAAATAGGCAATAAACTTAGAAAAAAGACAAAAAGTGGCCAAAATTTGCTCTGATTTACTCGATTTTCTTTAACAAAAACAACTCTAAACTAATATCAATCAAAATGAGAGACATCCAAAAGAGCTACCACAACTGACTTCCACTAGAAAACTCCCCAAACGCTATCAAAGGTTGAGGAAGAACAGAAACGACATTAAAACCAAATTGAACAAATAAAAAACGAGAAAAAGTAAGATGTTTTTTTTTCATTTTACAAGAAAAAATAAAGCCAAATAAAGTTACTTTGAGCAAAAAGAGCAATGAAATGCTCGCGAAAAAATAGGCAAGTCATAGCAAGCTAAAAAAATAGTCTACCATTGAAAAAAAAACCGAAAACCAAAAATTTTAAAAAAGTGGTTAAAAAATTCCTAATTTTTCTGCCATTTTTCTTCAGAAAAAATGTTTTATAACAATAAAATTGTAATCAATTTGTATCCCTAGTGATCCTTGAATAACGAGCTTCTATTTAAATTGCACTTCAAGCAGTAAAACAAAACAACAGGCCAAAATACAATAAATTTCGTCGAAAAATCAGCAAAACTGATCAAAAACCTCCAAATTTGCATAAAATTCAAATTAACTACTTGAAACCTTCAATTCCTATCAGAACGAGCCCAAATCCAATACAATATCATAATCAAACCTCATAAAAATTGCAAGAAATTTTAAACAAAAAATTGCAAAAATTGCAAAAAAAACTGCTTTTAAAAGCCGCACGTGAACAAAAAAATTTCGCTCGCTCAGAGAAAATTTTTTCACACATCAATTTCTCGCTCTCTCAAAAACAGCGGTATGAACAAAAAACCACTCTCTTTTCGTTCCGCTCTTCACTTTTGCTCAGCAACCAAATCACTCCAAATTTTTTCACGCGTTTCATTTCCCGCTTCAAAAATCACTCCAATAAAATTGATTTAAAAAAAGGACTTCTCCAATACTCCTCTTCGAGTCGTAAAAAGACAGCGCCCCAATACAATTCAAATTTTTTGGATTGTAAAAAAAACACGAGCGCTATAATAGCCGGCTGAGAAGATGAGGGCGGCTATTAAAAAGGACTTCTCCAATACTCCTCTTCGAGTCGTAATAATAAAAGACAGTGCCCCAATACAATTCAAATTCTTTGATATGTAAAAAAGAGCGCCTAAATAACAGCCGCTGAGAGGCTGACGGCGGCTATTAAAAAGAAAGGCGGACAAGACTGATACAATTGCTACAAACTTCGTTTGAGAGCAAGTAATACCCTTCAAATTTGATTGCTCGATCTCGTCGATATTTCAATCCGTATTCCGGGTAGTCCGAGCACTTAAGGAGGAGAAATGGAGATTCAATACACTAACCGTGTCATCTCGGCCGAGCTTCCTGGCCTTGAGACGAGCAGTGGCTACTACAATTCCGAAGAACACTAGAAACAGGATACTGACCGACACTGCAATCAAGAAGGATTTGGCCGTCCCCAGAGAAGCACCCGAATCCATATTGCATCCCTCTCCACGGAAACAGAACACCTAAAAAATATGCAATCATTATAACATGGCAATTATAACAATCACGGGGCAAAACATTAAGAAATCCATATTACACATCGTTTAAATAAAATTGGCTATTTGTCCAAACCAGAGAAAACAAAGGCTCTCGCGACCAACTTTGATTCCGAGTTTTTAAAAAACAATCAAAATGGTAATACCATAACCAACTAACGTCGGGCGAATTGCTTTAATTTAGAAAACCGTAAAGGTTTTCGTTGTAAAAATCCTTTGCTATCTAGGCTCCGATACTTCAATATTCTAATACCTTTTATTGCTTCCTATCAAATCTTACGTATAGGAACAGATTGCAATGGATGTTCGCGAGAAAAAAAATTGCAGCAGAAATGAATATCTTTTCTTGAAATATGCGCTATTCATTCTTAATTTTGAGCAGAATAGTCAGACATTCAGCAGGATTTCCTTAAAAGCATGCGGCTTCTGCTAAGATTAAATATTCTTTAAATTTGAGTTTGAAAAATTGCTTTTGGATCAAACGTTTTTAATAAGTTGAGTTGCATTATCTATATCCAAGCTACCTATCGTTATATTAATGATCGTCCAGGGCCACCTTTTGAAAAACTCCTTACATCAGCTGCTCTTTACTCGGAATAGTTAAGTTGAATGAATAATTCTAATGGAACTAATACCAATTTTTGTGGGGGGAGGAACTATATACTCAAATGGTTTTTTCACCTATCGATATATTCATTGTACAGGATTGTGAGCGGTATTATTAGAAAACTTGTCAAGCGTGAAATTTCAAAAAAAAGATTTTTTTGAATTTCGCCTTTTCCGAGGAGTTACGGAGGCTTAACGAAATGCGAACATGGGCCTAAATTCCATTGTTTAGCTCACAATTTTTGTAATTTTTGCTTTAGTTTTAATCAATTTCTGCTAAATTATGATAAAATTGTTAACGCTAGTCTGATTGGTTTTAAGTTTAAAGATAGAAAAGAGTTCATGAACAGTTTGAACCAACTGTTTAGACAAAATTATGAACTAAATTTTTGAAAGTTCAGCTTTTTTTGCTTTTTTCCATAAAAAATGGCATCAAATATGCCTATTTGCTCCACTTTGTCAAGTTTGACTGCTAGTGCCGACAAAAAACTGCTAGCACAATCTTCCAATTTTCAGATATGGGTTAATTGTACCTCTGGTTCCTGAGAAAGTTTTCTGGAAATAACAATTTAATAATTGCTGTCTTTCGCTTAAACTGTTATTAATAAAAGTTTATTAGTTGATTTTTAATATATTAAGAGCTTCTGTTGCCAAAAAACTATTCAGCACTTTTTTAGATTAAATGAGTTTTTTAACACCCACGCAGCGAGAGCAGGGCCAGTTTTGGTCTCAACGTTTATTTTTGCAATGAAAAATAATTCTGATTGTATTTGGTGTCTGCCATTTGAGAAATATTTATGGCACTTTTTCATCCCAATTAGAAGAAAGTGCCTTTTCTTTTAAAGGTTCATTTAATAAAAGGTCTTTTTATGTTCCAATGAAGTCCAATGAAATAATATTAATTTTTATGAGTAAAGCTCATGGTTTTTATGGCTCCGACAAAGCTTTTTCGTAATTATTCTTAGTTAATTCTTGAGTTTGCCAGCATTTGATGTTCCTTTTGAAGTCTTACGACTGGGTCTAAAAAGTCAAATGTTTAACTCGGTATCAAAGGAGCTATTAAAAACTATCTAATGCTTTCAATTGACACCTATCGGTTTTTGGTAAAACAACTCAATAAGTATTCAAAATTCATAACTCATTTTTGATATACTGACTCTTTGGTCAACTTGGCTATTTCGGTAACACTTGGAATATTTTTTAAGAGTTGGACCAGTTTTGGTCTAATGGAGGAATTTCATAGTTTAGAAATTAATTGGATTGTAATGGGGCGCTGTATATTTTTTAAATAAATTGGCCTTTTTTGTTTTTGTATGTTAGTTACAAACCAGAATGATTTCAAATCAAATCTCAATTATTCAATTAATGATAGTTAAATTTACGTGGGAAGGGAGGCCAAGGAACATAAGAATTTCAGTGCAAAGAATATGGTTTTTCGGCTTCATTAACATTTTCATAAAATTTTTCTTTAAATTTTGAGTTATTCAGTGTAAATGAGTAGTCTTTTGACTAAGTCTCACTACTGATATGCACAATTGGCTTCCTAAGCAGTAAAGTTAAACCATTTACTATTTTACAGTTCAAAGCTTAGGGCAGTTATGCCTTAGGCTTTTAAAAATTTGTTTTAAAAAGTAAGGTAACTTGAGATTTGCCAAATTCAATCTTATTTCTGCAACTTTCAGTTGTAGTCTCAGCAACGAGAGAGGTCACAATCCTTTTCGAGTCCATTATAATGCAGTCTTCATTATTGTTTTTGGCGTTTTTTACAAGTTTTCAAAAATGTTAATTGACATTTTACATTTTAAGAGATAAAGTGCAATTGATTATATTCCATGTTTTTGGTGAATAGATTCTGTACTCATAGGCTTCGACACCGTATCCTGGCAAAGTTGAAGTGACTTTTTGACTTTTGCATGCATTTGCTCTTTTTGTAGTAGCACCACATTCTGAATAAGGACAGGTCTCAATGGTTATGTATGAAGGTATAAACGAAGGTAATTTAAAATTTCAGCTGATAGCTAATTGCTTTCATGACATTGAATTTGATCATTTTCAAAAAATGTTAACGTATTTTGATCTTTTTGCTTTCTCAATACTTGTTAATTATTCTATATTTTTCTGGTGAAATGCAAGTCACTAGGTTGATTTTACTTTTATCTGATGTTATTTTGGAATAGACATTGAATTTTGGTCGTAGTTAATGCTTGTTGTTTTTATTTGATTTTGTTGTCTGGCTTGTCTCTTACTGTTCATAATGGCAGGTATCATCGGTCTTCTAATGAGTTATTCCGTCATTTGCATAGTTGTTAGAGCCCAAATCGATTTTTTAAATGGATACACCAACTATTTTTGAACAAAGTGTTTTTCGAAAGTTTTCCAACTCTTCCTCAATTGTTGGACAACTAAGTAAAAAATTTGGTTGAGCGGAGTCGTAACATTATGTGAAAACTTACATTAGCGAGCCTCCTTGTTGCTTTTTATGGTCCACTAACCAACTCAGAATCCTATCCCAATAATCACCTTTAAACAAGTTCTCCTGACACATATCGAACAAAATCGAAAAAAAAAGAAGAATCCATCGTAGTATAAGCTGACTGGCTAAACTGAACCTGAATAAAAAACGCCTCTGAAAAACCAGCCGTTAAACGAGTTCTTGATATTCACAAAATTTGGAAATAATAAGATCAATTTTTTAAATTAATTTTGTATGTATTCTAAAAGAACATCACCTCGTTACACCAAATATTAAAAACCCAATAGCATTTTATGCCTGACAAGATTCCTTCAAAACAAAAAAAAACAATTTAACTGACAAAACGAATTGAGGGCCAAAAAGAGAAGTTAAAAAAACTACAAAAAAGGTACAAACTCTAATTAGGTAATACTGCTCGTAGTTTTCATTAGCAAACAGCCATAGCTGACTCCTTAACACCGCTTATAATAACAAGACGCCTCGTGCGAGTCTGTACGTAGTACAGAATGTCCCAGCAACTTTTAAATTCTGTCAGAGAAACGGTTAGGGTTATCAGAAAGCAACTTATATGGAGAAAATTACTTTACGGTTTCAGCCAAAAAAAACAGGCTAATAATTTTCTCAGACAAAAACAAAAACTTTTCAACCCATTCAAGGCAGATAAGTGTAGTACAACTTGAAAAACAAAGACACAGAAAAACCAAACAAACAAACAAACACACCACACAATACACCAAAAAACACCACTACACCAAAATTAACACCAAAAAAAAACATTTCCAATTTATTTGGCAATTGGTCAATACATAAGGTTCGTCGCTGTTAAATTAGCTCTTCTCTGTAAAAACTAGATGTGGACTTTTTGAGGCAATTGTATCGGTGAAGGTGATTTTGAAATGTAACTTTTTGAAGTTTCTCAGATAATTTTGCCAATATGAACAAATAATGGGATTATTAATTTTACAAAATCTCCCAGATATATAAACATAACAGACTAACGTCGGGCGAATTGCTCTCAAACGACCGGCGAGCGGTTGGCTTGGTCAGTAGCTAGCCACGGGGGGGTGCACCGGGGGCTGATGGGGGCAGCACTGGGTTGGGGGGGGCAAAAGCGCGGTGGGGGGGGTGGGTGGAGCCAATAGTGGGGGTGGGGGTCAACAAGGGGGGGAGGTGTCTCAACCTCTGAACCGCCCTTCACACCATAAGTATAAGTCTCCAAAACAGTTTGAGCTGAAACAGACCTGAAAGGCTCTAAGAGCACTTAATGCCCGCTGGGCGCTACCTGTTTATCCCGTTTTTGAGGACGAAAAGTCAAAAGCGTCAGACGAAAAATTGGTCAAGCGAAAAATCGCATTAAAAAAAAGACCGACAGGACTAATATAATTGCTACAAACTTCGTTTGAGAGCAATTAATCAGCGAGATCTAAAAACTAATTGTTTTGGTTTATGACTGAAAAAATCGCAGTTTGTAGCTAATATTAAGTAATTTTTCTAATTTTATCGATTTCCGACAGTTTTTGTACTGTACCTCTATTTGAGTCAGACTTTCAAAGGAACCAGCCCTCTCACTCTCCACTCACACGTTAACAATTTTTTATTCTCTCGCTCTCATACACACATATCACCCACGTTACATCTACGCACATACATGCATACACCCACACAAGCGCCGACAAATAAGCACGCATACAATCACCAAAACCACGAAAAAAAAACAAGGGGACATGTAATTTTTAAAAAACTTTCATGCAACTTATCTGCATGTTGTAACATGCAGCTCCAGCATCAGATATTTTTGAGCGCCAATTTGTAGCAAATACAAGGTAATTTTTCTACTTTTTCATTACTGACAGTTTTTCACTCTGTCTCTACTTGTGTCTAATCTTAAACGGAACTAACCCTCTCACACTAACTCTCTCTTTCTAAACCTCGCATTAGTACACACAAATATACTACACGTTACACACATGTAAACACATACATAACTCCCACACGCAAGCAAATACAAACGCCGACACCAAAAAAAATCAAATTTAATATTCTCTCAGCCAACGGATCTTTACTTAAGATTCCTTATCATTCATTCAAATCTTCAAAAAAATTTTCTAGAAAACTAGATTGTTAATCATAAAGTTGACACGTGATGAATTTTGCAAAGTTTTTCGAAATATTTTGTAACTTCGATGTTTCATAAACATAATCGACCAAATCGTTTTTAAGATCTCGCAGATGTGTTACCATCTAGATTCAAGACTGGACTTAATGGACACAAATTTAATTTTTGAATAAATTAGGAATTGCGATTTGCGGCAAATATTAAGTACGTTTGCTAATTTGTTTTTTATTTCTCCGCCAATTTTTCACTCTGCCTTTAATTGTGTCTAACATGTAGAGGAACAATAAAAACTTTCAATTAGAGCTCATAATAATTGCATTTGGAAACCTTGGTTATAAGTAAATTTTGAATTTTGGCTTTTTCACTCTTTTAAGTAAGCGTAGTTTGAAAGAAATAGGAAACTTTATGAATTATCTTTCACAAAAATCTGTTATTTCTAAGATTTTCACAATCACTGAAATATTTAGTTTCTTCAATTTACAGAAACGCTCAACGACTGGTAAATAGCAGTTTCAAAAAGAACAATTTCAATTAACATAAATGAAAAATAACGGTCGTCTAATTTTCAAAACAATTCTTTCGTTTCAATTTTTCCTTCGAACTTCTTTCGAGCTCACCTTTAAAATTTCTCATATTTTTACATAAATCAAAACCAGGTCCTGAGGGCTACAAAGCGGTGTTTAAAAAACGTTGGAAAAATAATGCAACCCACTAGACCGAGCTCGCGTTCCTCTGAAAACCAACCAATGCATAAACTTAAAGAAAAACTTGTTTGTTGAAAACACTTTGGTGCATTATTTTTCCCAAGCAGCAAAAGTTCGACAAAAATTTAATCGAACATTTCATAATAGAAAAAAAATTGAGAGCAGTGATAAAAGGCAGCATAAAGGAAGATGCTTACTGAAGGTACAGAAAACATTCTGGGTTAATATCTCTAGCAACTCTGTTATTATAAAAACCAATCTCGACAACAATGATATCTATCGAAGCATAAAAGTTAAATCAATCAGAGGATAATTATTGCCTCAAGGTTCTTATCGCCATACAGAGTAACCGCGAGCTAAAGCCGCGTAGTTCAATAACTTTGAGAGTGCGATAACAACCGCGTATCGTTCTCGTTTAACTGTCGTCAGATGCGACAACAACAGTTGCATAACTTACATAACTGTGTTAATGAGAAACTACGACGATCTAACATTCATTTATTGACAGAATTCAAATAGCAACCGTTCAGTAGAAGAGAGTGGAAACTTTTCAGTATAATCGCAACCGCAGTGTTGGCAAATGTTTCAAATTATTCAACCATCATGCTGGCTTCACCATTTTAGTTCACGGATAGTTATGCTACTGTTGCCATCGCAACGGGAGTTGATTAAAAGCACAATAACAATTAAGGTATCATTTTCAAAAAATCTGACTATTGCAGGGGCATCGTTTAATATGCTTTCTTATCATTGTACTAGCTAAGTAAAACTACCCAAATATCCTTCTCTCGGTCTCTCCTTACATATAAAAAAATTGCTCTTAATTTTAATAACTGAAAATTTTATCAATTTTTAAGAATATTTTTTCAAATACCAAAATATGACAAAAACGTTAAAAAAACTGTACTGCAACAGCCTTGGATACTGATTTAGTGCGATATTTATGGAATATATCAAGTATTGTGGGACAAATTTAAATAAAATTTTTGTTTTCCTTTTTTTGGCTTCTGGAGTGTATTTTTGGAATAAACGAATGAAGAGCGAAAAAACAATGGCCGTTGGTTTCTGAGATATTTGTATATACTAACCACTAAACAGTTTGGCGGGAAATTGCTAAGATGCTAGCATTTAGCTATCGCTATTTTCCTTCCATTCCATTAGTCTAAGCGCAATCAAAAATATGATCAACTATCCTGGCTTGAGTGTTTGAAAAAACCAAACTTTCTAATGTTTATCGAAAGAAAAAAGGACAAAACTTGCCACCTAAAAATGTCGCATGATTTAACTTTAATTAGTTGCTAGTGTGGTTAGCAGGTTCCCTCCCTGAAAAACGAATCTAACTAATCTCCGGAGGGGGAAGGGGGTAGGACTTAAAACTTGGTAGTTTACAGAAAAATTTTTTCCTTCAGAAAAATTTTGTCCCCCGACCATTGGGTTTTAAGATGTTTGTAAAACACCGACCTGTAATCGATTTGGCCGGATAGCAAACGTGCAGTGGGAATCTAACAGCTGTTGTTTTATTTTTAATCCACAACCCTACAGTATGGCTTTCGTTGATAAAAACAAAAGGATTAAATACCGGATTAGTGCACTGGGGATCCTCCTTCTGTGGCCAAGATTCAATAGATGATGACAATGAGTCCAGTGTCTGCTGAGAGGGCAGCTCGTGAGTGGAGAATTCGACTGAATTCATGTCACCACCGCTGCCAATACGCTGCTTTGGAAGTGTGTTCAACACAAACCTAAGTCCAAACAAAGGTTCAAGTCAAAATCCTATTGAAATCTTCAACAGATCTGTTTCATTTTACGAGAAAAAAGCCATAACTATGGTGCGGTCTTTTTGTATTGATAATGGCTTGCAGTTAACTACTGGGGATAGATTTTGAAGCCCACATATAATACTTAAAATAACTGACATAATTCCTATTTTTTACCCCAAGTGATATATATCATCTTTTTAACTCGTTGTTTAATTGCATATCACAGTAGACAAGATAAGACAAGGAGTATTTGAACATACAAGTAATGCCTCAGCGATGTATATTAACAAACAATTCATGTCCCTTCTGCACGAGCACGTACACTATCTGCTCCGAGAGCAATCGTCTTTTTTCAGCAATCTGTCGGTATCGACAGCAATCTTTCGGTATCGTGCTTTTTTCACCCCTATTCTTTTAACCCCGTAATCTCAGTCGTTTCACTCCCAATTTTAATATAAATTATTTGCTCGTAATTCTGGAGAATAATGCTAAGGACTCTTTATCGAACTGTTTTATTGCATCTTGAAATCAGCATGATATCTGTCGCCGACTTTGAGTATACCATACCATCTCTTCCAAAAACAAAGACACTGGTAGTAGAAGGTCATAAGTTTCCTGTCAAAAAAGTAGATAAGTATACCACTGCCTGGAATTGCTCTAAATTTCAAACATAAAAGTTAACGCATTTACGTAAAAATAAACGCATTTACAAAAGATGGCATACATATTTTTCTTAAGCGATGAACAATCACGGTAATTTTATTGGAAAGCCGGACACTCGAAAAATTACAACACAGCCTGCAGATTGCCGGAATAGCTGCGAAAGAAAAGACCTGCGTGCCGTATAACAAAGATAGAAACAGCTCTAAATTGAAAAAAACGACTCCGCTCAAAAAGCTAGGTAAAAACATCCAGCAAAAAATTAATAGAGCTTGTTAAAATTCATTCCACAGAAGCCGCTAATTAGGGACGTTTACTGCACATATGTGTTCCTTTGACCTTAAACAAAACCAAATTACAGGTTTTTAAAGTGCAAAAATCATTTTTTCGAGTGAAGTAAGTCACGTATGATGAAAATCTAATCACGCAAATGATCGTGAAACCTTTGCTAGAGAGAGGGAGAGTAAGAAATGACGTCACGCGCGCACACGCCGTTAGTGAGAGGAAGAAGTTATTCAGAAAATTTGACTTTGTTTTGCTTGTGAACAAATGTAAAAAAAATGTGGTAATAAGTGGAAATTTACAGGGACGGAACATTCATTTTTAGAGCTATTACTGGAGGTCAGTTGTTTTGTGTTATTTAAGCCCTTTGAACTTTAAGCTTTGCTATTTGTTCATTGGGACGCCGAAATAGATAAAAAAAATTCGGCGTTAAACCGATTTAAGGGCGAATAAATTGCGGAGTTAAATGACTGAGGGATGAATATAGAATAGGCGATAAATTAATGGGGGCTTAAATAAACCGGGGTGAAAAGAAGCAGAAACCTTACTGTCAATACGATCAGCGTGTTTTTGCTAAAAATTGTAATATAAACGTCTTTTTCACTATTTTGCAATTCCAACCTTTGTCATTCTCAGGTTGGATCAAAACCAGATTATCTGCTGACTTAAATATAGTTTAATGGAAAGTTTAACATCTTTCCATGTTACCTTTTCCATGGAACAATTTACCGATTGATTAAAAATTGAAATTGACACAAAATCTGTCAGAACACTTCACATGTCAATATCTAGGTCCATAACAAAACAATATTATCTAGAATATAACAAAATCAGTATTCACTAAGAATACTATTCTAAAGCGCCAAACAATGAAATAAAAATTTTCAATCGATGGTTTTCGGGATACATAAGTCATTGTCAGTGCCCTTCTGAAGTACCCTAACAGTTATTAAAAATTTGGTACAGTTTAATTATAATCTGTAGTTGAATGCTTAGTTTTTCGTAAAATTCTCCATACCTTTCATGCTATAAGTGTCAAACTGTACAGCAAAAAAAATAATTTCTTGTAAAAATTAATCAAAATTCTAAAGCGTGTTTCGCATTTTTTTTTGGATCTATTGCATTGTATCATGGTCTTAATCAAATACTGTGTCGTTCTGACCGTCCATTTTGGAATCAACTAATCTCAATCTGCTCAAAGAGTTATATTTACAGATTTTAAAGAAAAAACTTAGTATTTGTCAAGTAAACTACAAACATGAGAATTTTATGATTATAGGTGTCCTCATCGCCAGAGGGTTCAAAAACTATTTGAAAAAATGAAGCAATCCATCGAGGGTTTATAGCAACTAACGCGTATTTGGAGCTTGGTTTGAAATTGAATCCAGGCACGAAGTCTACAACCACGTCAGGGTATCCGAGGTCAACGAATTTGAAGGAGCTAATCTTCACTTCTACAAAGATTTCAGTGTTCGTCTTCACCCAGCTATTTGGCTCCTAAAAACAAATCACAACATAACCAACTAGCGTACGGGCGATAGTGCGATAGCTATCAATCAAAATAATTGATAGTGTGGAAAGGAACAGTTGGCATCTCTTTATATTTTTTGCACCAGAGCAATTCTATTTTCTCTCAAAAGCGAGTTTATAGGGCAAAATAATATAATAAAACGGATTCCAAAAAACCAATTCTTCCTATGCCAGTCGTCGTTTTTGGAACAACAATTTCCGCGGCTTCGACTTTCTTGAGGTGTTCAAATCAAAGACAATGTTAGATCCCCAATCTGATCTAAATCAGGTCTTCCCCCAAATACAGGAAAGCAATCAATTCGTCGCCCTTTTATGTAAGATAAATCACATCACCAAAGAGGTGCATCAACTGCTAGAAACTAAATCTTGACATGAGAAAAATGCTTCCTGGGGGACGGCAATCACTGTGTAGGCTTGGGACTAAAATGGGACTACAAGAATGGGACTACTAAATGGGACCCAAAATGGGACTACAAGAAGAATGTTGGTCATCCATAGATTTTCCTAAGATTCCTAACGTTGCTACCAAATTAAAACACTCCGCAAATTAAGAAAACAAAAAAACTGGACACAAACTAGTTTGGCTATAAGCATAGCATGAAGTCATCACAAATATGTGAAGATTACACAAGTCTTCTAGCTAGCCAGGTAGCAGTAAACAAAAAAACATAGCCGGCATATTGCCGGAAAACAGGCGCGATAGATGCTTGTGGCTATGACCACCAGTCCTTTAATAGACCACTAGACTTTTTGGGTTAGATTCGGTCTGTCATTTTTATGAGACACAAGCTCTATAAGAAGAAAGCCCTAATAAGGCTTTTCAAAATTAATATTCGAAATCAAACTCAATAATCAATAGGGCATATATGATCTAATAATCAAGAATTAGGGCATATATGTTTGGCACTATTTAGATGCACACTATTGAGTTCAGAAGTCATTTTATTGAGTGTGGTAAGTCACGCAATTGACCTAAAGAAAATAAAAACGCGGGACGCAGGGTAAGACGAAACAAAAATCTGTTAGACGAAGTAAAAAAACATAGCAGGACAAGTCCTGAAATACAATTCAAAGAATTGAATGAAAAACTTAGAAGTACTCTACCTGACCAGCAGATCAATTGAATAATGACAGCCAAAACACAAACAAAATCATCTCAAAAAATTGAGCACCAAACAAACTAAACAAAAACATACTCATTGCTAAAACTCTTAAACTTTTACTGCCGAGGCAAAATTTGATCCCTTTAAATATACGTATTTCAAAAATATGTTCAAAACCAATTTTTGTTTCTGAAATCGGCTCAGTATTATATCTGCTGAAAAAGAGCTGAAAAGAATTCATTGGCCCTGGAAGATCGATTAACTCGATAATGACCAAAAAATTGAAAGTGAAATCAATTGCAAAATTTAATTAAATGGAGCTAAGTCTCTAGAGGCTATCCAGTAACCCAATTCCAAGCCATAAACATTCGTTGGCTCAAAGATCGATAGGCAATAATTTTTAGAAAAAACTTCAAATATCAAATAGAAATTCGTTCTATTAAAATGTGTAAAACCATTCAATTGCCCCCAAACAACTAATTAATAACATACTATCATCCCTGGATGAGGTTACCTGGCTACTGAGGCAAGAAAAACTGACTAAAAGACAAATGATTTGAAAAAAAAACTTGAAAATCGCAAATTTTACAAAAAAAATTCTAAAACTCGAAAGGTTAAATTGTTGAAAAACAAATCCACTGAAACTAACATCCATGCAGTAAATTTTTATCAGACTGCGGAATTGGTTTTTTTTACACTTGAGAATGGACAAATATCAAAACTTTAGCAAACTTTACAAAAATTGCAGATTTTATCAAAAAAATGCTAAAATTCGAGACATTAAAATGTTGAAAACCAATCCATTGTAATTAGAAACTAAGCAGTGCCCTATTGTAAAACCTTAAAGGAGATTCCCTGACCACTGAAGCGAGAAAAACTCAAAAATGACAAATTTTCAAAAAATTTGAAAAAAATATTAAAAATTAGTATCATTTTGCGTGTCTGTGTTTGTAGTACCAAAACATATAGCTCATAAAATGGTCATAACAAGTAATTTTGATTCGCAAAAAGCCTTCATCAACTATAAACCTTCATCGAAAAACTTCAACCTAAGACTAATCAAACAAAAAACTCAAAACAATTACAAAAAACATGAAAAATTGCATCATTTTGACCCCAAAAACTCCTAAAAATGACCTTTTAACCTTAAATTAAGGCCATCGCAGCAGCTGCACCACTCTAAGCACTTGAAGGACTACTAAAGCTCACTTTGGGCCTCTAATGAAACTTCTTAATGCCCGCTGGGCTTTATCTGTTTATCCCGTTTTGAAAGATCAAATCGAACAGCATTACGCGTTCAATGCTCGAAATTCAAAAAGCTTCCTTGAGTTCTCAGGTTCGTTTTCGAATTTATCAGTTATTTGGTCATCAACAAATGCCTTCTAAATTCCTTGAGTATCGTTCCCGTGCTCTTAGCCTATCGTTCAAATATTTCTGATTGTTTGTTAGCATTTCAATTTTTTGACCTTGTTCGAGAATAGTTTTACGAAGCTTAGATACTTCCGTTTGTAATTGTTGTAGTTGTGATGTTTGAGTGTTGTTGTTACTCACGATACCATTGGCCACATTCTCTGCGTCGGTTGGTTCCATTGTCAATGAATAATAATAGAAAAAATATTCAATTGTTTTTGATCGATAAAAGAAGTTTAAAAGTCGAAGATTGAGTTTCAATAAACTGATGGGTAAAAAGGCTTGCGTAGTTTCGTTTTATTGACGTAGAAACATCATGATCAAATAAAAGAAATAGACCAATTGTTCTGCGCGAAAGATTTTGTCTATCACTTGGAGTTTGATCCGGTGCAACAAATCTTCAGTACAAAAACCCATCAGATTAAATCCTCTTAAAAGTGGGTTTAAGAACACCAAAATTGAAATCGGTTCACCATAATTGAATGAAATGCAGTGCATCCCAAGTAATCACTCAATCAATCATGTCCTCCTTAGGCCTGATCACGGAGGACCTAACTCGATTATGACTGTATAACGCTACGTATAACAATTGTCTGGATGTGTTTACACATGCGCAACGTTGAATATTTTTTAACCGAGACAAGTCAGGGCTTTATCTTTTTTGAGTCAAAACTAACAATACATTTTGGATCTAGTTAGGTTCTTGGAGAACTTCTCGGAGATTTGATGCCCTCGGGCCTTCCTACTTAATTTTTTTCTCTAAAAAGTCAAATCGTCTGAAAAAGATCAGACAAAAATCATACGAAAAATTGGATGTAACATAACCGGCAGATTGCCGAAAAATAGACACTATAGACGCTTGTGGCCTTCCGTGGAAATACAAAAATCTAAAAATAAGATTGACCACCAGTCCTTTAATAGACTTTAACAGACCACTAGACTTTTGGGTAGATTCGGACTGTCATTTTTATGAGACACATACATTTTATAAGAAAAAGCCCTAATAGAGCTTTTTCAAAACTAATATACGAAATCAAAAACTCAAGACTCTAATACTCAAGAATTAGGGCACATACGTTTGGCACTACTTAGATGCACACTATTGATTTTTAACTAGTAAATGTGGGATCTATTCCGTTTCGGCACCCCATTGTTTTTTATGACTGCCAGTAACAAATTATGTGTATTTATATAGCACATTACTATGTTAGAAATAGCACGTGAGCCTTGGGGTCATAACAGATTTATGCTCACTAAGCTGGGGGGGGGGGCGAAACAGAATAGATTCTAAATGTTCTTTAAGTGAGTCCAGAAGTCATTTTTTTGAGTGAAGCAATTGACCTCAAAGCAGAGCAAATGACGTCACGCACACAAAATTTAACAGTTTTGGCCGATAGTACTGAAATTAAAACAAAAACTGCTTCGAAAATGCCATACGTGAACAAAACATGTTTCCCACCTAATTTTGCTTCCTCACAAAGAAAAAAGCATGAACTAAAACCACACTAATTCTCTCTTCTTTTTATTGTTGGTCTAGAGATGACCTAAAGACTTTCAGATCAAGGTCAGCAAATAAATTTAACTCCCTTCAAGCAGATTCAAAAAATAAATAAATAAAATTAAATAGCTTTTGATATTTTTACGGCCACTTATGTGTATTGTAGAAAACCATTATAGTTTTATCTATATTTTCATTTAATCATCGTAGATTTTGCAATTCAATAAAAAAACAATTGATTTAAAATGTTGGTTTTTCTACATCATTTATGTTCGTTTGTACAAATTCTCATACTTTCGCATCTGTGATTGTTTTGGATTCCAGCCAGAATAAAAAAACTATTAATGAAACAAAGACTGTTACATCTAGAAATTTCATCTCACAGTGATTGGTTTGCGAGGTTGGTTTCCGCAAAATAAAACACTAATCATCCAGCTTCAAAAAGCTAAAGGAAAAAAATCAAAGATACACTCTTATTCAAAACAATCTTTCTCTAAGCTTTCCGAGCAAAAATCCTGAAACATAAACCAATATTTGTAATTAAAAATGTTTGTTTCTACATTCCACAGCAAACTAGAAACCAAATACTGACATAGAAGACGCAGAAAAAACCTTTCATCGAAAAACATTATGGTTCAAGAAAGCAAATTACAAATCACTAATATCTTACGAACAACATAACTCAAAATCTGCCCCATCAGTTTATTCTAACCAACTTGATTTGGCCACGAAATCTTTTTCAGGGTCCAGCAAAAGATCTTAACCAGTTGTCGCAAAGATAAAAACCAAGATTTAAAAAAAAAACAAAAACAGCAATGTTCCAAAACCTGACACGAAAGCAAAATATTTTTACTAACAACATGCCAGACAGTTTGTACCACCTCCGTAACTATCAAGTAGCATCAAGTAAACATGCAAGAGGCAGATAACATCATAATCTTATAAAACCAAACAAAATTCGCAAACGAGAAGATATTGCCACCAATATCAGCAGCAACTAAAGAGTCATCAAGAAAGAGTAGCACAAAAATCACCCCCTGTGGTTTAGTGGAAAGATCATAATACTAAATGCAAAAACTGCAAAATGGAAGAAATAAAAAGTGGAGTTCAAAATTTTGTTGAGTTCAAGTTGCCAAAACTAAAAAAAAAAACACGATTAACTCAGTAACAAAAAGAATTTCAATAACTATGCTTACCAATCAATCCTATTTGAAACTTGCTAAAAATGCGTACAATCCCCATCAAAGATAAAAACGAGAAAATCGATCACAACACTGTCTATACAAAATACTCGCAAATAATAGAAAATATTAACATCTACTACAGTCTAATTGAACTGTTTCGGCGAGAAATGAGCTAAACGGAAATCACTCATTTAAAAATGCAAGTGATAACAAAATTTTCACCACTTAGCTCCTAAAAACGTTACCTGAGCGAAATTCGCTCTGGTCTTCAATTTTGTCCAGCAGTTGAACCTAACCACTACATTTTAACGCGCAGTATTTCCTAATTCCAATATACTCCAACAGAATTATCGATTAAAAAGATTAACACCAACATTCCTCTTCCAGTCGCACAAAAGATCAAAAAAACTTCTCTTTGGTTTGTAAACTTATCTTGGTTGAAAAAAAACTACCATGAGAAAAATTCGCATCGGTCCTATTAATTTCTAGTTCTTTTTTCTAGGTGATGCACTGGAAAATTAAAAGTTGTCTGCTTGCTACCGGTAATTGGCTATTAGGCAAAAACTAGATAAAGCGAAAAGCAATTAAAACACTTAAAGTGAGTACTGAAATTTCCTATTGTTAAAATAATTTTACTAAGTGACTATAACAGTTGACTTCAAAGAAAAATAGCTTAAAAAACCATCAAAAATTGACGATTGACCTAAGGTTTTTTGAATTTTGGGCATTTTTACGATGTGATTTCACCCCCAACTCCCCATAGTTTTCACGCCTTATTTTTTCAACCAGTATTGTTTACTTTAAAGCTATTGATAAAAAATTTTCTATTCATCCCTTGTTAATTTTTAAACCGCAAAATTGGCTGTAATTACAGAGTAAAGAAAACATTGAAGAAATGATGCAATTGGCATGTACTTTTAGCGACTCGTTTGCATGTAAATTCGACTGTCAGGAACACTTGACAACTTATCAGCATCGAGTGGATTATGAAGTGCCTCTTTCAAGAGTTTTAATTGCTATTCGCCTAATTTCCACAAAACTTTAGTTCAGGACTTTTGCCTAATGGCTACAGAAATTTCGTTTGTCCAATCGAGTTTTCGCTCCAATCGAGATATCCAATCCCCCTTGCTACTATGCACACTTTTAACCATGCGATGAATGACCGCATAAAAGTTAGTGCCCTCATAGACAAAAAATTGTTAAATAAGCGAATAGAATGTCACAAGTACTGACAAAAAGCGCCACTAGTACAAGCAAATAGCACGGAGTACTATTCGAGTTTTTTTTTAAAAAAAAAACGAAAAAGCTCGATCCCCGACTCGCATAATAAAACACATTACGCTATGAGGCTGTAGAAATTATATACGTGATTTAAAAAAGCAACTGTTTATGCTTACGCTCAAGGCCATTTGTGTGATAATAATTTCAAATCCCTTGGCCTGTTCTCTTGTTTTTGTCTTGTTCGGCGTTGCAATGCGGATCTCAGGCTTGATAACACAAGTCGAGTTGTCATTCAAATCTTCACAATAAATCCTCTCCGTGAAGTGCAATCTGTGGTGCTTAGTGTAGGGTTCTATCATCATGGGCTCCCCCT
This sequence comes from Convolutriloba macropyga, assembly GCF_964194025.1. Lineage (NCBI taxonomy): Eukaryota > Metazoa > Xenacoelomorpha > Acoela > Convolutidae > Convolutriloba > Convolutriloba macropyga. The sequence goes on from NC_134470.1 coordinate 18,296,208, forward strand.
CCTGCAAGGCTTCTTGGGCTATGATGAGGGTACAACTCATGCATATTTCTCTTGTCCTGTTGCCGTCTTTGCCTTTGAGCTCTTCAGTCACATTGTCTCTCACTTCACAAGAGTTTTCGTGAAACTCTCCAGTAAATATCTGAATACCTTCGTTGCCCGAACTGACCCGTACCAACACGAAAAGGTATAAAACTAAACAAACTACTAAGCAGGCGTGTCTATTTTTAAGCAGCATTTTGTTAATAAGCAGAACGCTGTTTGCTTCCGCAGGTTTAGCTCAAAATGTCAGTAATTGATTACGAAACCAGGTAATTGGTTCAAAGCAATTTAATGGCGGAACAAAAACTAGCAATTGGGGAGTAGGAACAACGCCAAACAATGGAAACAGCAAAATGGAAACTAAGTCAATACACACCACGAAAGTAATGAAAATACCTTATGGCACAATGCAAACACAATGTTGTGTCGTTTTCTACTCCAATCTATCTATATCTATCTATCTATAATGCATAGAGCGTCTCAAATGAAAATTTCGCATAACAGGAACGAAAGGAAACAAGCAGTTAGAATACAAAAGGCTCGACGCAATTAAGCATATAATCAGGGAAAAAGAGCAAAATTGTATTGCCCGTTGGAAAAAGTCTTGGGCAATAAAGGATATTTTTTGTTGAACTCTCTGACAAAAATATTTGTTTTCACGGCTAATGAGGTCAAAAATTGAGGAAAAATTGATCAAATGACCGATTCTTAACAGAATAGAGCAGAAAAAGGGAAACAAAATCCTGCGAATTAAAACCAGAAAATTTCCGAACCACAATGGCACAGAGCGAAATAAATAATCCACAAATTATTGATTAAAATAAGATGAAATGCGAATTTTTAATCAGCAGCTAAATCGATAATGCGAGACAAATCTAGTAATTTGCCGCCACGCAAAACTCGAATCGATATAATCTGGTTATCAAAGCTCTAATCAAGATCATCTGGTCGATAAAATTCTCGCTTAAAATTTACTAGAATGACTGAGCACGAAAAGAAAGAAATTATCAAACCAGAAGAGGTTCACAACTGATCTGTAAAAACTTTTCAAAATATTCTAAAAGTAACAAGATTTGCGGTTTGTTCAATGCAAATGACACTACGTTACTTATTTACAAATTTCTGAGTTGAGTAAATTTTATCGGGGGAAAAGCAAATTTGACATGTCAAAGCGAAATGTTACCACTGTCAATTTCAGACAGTTGTTCAAGGAAGAAGTAGTTCACTGGAAGGGATCAAAATGTAAACGCCAGGCGACAGCTGAAAAACTCAATAGGTTCAATACCCGATAAATTTACGTTAATTTACAGTGCGCGGTTCTTTTGTTTTTCATTTAAGTCACGCCAAGAACCTCTAAGGCAGGCTCAACTCCTACTGAAGTTTCTAGTTAGTTGTTGCTGAGCTAGTTACAGCACCAACACACGTTTGTTTATAAGTTGAAGGGAGAAAACAAAACACAGAAATCAAAACAAAATCATTTCACGCTGCTGGTATGAAGTCTGAGAGAGGGGCAATAAAGTGCGCAATGGGACCCTGCAAAAGGTAGTTAACATGGTCGCACATTCGAGAACTGAGAGCTAATGAGACAGAGTTAGATAAACACGGGTACCATAACAACCACAATTATTCGTCATGCTTCAATGCAAAAGAGATCAATACGGCTATATTTTCTAATGCTAAGTTTGGTTTTCTAACGCTAAAATTGTCAATGCTACGTTTAATTTTCTAATGCCACAAATTGTCGAAAACCGTCAATAAAGTTATAGAGCTAAGTTATTAAAAAGCAGTAACAATATTTGACCAAGGTCACGGTCTAATGATGCGCTAAGTTTTGGGTCAGAGAACTAATAACAATAAAGAGCAGTAAACAAATTAGAAGGCGCTGATGAGCCCTGAGGTAAACAGACAGGCAGGAAATTTTCTCTCTCCACTTAAATCTTCTTTTGTTTGTTACTTCTCAGCTAAGTCCCGTAACAATAACTAAGAGATGATCATGCTAAACCTGAAAAATAAAGCACAACTTTAATTACAAATTTGAACTAGTTTTCATATGCTTAGTAAAAAAAATGCCAGGTCATATACGTCATTTTCTAAAAAAATAACGCCAAGCTTTCCAGTTCCAACCAAGCGGCTTTTTAAAGATCTTCAAACTTCTGCGGAACTAACATTGATCTCATGAGAAAATCTGATTGATGATAAATTGCAGAAGGAATGTATGAATATGCGGATAATTTGATCCCTAGTGATGAGCGGATTCAAATCTTGCAAGAATCTTGCAAGAAGAATTCAATTCTTGCAAGAATCTTGCAAGAAAAATTCAATTCTTGCAAGAATCTTGCAAGAAGAATTCAATTCTTGCAAGAATCTTGCAAGAAAAATGGAAGAACTATGCATTATCTTGCAAGATTTCTTGCAAGATTCTTGCAAGATTTTGAATTCTTTGATCACTAGGGATATCTCAACGCGGATTATTTGTAAACAGTTTGTTCTTTTACGACAGCTGGTTACGACTTACTGCAGAAAGCAGAATATTTTTTATCGTACCTGTGGCTCTATACGAAATTTATTTCTCGCACACGTGGATCAAACATAAACCCGTGGCTCTATACAACTTGATAACTGTTAATTTGCCTTACTGCAAACTTATTTGTAGAACTTTCGGTTCTCAAATTTAGGCTGATGATTAATGTCTTTGCGACCTGTCATCGTGTTGGCCGTTTTAGCAGACAATCTACTAGATAGCTTTGAATCATGTTTAGGATAACTCTGATGGACTTATGCAACTTAGAAATATTGAAATCGATTAACATACGTCAATTAGGATGGAGTGCTTTTATAGACACCATTATTCAAAACTATCTTGTATACTGTCTGCTAGTACAAAGATATTATCTACAAAGAAAAACACGGGTCAACCAGTCTCCGTTACGTTGTCGCTGAAACTGAGAAAATTGAGTTCTCCAAACTACAGTAAACGGAAAAAATTTACAAAGTCGCAATCAACAAACTGATGACGCAATTGAAAAAAAAAACTGAAGCCCTAAAAATTGTTCTTCCAATGAAATACACGATGCTCATTTCACTACAGGCTAAGATATTTTCTGCATTGAAAACTGTGCAAAAATACGCCAAAACTATTTCTCTAAAGAAAGTCTAGTTTTCATATAATTGGTCTGCAAACTCAAAAAAAAGCAGTTTTTGACAAAATGAACAAATCTTGTTTCTGATAGAGACAAGTTTCCACAAAAAAGGGCCACAAATATTGTGAAACTCGCTGTTTATTTTAAACCACGGCAGTAAGCATAACAATTAACTAAAATCAATGTAAAAATAATTTATACGCTACTTTAGTAATGAGGAAAATACTAAGTTACGAAATTATCAAAATCCAGATTGAACTTAGAACTTTTTTATAGATTCATAAACATCACAGTTTAACTCGCGTTAATATAACAAAAAAAATCTTCTGTACAAACTCAACTAGGTTAGAGCTTCAAAAAAAGTTGCACGTGTTTTTATTAGGGGTGCACAAAAATTAATTCTCAAATCTGCCATCATATATTTTAGAGCTAAACAAGGCGTCCCGTTAATGTGCGTTCGCAAATGATGTTCCGACCCGAGCTCATCTACATTTTTGACTTAATTGTCAACCAAATGAAGAAATAACAAAAATAGATGTTTGAGTTTAAAACAATCCTTACACAACCTATCTACTAATTGAATTACATAATGCCCTGGCTTATTACAGCGCCAATGAGATCTGACCTTAAAGACACTATAAGAGAAAAAACAACCAAAAATTTAGCAAAAACAAAAACTTCAATGCAAAAACTGAATATCTAATTTTAAAAGCACATAGTAACAACGTCAAAATGCAGTCAGATAAAACCTCAACCACTCAAATTTATTTTCTCCTAACTATACATCGGACCGAAAGTTTTCTTAATGAGACTAAGTTACAAGTCAACTAAGAGAACGATCAATGAGGCGAAATTCAGAAGATTAACCAACATTTTTTAAACCAAGAAATTTCAAAGGTCTTCAAAATCATTAGCTTTTACCTAAATAATCCTTGATAAATTACTAAAAAGTTACTACAAAACCAAAAGGTTTTGCCTTTGGGTAGTTTAAGCCTTAGAAATGAACTTAAGAATAACCTAAAATATTAGAAACGAATTGCGAAAACACAAACTATTGCTACCATTAAAATCATTAGCTATTATCTGAGTATTATGTATTTTTAATTCAATTCTTATTTCTACTAATTCAGCTGCCGGAATTTTATTGAGAGATTAAATAAATTTTTTCGGGCTACAATTGTAAATCATTGGGATCAGTTACTACGGGATTGTTCAGAAAGAAGTGAAAAAGAAGCTCAAAAATAGAACACTCATAAAACGTTTTTAAAAACGCATATTGTCCAACAAACAAAGCATGGGTGACAAATAAGTTCACTAGATATGTTATTTTTAAAAATACAAGAAATTGGATGTTACCTCTCATTGATGAAAATAAGTTACAATTTGACGAAAAGAACAACAAAAACTGAAAAGTTTGAAAACTGTTTGAAAATGTATATAATAAACTTTAGGACTAAAGGCTATAAACTGACTAACTGATTCGGTTAACTCATTAATTCAATTCTCATTCACAAGCCTGAGAGACTTGTCAGCAATTTACGGCTACCTAAAGAAAAAAAAACAGACAAAAACAGCAATTTCAAGAAAAAAATTGAGCGAGAAAAGTCTCCAAGGCATTAAAAAAAACTTTTCACTACAAACTTTTCTATGTTCGATCAATTTTTTAACAGCAATGAGATCCCTCTTTTTATCAATACAGTTTCAAAAAATCAAATATGAACAAATACATTAGAATTACGAATTTTTTGAGAAAGCTCGTAGTATCAACGCCATTAATTTCATTAGCTTTCAACGCAATCCACTAAATACGCTAAATTATGCGCTCATGGGACAAAAAGTCTGCTGACCATTCTTATTTGGTCAATAAGACCTTACAACAATTTATTGAAGATGAAAACAACAATAAAGACAGGCAATAACGAAAAATTCAGTAGAAAAGTGCCAGAAGAAGGTGTCGAAGTAATTTAAATCATAAGTTCTTCGCTAAAAACTTTATATATGATCCATTGAAAATCTTCCCTAAACCAATGGGAACTATCAGTATTGGAATAATGTGATAAGAGTTCAAAAGGATCCGAAAATAAGAGAAAAACCCAAAAATTAAAAAAAAAATTAAAACTATTGGCATTGAAGTTTTAAAACTAATAGGTAGAAGATAAAACCGCTAACCAGATTATTTTTGACTGCATTAGAAATAAAACGGATCATGTAGGTACTAACAATGACAAACAGTCCACGAAAAAAGGTTTAGAATCGGTTAATTTTCAAAAAAATTTCGAAAAACTTTTTTTGAAGTCTTAACAGCCATTAAACTCAAAAGCTTTTAACAGAGGTCAAAAAAAAGCAGTAACAATATTTGACCAAGGTCACGGTCTAATGATGCGCTAAGTTTTGGGTCAGAGAACTAATAACAATAAAGAGCAGTAAACAAATTAGAAGGCGCTGATGAGCCCTGAGGTAAACAGACAGGCAGGAAATTTTCTCTCTCCACTTAAATCTTCTTTTGTTTGTTACTTCTCAGATAAGTCCCGTAACAATAACTAAGAGATGATCATGCTAAACCTGAAAAATAAAGCACAACTTTAATTACAAATTTGAACTAGTTTTCATATGCTTAGTAAAAAAAATGCCAGGTCATATACGTCATTTTCTAAAAAAAATAACGCCAAGCTTTCCAGTTCCAACCAAGCGGCTTTTTAAAGATCTTCAAACTTCTGCGGAACTAACATTTGTAGTATTGCTAATTGGATAATTGCCGCCGCAATTATCGATACTACAGAGAGTATAATTATTTAACCGTCGACTTTGTGAACACTTTAGACTTAGTCTAAACTGACGGAATATTAAGAGAGAGCTATGCTGCGTGAAATGCGTTGAGTGAATGAATACATTATTCATAGCCAAATACTGCTGTGTATTATTTAATACACTATGGAGCAGGCCATACCGGCTGATTTACTGCCGCTATTAATACGCGTACTAAGTGAAGGATACTGAAGCTATCCAGGCCGTTCTTCAGCAGCAAGCCTGAAACGAATATATGACTAAAGACGAGTAATAGTCGGCTCCACGAATGACCTAGGAAATGATTCGGAGATAGTCATAAGTCTTGTGGTTTTTTAGTCGTGTTGAATCATGTATAAACACGCACGAGCCTAGAGCTTGCTGCTGAAGGAAATCAGTTCTCCAACTCAACCAGCGCAACTTAAGCCGCCTGAATTTCACCAAAAAATTCTCTCTCTCTCTCTTCCTTTCACTGCTCTTAGAGCGAAACTTCTACTCCTCAGCTTAGAGGGAAATATCAGCAGCGATTGTAAGTCTGCCAATTTTATAGCAAAAATAGAGTTAAAGTAATGTACACATCCAGCAGTAAGATGGATTCAATTTATTGATTAAGATTAGATACCCCACCATATTTTCAAGTAAGATTTACCCCTCAATTGTGCTCTATCCTTTCTGTCTATTTACTAATTAATCTTTATATCTAATCAATTTTATTTTCTAGCAAATAACACATAGATTTGAAATTTAGCAAAGAACATTGTGAGCATATAGTGAGACTTATTCTAGCACGCAATTAAGGTCGCTACAATAATATAGGTTTAGCTCTAGTGTGGTAATTAAGATCAAGCGAATAAAATACCTACCACATCAGAGTTAAAAACTGGTGCGACGAGGATTAAAGAACGTCGGTTGCTCACATTTAGGGACCTGGTGGACTTTTTGTGGCTAGTTTTCCAAACCAAAAACCCAGAGGTCACACAGGTTCTATGGTAGGGCCACATACCGCGCTATCCCAGTACCTGTGTGAGATGTTCTAAGATTCTGAACGTCTCAATTACGACCGACTAAAAGAGACGGGTTCTCCCCACAAAAGAACAGTCCACTGATTTAATAACTTTGAGCACCGGTTCTTTGCTTCTCAGACCCAAATTTTGACACTGTAGGTTGGTTTTTTAAGCGCACACGTGAGTACATAATTGTGTATCATAAAAAGACGTCTTTGTATCCCCCCCCCGCACAAAATTAGACAAGACCGGTCACATTAATATTACCTTTAGACTAAATAATTGTGTTCAACTTAACCAAATCTTTAATACTGTTAGCATAACGAACTGTACTATCCCCCCTAGTCCTATATACGAAATCATACAACCATACTCATTAATCTAGCTCTCATTTATTGTCCATTACTTAACCTTAGCGTGTCTTATACATCTTAACTTTTGATTTATCATCTAATTGTTGAACTTATCATCCTCCAAACCCATAATACTGCAAAAACAAATTGACCCACATGCAAGTAAGCTTAGTTTAACGTTGTTCTGCTTCATTATACATGCATAGTGTATCTATTAGTGTCTCTAAAAGTTATTAACTCACTCTGATAGCCACAAATAACGTTGTATTGTCAACCAAACGCTCCAGCAATCACCATAACGCCTCGATTTAACCCCTGAATTTCTAAAATTTTATGTTTTCGAGTTAAACAAAGTTGGTTTTATCAGGTTTTTAGCCCAAATTTTCCTATTTTTTGCCAAAAATAACAGGAATTAGTGAGAATTCATCCAAAAATCAGCCAATTATACACAATTTTTCACTAGAATTGTCCGGAATAAAGTGAAAACTTTTATATTTCATCAGATTTTTGAAGAATTTAGACCTGTTTGGTGTAGAAATTGTGTGTTTTTGCCTAAATTCGACACAGTTTTGAGTAAATAATTGAATTTTGGTGCCAAATTTAACTAAAATTCACCTAAAAAAGCCCAGATTATTCTCCAGAATTGTGAATTTAAGCCCACAAAGTCCTAAAATTCCCAAATTTAGGCGAAAATCTTTCAATTTTTATCTAAAAATTGCCCAAAATTAGGCCCAAAGAGCCCAAAATTTCCTAAATTTGCCCACTTTTGACCAAAACATTTGAATTTTTACCCAAAATTAATGCAAATTTATCGGTTTTAATCCAAAAATTAACTAGAAATTGACTATAGTTCGTAAGTTTTAAACACAATTTTTGCTTTTAAACACAAAATTGAAATAATTACAACCCGAAACTATTAGATTTGACCCAAATTATTGACATATTAGCCCAAACTTGTCAAAAAAAAAGTCAAATTCAGCCAAAATTTTCCCAATTTTGCCCTGTTTCATTAAGAAAACACCCGTTTTTGGTAAAAGATTGTCAAAATTTGCCAAAATTTTTCAAAATTTCGCCTATATTGATCCGGTAATTCATCAAAATTTAAACAAATTTGTCACTTTTTGCGCAAAATTGACCCAAAATTCACCCAGGTAATCCAAAAATTGCCCGGAACTTGTAAAAAATTACCCAAATTGAACCATAAAAAGTGAAAAATATCTCATTTTGGATACAAATTAGCGGTACAAATCTCAAAATTGGTCTCAAAATTCCAAATAATTTCCTGAAATTCGCCAATAATCCTGAAGTATGAGCAAATATTCGAACACAGAGACAAGAAAATAGCTATTCAAGACTATTAACGCCTGTTTTAAGTTAATTTACTAATAGCAATATAGCGTTTTGTCCAAAATTAACCACCAAAACGGCAAACTTAACGGAAATAACACGATCTTTTCGTGCAACTTTTCTAAGTAAACGTTCCCTTTACTGGTATTTTGTGATATTTAAGTTTCTCCTTCCTTTTTCTGAGCAATATATTCGATTGTACTTGTTGGGTTACGTAGAATTCTGCATACAAATTCACTTCAACAAATTTAAATTTCCAGTTTTTGCAAAAAGTTTATGGAATACCTAATAGGAGACAAACAAATAAGTATTAAGGATAACTCAGCAGACTGTCGAGTGCTCAAATACGTCACCGACGTTGAACAATCATATGTGACAATAGTCTACCGTATCAAAAGAACAAAAACTGTCGGACAAGTAACCATATTTAAAACTGAAAATACCTCCTTAGATTATTTGTTCAATAAACTTAATAAACGTGGCTCAATCATCGATTTACAATGTATGTACGCTCAACCACAAGCTTCCAATAAATGGGTGAAAGCAGCCAAAATCTGAAACTAGTTCCCTTGCCAGATAATAAGCTCTATAAGTTTGAAAACATTTGCATGTTTTCACCCACATTACCCAACTTTATTAAAGAAATAATCCAAAAAGAAAGAGTTTATTGTGTTCTAATAAGGAAGTCTGATAGCGATAATCAAATCATTTCCTATCGAGTCAGAGTATTTAGGCCAATACTAACAACAGCCTTCTCTGAAAGCAATAAAAAACCAAAATTTAGTCACGCAGGAAAATTTTTCTGGATAAAATATCGGCTAACCGAAGATGGTTGCTATCAACGAATGAACAAATGCCTATAATTATTTAATATCAAATATTTTTGTATAAAACAAAGTGAAAAACAAAACAAAAACTCTTTTTTTTCTATTGTCTTCTAACTTAGCTTATGGATATTAGTACAAAGCACCTAAATGTAACCATTTTGTACGACGATAAAGTTGCAAAAGTTAAAAAGTACACATTAAATAACGATAAACAATCTCTGATTATTTGTTACAAGTTTGTTAACGATCCGCGCCTACACTGTTTTATAACATATGCAAGCTCTAATCCTGATTTTTACAAAACTTTGAAAGCTTTGCACACGCCCAATAGTTATATTGAACTCAAGTTCACTAAAACTTTACCTAAATTTGTAACTGATACTGCCTAAAATTACACCTTTATTAGAGCAAAAGTTGAATTCAATGAATATTAACGCTAATTTCTTGAATATTATTATCAGACTTGGTCATAATACAGGCAAAGTTACTAGTTATAAATTAGATAAGAAAAAGCAATATATGTACATTTTCATTAATTTTGATAACATTCCAGGACTAGCTTGTTACATAACACATGCGGAAAACAACCCAAAGTTTAACCAAATTTTAGACGCACTTCGTACCCCAAATAGTGTTTTTGAGATAGGACCATTTGTTTAAGCAGATTGTCTGAATATTTTCTAAATTCTATAAAAAATTGTTTGACCTTTTCATAGCTTCAAATTCTTTTGATTAGACTTTTATATTGCTCTTTCACTTATAGTATCTTTTTCATATAAAAACTTAGTAATAAACCAACAAAAACCCTAAAACAAAAATGGCTAACATCGTAGCATACCCAGACATTTCTCTTGAAAAATTTACAGGCTTAGACCCAAGTGAGGACGTAGCAGATTTTCTAAGTCTAATAGAAAGAAAAATAGAGTTTTCATTAGGAGTTAGACCAGGGGCAGGAGATGCACAAAATGCATATGATGCACGTAGAAAAGCATTATTTGGCCCAGTCCTAAGAGGACCAGCAGCCCAATGGTTCGATTCTTTGCCCGCAGCGGAACCATGGGATGATGTTAGGACAGGTTTTCTAAATAGATTCACGGACGAGAAAGACAAGTATAGAAAACGAATTGAGGTAGAAAACATTCGTAGACAACCAGATGAATTAATCAAAAGTTACGTACACAGACTAACAAAAGCAGTGGAAAAGGGATGGCCAGACCCATTCACAGATGCTCAAAGGCAAACTAAGTGTATGGAATTTTTTGTAAGAGGACTAACTCCTCCAGCACTAAAACAAAAAGCGCATCAATATTTGATAGAAACACCTAACGCAACATGGGAACAACTTAGAAATCAAGTTAGCACTAAAGACTTAAGTTTTGCAGTAAGTAGTGATTTCACAGGCACAGCATCTAGCAGCATAGACAACAAAATGGAGATAGGTGGTATAAAAGACCAGCTCCAAGAATTAGCAAGTTTAATGAAAAACAACAGAATTAGCGCAGCCTACAACCCAAACGAGCCTAGAAATAAACAAAATCACACACGATTTTGTAAATTTTGCAGAAAGTCAGGTCACACAATAGCATATTGCTATGCAAACAGAGACTTTAAAGAACAAAACAGACAGCAACCACAGCAAAGAGATAAGTTCAGAGATAACTATCAAAGCTATAGAGGACGTCGTCCAAGAGAAGATAGTTATGATAGAAGTCAGAACAGATACAGACAAGACACTAGACCACGAAACAATTACTACAACCAAGACAACCGCAGACAATACTCTCCTTATCCTAGATCTGAGAACAATAACTTCAGAAATCGCTCACAAAGCTTTGAGAATAGAGATCGACGCTATAATAGCAGATCCAACGATCGTAGACCCCAGGACTATAGGAACTATTCCAGGGAACGACAATATGATCGAAACGATTCCCGAACTAGGTATCGTGAGTCAAACAGTCCAAGACAGGATTATAGAAGAAGTAACAGTTCTAATCAGAATTCTAGAGATAACAGCAGAGAACGTAACTCAAACAGAGTTCAATTCAGAGAAAACAAAGTTAATGGATTCTTTGTGGACAATAACCAAGATGAAATTAATTTAAACTAGACGAGTCTCCGTACAAAAATAAAAAGACAAACATTTTTATTAACTTGTACATTCACGCCGTCGGAGACAGTAATAAACATAACGGTTTCGAATCGCAGTTTCTAGTCGACACAGGAGCAACATGTTCTTTGATAAACTTTGATTTTCTACAGGAACTTAAGTCACTGATTGATGTTAAACTAATTGAGTCCAAACAGAAAACAATTGCAGTTAACGGCGAACGATTAAAATTGTTAGGCTACATTCATGTCCCCATCTCATTTGACATTGAAGGCAAATATTACACAGATCTCAAAACATGGGTTTCAGAGAAAAACGGTTGCGAATTGAACATCCTTGGAATGGATTTTTTGAATTTTGCCACAAAATTAATTGAGTTCACAACTCCAAAAATGAACTTGAAAATTTATCCAAACGTCTCAATCACGCTCTCAAAATATCAAACAAAAAGTTATCCTTTTGTAAGTAAATTTGAAAAAGTTGTACTTAACAGACCTTTCGAACTAGCACCGAAATCTAGCAGAGTACTAACAATCACACCATCAAACCAATTTTTCAAACAAGGAACATCATTTATAATTGACAATCGACTCCAGGACAAAGGTATCTACACATACAACGTTTATTGTGCAAGAAAAGAAAAAGAGTTGCCAATAATGCTTAATAACCCTGGTGATCGTAAAGTAACAATAGATAAAGGTTCAATAGGATACACTTTGGAAGAAATTTGTAAAAAAACACAAAAGTACACACTGATTGATAACGTCGCGTTCTTAGATGTCTTAACAGAAACTGAAACAGATTTCAATCACATCTTTCATGTGACTGAAAAAGTTGAAAACCCAATTCAGACTTTAGAAAATCCGAAATTAGACAAAACAGATATTAAACAAAAGTTGAAAAAAGCTCAGAAAAAGGTTCAAGAAAAAGAATTTGCAGACCACCATGAGTTAGAAACAGATTTTAGTCAAGATCTAAAAGACTTAAAACCAAAAGCAACAATAGAATATGAAATTTGACCACAACAAATACCACCAGAAAAACTGGAAATGTTTAGTAAATCAGACCGTGAGTTTCTCAAAAAATTTGACTTCAGTCAATCTGACATTAATGATGCACAATTACTAGATCTCATGAAACTTCTTGCCAGAGACAAGGACGTCTACTCTCAGCACAAGTATGACGTTGGCAAAATAAAGCAAAAATTTCACGTAAAACTTCTACCAAATTCAACTTTGACTAAACAAAGACCATCACGAGTGCCATTGCACCATCAGGAAAAACTTGAAATTTTGTTAGATCAGCTTTGTAAAGCAGGAATAATTCGAGAAATGGGAGACGACACCGAAATGGGATCGTCATTTATTAATCCGGTTATCATCCTTCCAAAGGGAAACATAGTGAAACTAGTAATAGATGCTAGATACCTAAATTCAATAACAGACCTAAGTAAGTATTCATGGCCTCTAGAGCCAATAGGTTCTTTATTGACTAGGCTAAACGGAAACTACTTCACTACAAGTGATTTATGTTCTGCATATAATCAAGTCCCTCTAACGGAGGAAACACAACAATTGACGAGTTTCGTAATAGGTTCAAAACAATACACGTTTCAACGGACTTTGCGGACTACCAAATTTTTTCAGTAGAATAATGACAATCCACTTTGCACCTTTAATAAAATCTAGACAAGCCGTAACTTATATTGACGACACAATCATGCAAGCTCAGACAGCTGAAGAGATGTACTCAATAATAAAAAAGTACCACCTCTTGCTACGCAAAGCAGGACTGAAAGCTCAGCCTGAGAAAACGAAATTCTTTTTGCGCAAAGTACAATTCTTAGGATATGTAGTAGGAAAAGATGGAATTCAACCAGTAAAAAAAAGGGTTGAAGATCTGAAAGCCTTAAAGACACCTGAGAATAAGCGAGATGTAATGCGAGTCCTAGGTTGTTTAGGATTTTACAGCATGTACATAAAAAATCTGCATGTGGACAGTAAGCCATTTTACGATCTCATAAAAACTGAAACCACATTTCAATGGACAGATGAACACGAAAAGTTGTTCAGAGAAATTAAGGATCGTATAAGTGAAGATACAGTCTTAGCGATTCCTGACACCAGATACCCCTTCCATGTTCATGTAGATGCATCATCAATTGGTGTTGGTTCAATTTTAGTCCAAGAATTTCCTACCGGAAAACGGATAGTTTCGTTTAATTCTCGAGTTTACACAAAAGATGAGCAAAAAATGAGTACAACAGCCAGAGAACTTTGTGGTGTAATTTCTGCTCTACAAACATATGAGCATTACATAATAGGTTCCCCATATCCAGTGTATCTCTACACAGACCACAAGCCCTTACTGTATCTTTGGGGACGTAGAGGAAAATTATCTCATCGATTTTTCCGCTATCAACTTGTCATTTCACAATTCCAAAACTTGAAAATAATCTGGACAGAAGGCAAAAACCTAGCCTTTCCAGACATTCTTAGTAGAAACGTCTCGATAAAAGACTTAGACAAGTATCAACTGAAGCACAAAAAAATCCCGAAAGACATTAAATTTTATGACGAGTCAGGCAACGAAGAAAAATACTTCGTGTTGCATGACAATGAAAAAGGACAGAAAAACGATTGCTACCCCATTCCAAAGCAAACTTTTCAAGGTGTTCAAAAATTGAATTTTGAAAATGAACAATTTTTTCAGACAAACTATAAACCCAGTGATCGAATTTGTTCAACTTCGGACATATCAGAATCCTTCTTGAAAGGAAATGCAATAAATCACTATCGCGGAAAATTCCCACTAAAAGAGCCAATCCTAAGCGAACAAGACGACAGTGAAAACTACTACTCTGATTTGTCTTTAGAATTTGATGATAATTTAGAAAAAGAAAAAAAGCAATTTGAAAAAATTTCTACAACAGAAGACGACCCTTTGCTAAATTCTGTTGAATTGTCAGATTTAGAAATAGATGACGTGAGTCTTGAGCAAGAGATTGAAGCAAGCAAAGCAAGTTTTGAAAGAATAGCAAGTGTTCGACTAGCCAAAACAATTTGTGAAAATAACGAAATTTCAGATGGAAAAGAACTCATTGAGAAATTATCTAGTTTTGCTAAAGATATTGACTTGAACATAACAGCGATAAGCCAGGAACAATTCAAAGACCCAGTTATTCAGACTGTAAGACAACTTTTTGAATCAGGAAACAAAGATGAGAAAAATGTAAAATTTCGACAATCAAAAGCCATGAAAACGTATTTGAATAATTTTGAAAATCTTTGCCTAATTGGAAACATTTTATGTATTAAACAACCAACTGAAGATCCAAATATTCAAAACATCAAAATATGCGCACCATTATCCCTCTTCCTAAAAATTTTTCAATTAGCTCACCAAGATTCGCTTTCTGGACACTCTGGAAAAGATAAAACATTGTCAAGCATAAAACGCTTTTTCTATTGGCCAGGTTTATATAAATGGGTTTCTCACTTAATAGCGAATTGTTTAGACTGTCAAAAAAATAAACAAAAACGCAAAGACTTAAATGAAGCACCACTTGAAAAATGGACAGAAACTGTACCTTTCCCCTTCCACACGGTACATATAGATCACAAAGGTCCAATAAATCCACCATCGAACGGAAATAAACATTGCCTAGTAGTAATTGATTCCTTTTCTCGTTACATCCAAGTTTACCCAGTTTCATCAACATCAGCAAGTGAAACAATATCAGCACTTGAGAAATTTTTTCTTACTTTTGGTATACCACAAAAACTTGTGTATGATAAAGGATCAGCCTTTATGAACGAGGAGTTCACAAGTTGGACTCATGAACTTGGAATTACGCATGCTCCTAGAACAGCATACTCTCCCTGGACCAACGGAAAAGTTGAGATCCAAAACAAACATCTTGGCACACATTTCCGAATCTTTTTTGAACAAGCTAATCGTAATTGGAGTGACTTAGCACCAAAGTTCGCGTTTGCTCATAACACAACAGCAAACACTAGTACAGGATTAACACCCTACGAAATCGTTTTTGGCCAAAAGCCCCAAATTCCCCTTTCGCTGAAATTAGGATTATTAAGGTCTTCCGATCTAACTTGTAATTCAGATTTCTGCAAAGATTTACCACTCCAAAAGCATTCAGAACAAAGTAGCAACAACGAACAGATAGATAAACTACTAAAACCGAAACTAAGTAGTTCATTGCTTGCTCGTGAAAATCAATTCAAACAAATTTACAAAACTGCATACAACAGAAGCCTAGAAGTTAACTCCAAAGCACATCAAAACAGAAACAAACATAAACTAGGTAAGCCTTTAGACGTAGGACAACTAGTGTTAATGGAAAATCATTCATTCGAGGACGGAAAATCCAAAAAGTTACATGAACTAAGATCAGGACCGTATGAAGTAACAAAAAAATTGACAAATGTAAATTACGAAATAGAACTTGTTGCAAACAAAACTGTCAAAAAAGTTGCTCATAGAAACCATCTAATTGAGTACTTCCCAATCGAAAACACAATTTCAGAATTAGTTGTTGACTATGGTTTAAGGAATGAAAACTTCCAACCGTTCTACAAAAATCTAATGAATAAACAAGTTGAAAAACTTAATAAGCCAGTGGATAAATTTTCCTTTCAACAACCCTTTACTGAAACTGAATTTTTCCCCGTAGACAATTTTACAAGTAATACGGATAACATACACAATGAAAATAATCATGAAAAAACAATTGAAGATAACAATACCACAATAACAAAACCTGACTCAGGATTTCAAGAAGGTTTTTCAACTACGTTTGTAGATAACACACAAACACCTGATAACCGTAGTCGTAGTAGAACTAGAAGTTCTACCCCATACCCCGAAACACGTATTCGTTTTGCAGATCCACCTGACATTAGAGTCAGCCCTGTTAGAACCTAAATCCGTGCACAATCACCCGAAGCCAACCCAACTCCCTCGGATGATCAACGTTCATCTCGAATCGATCGTCGAATTTCGGGACGATTGAAAAAACTTACTAATCGCTATCAAGTGGGATTTACTTAAATCTTACATTATATCTTTACTTTAAAGGTTCAAATCATCGGAAAATTAACTTCCGAGACCTTTTCTCTTACTTCTTCCAGATTTACTCTTAGCTTTCTGACACTAAAAAAAAACAAAAACTCAGTCAATCACTAAAAAAAATAAAGTTATTATGAAAAACAATAACTTCCTTTATAAATATTTAACTATTTTGTTTGTCTTTATTGTTGTATCTTTTTGTAGACCCTCAGTTAGGAATGAGTTGGATGACATCTCCCCTACGTTAAAAGTTGTTCATTATGACTGTTCAAAAATGAAAGAAAGCAAAATGTACGCTTTAAATCAAGTAGCTCAATGCAACATTAAGCCGGAAAATATAAAAGTTGCACCTGCAACGGTCACACTGTATCAAAGATCATACAGAACAAAAGTAGAGGCAGTGATGTGTCGAGTAAAATCGCAAGCTTTAAGATGGCACTGTGGATTTTTATCGCACTCTTCTTTAGCATATGACCAAATTTCTCTTACAACTGACGTCATAGTAACGCCAGAAGAATGCAGACGTGCAAACAAAACAGGAAAAATTGCAATAACAGAGTACGATAGAACTTATGAGTTAGAAATTTCAAATGAAGTTTTAAAACACCAATACACACACGGTGGTCTGAATGAGGACGACCACTTAGAAGATAACACAGATTGCTCTTCCTCAGTAGAAGTAAAACTTTTTTCCTTTGAAACACAAATGCAAAGAGTTGAACTCGAAGTTGATCAGGAAACAAAATCAGTTTTCACCCCATTAGGATTAAAACTTCCATGCGAACTCAAGGAAGGAGGTTGTGAAACAACATCACTAGACCCCTTCGCTTACTCATGGGATGTGCCAGAAAATTGCATTGTTACAAAACTTTTCACTCAAGTCGCAAAAATGATAAAATTCACAAACGAACCCGATCCTCCACAATACTACATCATAAGTACGCACGACATGCAAAATAATGTTTATCGATTGCAAAACAACATGAAAATAGACCACACGCGAGACATAAAACTGAGGATAAATAATGAAAGAACTTATATTTGTGGAAAGCCTACTCCTTTGTTTATCACAAACTTTGATGATTTATTTGTTTCTTTTACAGGCGGATTTGATATGAATACGGGAAAAACCGTAATTTCAAAAAATAATGTTAATTATTACAAAATGCAAGTCGGCACCGACAACAAAATAAGGGTGAACGGTTTTTACGAGACACCTAAAAACGATCTAGTTGGTAGCCAACATTTTGGAAATCATAAAAAAATTCTTGAAAACGTTGGAAAAGACACTATCGATTATGATGCTCATATGCGTATGAAAATTAATTTCATGATGTATAAGGTCTATCGTGATTTGGAACAGTCTGACTTCCTTATTTTACAAAATATGTGCGAGCTCAGACGCACTCAAATCCAAATGATCAATGCATTGTCTTACGAAAACAATAGATTGGCCGGATACATGCTAACCGGAAATCGTTCAATGTTCTTAGAAATTGAAGGTGTTATAGGTTTTCTATATCCGTGTCCAAAGAAAATTTCACCGCTTAAAGTACTTGATCGCTGTTACGACCGTATTCCGATCTTTTATGACGGAAAAACTATGTTTGTTAATCCTATTACGCGCCAAACATTTCCATTTGCAAATGAAATAGACTGTACAGATACTTTCAAAAATTTGTTTCAACTTGATTTAGATAATAATAATTCTTGGTATCAGTTGATGCCGGCGCCAGTTCCTTTTAAACCGCCCGCTGTTTTTGCTCCACAACAAATTGGTTATATTCAAAAAATCCCAGACTATGATTCTCGTCGTGCTGGTATTTACACAGTAAACCAGTTGAAAGATTTTTGGAGAACAATTTTACACAAATCCGCATCTAATTCAGTTTTGAAAAAGATTTCTCGAACAGTGCTTCAAAACGCACATGTAGACAATAGTCAACGCGATATCTATCGCGCCGCAGGCCTCAATAATCGACTATACTTAGATTCAATGTTGTCACCATCTTTTTTCCTTGATCACTTTAAGAGTACTTTTGGAGAAATTGGCTATTATATAGAAAGAGCCGGAATTTTATTTGCATGTTTCATGTTAATCAAGTTCTTGATCGATGTCGTAATTTTTATTTTAAGAGCTTTCGAGATACAAAAACTGTCAAAAAACACTATTGGTTTTTGGAAAACATTACTAGGAGCCTCGTACAATTTGTTTCTACTTTCCATTGTAACATCAATTTATCAAACACCTAAAGATGATGAAAACTCTGATAACAGTACAAACAATGAACCAAACAGAAGTCGATACCTCAAGCATACACCAGATAATAACATCTATCACGACAACAGTCAAATTGAATTGTCACCACTCACTGCCCCTGAAGTGGCATCACCTCCTATGCTAGAAATACCACATCTTTACCCTAAAGTTCCTACTGAGCAAGAAGTAAATGCAATTGCTCCCCCATAATTCAGTTATCAAATTTGTCTTTTTATACTTAATTCATCACACTTAATCAACTCTTATTAGCCTAACTTAACTGTTTCAGCATTATGTTTTGAGATGCAAAACTTTAATGATCTTTTTGTATCCGAGTACCATAAAGGTTTATTTATTAAGTTTCACGAATTTTATGGACATATATATTACTCTTTTATACCTGCTTATGAAAATTTAGTGCATTTAAAAGTTAGCGCACCCAAATTTTCGGACTTAGTAGACATATTAATTTATTCAGACCACGAAAAATTTTATACTCTTAAGGAATTTTTACTTGATTGTGAATATGGTCTACTCGATTTAGGAAGCAACATCCACTTTCTTTTATAAAATGATGCACCTCGATATTCAAAAGTCCCTTCGGGAACTATTAATTTTATTTGCTATTTTATACATTTTAACAAATTTTGCCTTATTTCTTAAACATTTCAGAGAACCAAACGTATTCACGGTACATTGCAATCAATCAGCACGAGAATAACGTTTTGGAATGTACTTTTACTACCAAGGCAATTTAGTAAGACCTTATCAGATTAATCGTTCTTTTACTATCCATTTTCCCTATCAAGTAACCCCCACTCTAGAAGTTTTGTTTGATTTTGTAGACTCTTGGGACGAAGGTTCAATAACAATCCCAGCTTTTTCCCCTTATTGGAACTTTTTTTTGATGCTTTCAGAGCAAAACTTAGATCAGATCCCCATTGACATCTCCAACTGGTAATGATTAACATACAGAATAGATCCCTTACCCTTAAATTAAATAACATAAAATATATTATCCTTGGATTATCCACCACCCATAACTCCTTCATAATTTACATTCGACAACCCCACAGCATTTTAAATCACTATCTAACTTTAAAAATTAGTCACCCCCAGATACTCGAAATAGCCCTATTCTTATCCTTTTACTCAAACGCTGAATTAACAATTAAGTACCCTATTTCCTTATTTTGAATCATGTTTTTCCTTTTAAACCAAGAATTAGTTGAAATTTGTAGTTTCGTGAAAACCTTCGAAACCGAACCCTCCCTTCAAGCATTTATTTTAGTAAACCTGAAAAACGTCAAAACCCAGAAAACATCAACCCTCTCAGTCTACCCCACTTCAGTTTACTGGAATTATTTCTTTTACCTCCTCGAGAACGAGTCCAAATGTGCTAGAAGTATCTCGACAGAAACCAATAAATTAATTTAAATATGATATTTCATTTAAACCAGCATTTAGTCAGAATAACTGACAATAAACGTTCTTTTACAGAGACTGATAACTATACCTCCCCTTCCTTAATAATTTATTATGTTAATATTGATACCCAACAAAGTTTAACGAAAACCCTAACTCCCCTTTCACCCCATTGGAATTTCTTTTTGAAAATTGAAAAATCGCTATTTTTGAAATTAGATCAATTAAATCCCCCAAACAACCTCAATAACGAAACTATTTATCCATCTCGAGATTTTTAAAATGGGAAATTGTTTATCCTTTCGAATAGTTTTTCCCCTCCAGAACTCATCACGCCCCCCTATTGTCGAATATCGTGATGAACGTCCCATTTGTTTACGAATTACGTCATGCTGGAAAAAATTGCACCCTTCCGACGGAGACCAACCCCCTCATCTAGTTTGCACTGATTGCAGAACTAACATACTGAAACACTCCTCCCAACCAAACTGCCCACTTTGCCTCCGCCACATTTATACGCTATCCCTCAGTTTTTATTACCGATGTTTTTGCTGCAACCAAATAAAGAAATTTGTCACCTCCTCCACTCACCCGCACATAAAATGTCACCAGAACCTTGGACATTTTGTGTGTAATCCCTGTGCCCAAGAGAAACAAAATTGCCCCATTTGTTTGAAGAAGATCAACCCCCACGACGTTTGGTCGGAAAATTCCTAAACAATGCACCCCATTCATTTCCCAATTCTTATTCTTCTCTCCTTCGTCATCACCCTCTCTGTTGGCCTCCTCATAGAAGTCCTCCTCCTCCTCCTCCTCATCTAACGACCCTTCATCACTAGCAGGTATATACTGCAACACAAAAGAAAAACCCAGCTGCGCGGGTCGTCGCACGGAGGGAAGCCACGAGGTCCGAAACCCGATTTAGTCAGTTAAATCTGACACAATCTGATTCAAAGCTTTAAACAAATAATTTTTGGTTAATAGGATAATCCGATTTTCAAAACGGAGATTGTTTTCCACATTTCAATTCCTTCAATTTTTTCTTTTCTTTCTTTCCACCCCGGTGGGAGCTTCGCAAAAATTGATTCTGCACGTAATGTGTGATTGTATTCCTGTACTCTAAGAGTATGATTTTGTTGGTACGTTAGAAAGTACGATTGTTTTCTTTTCAGCACAGCTAAATTTCGTTTTAACCTTTCTTTGTAAATGTATTTTTATTTATGTTTGACAAGATGTCGAAAAGATCCTACCAAATCACAACCCCCACACTGCCAGTGGAGCAGTATGACCCCATCACAAACTGGATGAGTGATCTTCCACCACTCTCAAAAAAACCCCGAGCTATACATCCACGCCAATGTGGCAATAACAACAACAACAACAACAACAACAACAACAACAACAACAACAAAAAGAGACAACATCAGCCACAACACCAAAGACAACCAAACGCAAATTATTCTCAGCCACTTCCCAAGCACATTAACAAAAGTCTCATCGATGATGGACTCCCAAAGGGACGAGACTTTACAGAGAAACCACAGCGCCTAGAGGAACAATTTGGACGAGAGCAGTTCCCCTTGAACGACAATCCACTATTTGTCAAGTCGCTTGACTACTCCCTCAGGCCAGACTACAACAAGTGGTGCCTCTCTGAGCAATCCATTATTCAGAATAAGATCACAGGCGAGAAAATCTCGGTTCCATCGTCTGTGCTTCCTGTAATACCAGAGTTCTCTCTGGTCAGATCGCTAAACTTGTGGAGACTCAGAAACCGTGATGGGAGTCAAAGGAAATACGAAATAGAGAACAAAGAATGCCATAGTCGCATCAACGTTCCTTTTGAAATGATTACGGCTTTTCCTCCACAAGATGAGCCGGTAGAAACGATCTCTTCAGATCAGCTTCTAGTGGAAAACCATGAGTTCAGACGACAGCTCTGGAACTCAGAGTCCTCCGTTGGTGAGCTCCAAATGAAGCTGGATCGCCTCACTATAAGTGCACATGAAGAGAAAGAACGCTACCGAAAACAAACCATCCTGTCCAGTCAGATGCTCAAAATTCGAGATAATCAGCAAAAAGAGCTCATAAAGAAAGCCGAGACCTTAATCGAAGCTAATAAGCAGATGGCCTCAGAACTTAAGAGACTGAGACAGGAGAACAAAGAACTTAAGAAACATTCTACAATCTAAACTCTCATGTTGAAGTTAACTTTCTTAATATGTCCTATCCTTAAATGTTTGAATATTATCCCCCCATTTATTATACATAAGTTTCGGACGTATGTTTCTTTCCTACATTTGATTAAACTGTATTTAATCATTTTAGTACCGCTATCCTGCTAACAAACTTTGACTATCTGCCGATTGAAGACATCAATTTTGTAAAGCAAAATATTTATTTCATATTAGATCAATACCCTGTGTATTAATCAGTCTCTTTCTGTATATCAAAGTTGTAAACTTTTAACGTGTTTTCATTTTAAAATGTTGCTTTTTAATTAGCAACTTTTTGTAAAAACTATTATTGTTTCCTTAATACTCTTAATGTAAACTTTGTACGATAGAGCACAATTTTTCTCTTCTTTAAACCGGGGTGAGCTGTAGTATTGCTAATTGGATAATTGCCGCCGCAATTATTGATACTACAGAGAGTATAATTATTTAACCGTCGACTTTGTGAACACTTTAGACTTAGTCTAAACTGACGGAATATTAAGAGAGAGCTATGCTGCGTGAAATGCGTTGAGTGAATGAATACATTATTCATAGCCAAATACTGCTGTGTATTATTTAATACACTATGGAGCAGGCCATACCGGCTGATTTACTGCCGCTATTAATACGCGTACTAAGTGAAGGATACTGAAGCTATCCAGGCCGTTCTTCAGCAGCAAGCCTGAAACGAATATATGACTAAAGACGAGTAATAGTCGGCTCCACGAATGACCTAGGAATTGATTCGGAGCTAGTCATAAGTCTTGTGATTTTTTAGTCGTGTTGAATCATGTATAAACACGCACGAGCCTAGAGCTTGCTGCTGAAGGAAATCAGTTCTCCAACTCAACCAGCGCAACTTAAGCCGCCTGAATTTCACCAAAAAATTCTCTCTCTCTCTTCCTTTCACTGCTCTTAGAGCGAAACTTCTACTCCTCAGCTAAGAGGGAAATATCAGCAGCGATTGTAAGTCTGCCAATTTTATAGCAAAAATAGAGTTAAAGTAATGTACACATCCAGCAGTAAGATGGATTCAATTTATTGATTAAGATTAGATACCCCACCATATTTTCAAGTAAGATTTACCCCTCAATTGTGCTCTATCCTTTCTGTCTATTTACTAATTAATCTTTATATCTAATCAATTTTATTTTCTAGCAAATAACACATAGATTTGAAATTTAGCAAAGAACATTGTGAGCATATAGTGAGACTTATTCTAGCACGCAATTAAGGTCGCTACAATAATATAGGTTTAGCTCTAGTGTGGTAATTAAGATCAAGCGAATAAAATACCTACCACATCAGAGTTAAAACATTGATCTCAAGAGAAAATCTGATTGATGATAAATTGCAGAAGGAATGTATGAATATGCGGATAATTTGATATCTCAACGCGGATTATTTGTAAACAGTTTGTTCTTTTACGACAGCTGGTTACGACTTACTGCAGAAAGCAGAATATTTTTATCGTACCCGTGGCTCTATACGAAATTTATTTCTCGCACACGTGGATCAAACAAACCCGTGGCTCTATACAACTTGATAACTGTTAATTTGCCTTACTGCAAACTTATTTGTAGAACTGTCGGTTCTCAAATTTAGGCTGATGATTAATGTCTTTGCGACCTGTCATCGTGTTGGCCGTTTTAGCAGACAATCTACTAGATAGCTTTGAATCATGTTTAGGATAACTCTGATGGACTTATGCAACTTAGAAATATTGAAATCGATTAACATACGTCAATTAGGATGGAGTGCTTTTATAGACACCATTATTCAAAACTATCTTGTATACTGTCTGCTAGTACAAAGATATTATCTACAAAGAAAAACACGGGTCAACCAGTCTCCGTTACGTTGTCGCTGAAACTGAGAAAATTGAGTTCTCCAAACTACAGTAAACGGAAAAAATTTACAAAGTCGCAATCAACAAACTGATGACGCAATTGAAAAAAAAACTGAAGCCCTAAAAATTGTTCTTCCAATGAAATACACGATGCTCATTTCACTACAGGCTAAGATATTTTCTGCATTGAAAACTGTGCAAAAATACGCCAAAACTATTTCTCTAAAGAAAGTCTAGTTTTCATATAATTGGTCTGCAAACTCAAAAAAAAGCAGTTTTTGACAAAATGAACAAATCTTGTTTCTGATAGAGACAAGTTTCCACAAAAAAGGGCCACAAATATTGTGAAACTCGCTGTTTATTTTAAACCACGGCAGTAAGCCTAACAATTAACTAAAATCAATGTAATAATAATTTATACGCTACTTTAGTAATGAGGAAAATACTAAGTTACGAAATTATCAAAATCCAGATTGAACTTAGAACTTTTTTATAGATTCATAAACATCACAGTTTAACTCGCGTTAATATAACAAAAAAATCTTCTGTACAAACTCAACTAGGTTAGAGCTTCAAAAAAAGTTGCACGTGTTTTTATTAGGGGTGCACAAAAATTAATTCTCAAATCTGCCATCATATATTTTAGAGCTAAACAAGGCGTCCCGTTAATGTGCGTTCGCAAATGATGTTCCGACCCGAGCTCATCTACATTTTTGACTTAATTGTCAACCAAATGAAGAAATAACAAAAATAGATGTTTGAGTTTAAAACAATCGTTACACAACCTATCTACTAATTGAATTACATAATGCCCTGGCTTATTACAGCGCCAATGAGATCTGACCTTAAAGACACTACGAGACAAGAAACAACCAAAAATTTAGCAAAAACAAAAACTTCAATGCAAAAACTGAATATCTAATTTTAAAAGCACATAGTAACAACGTCAAAATGCAGTCAGATAAAACCTCAACCACTCAAATTTATTTTCTCCTAACTATACAGCGGACCGAAAGTTTTCTTAATGAGACTAAGTTACAAGTCAACTAAGAGAACGATCAATGAGGCGAAATTCAGAAGATTAACCAACATTTTTTAAACCAAGAAATTTCAAAGGTCTTCAAAATCATTAGCTTTTACCTAAATAATCCATGATAAATTACTAAAAAGTTACTACAAAACCAAAAGGTTTGGCCTTTGGGTAGTTTAAGCCTTAGAAATGAACTTAAGAATAACCTAAAATATTAGAAACGAATTTCGAAAACACAAACTATTGCTACCATTAAAATCATTAGCTATTATCTGAGTATTATGTATTTTTAATTCAATTCTTATTTCTACTAATTCAGCTGCCGGAATTTTATTGAGAGATTAAATAAATTTTTTCGGGCTACAATTGTAAATCATTGGGATCAGTTACTACGGGATTGTTCAGAAAGAAGTGAAAAAGAAGCTCAAAAATAGAGCACTCATAAAACGTTTTTAAAAACGCATATTGTCCAACAAACAAAGCATGGGTGACAAATAATTTCACTAGATATGTTATTTTTAAAAATACAAGAAATTGGATGTTACCTCTCATTGATGAAAATAAGTTACAATTTGACGAAAAGAACAACAAAAACTGAAAAGTTTGAAAACTGTTTGAAAATGTATATAATAAACTTTAGGACTAAAGGCTATAAACTGACTAACTGATTCGGTTAACTCATTAATTCAATTCTCATTCACAAGCCTGAGAGACTTGTCAGCAATTTACGGCTACCTAAAGAAAAAAAACAGACAAAAACAGCAATTTCAAGAAAAAAATTGAGCGAGAAAAGTCTCGAAGGCATTAAAAAAACTTTTCACTACAAATTTTTCTATGTTCAATCAATTTTTTAACAGCAATGAGATCCCTCTTTTCATCAATACAGTTTCAAAAAATCAAATATGAACAAATACCTTAGAATCACGAATTTTTTGAGAAAGCTCGTAGTATCAACGCCATTAGTTTCATTAGCTTTCAACGGAATCCACTAAATACGCTAAATTATGCGCTCATGGGACAAAAAATTTGCTGACCATTCTTATTTGGTCAATAAGACCTTACAACAATTTATTGAAGATGAAAACAACAATAAAGACAGGCAAAAACGAAAAATTCAGTAGAAAAGTGCCAGAAGAAGGTGTCGAAGTAATTTAAATCATAAGTTCTTCGCTAAAAACTTTATATATGATCCATTGAAAATCTTCCCTAAACCAATGGGAACTATCAGTATTGGAATAATGTGATAAGAGTTCAAAAGGATCCGAAAATAAGAGAAAAACCCAAAAATTTAAAAAAAAATAAAACTATTGGCATTGAAGTTTTAAAACTAATAGGTAGAAGATAAAACCGCTAACCAGATTATTTTTGACTGCATTAGAAATAAAAGGGATCCTGTAGGTACTAAGAAAGACAAACAGTCCACGAAAAAATGTTTAGAATCGGTTAATTTTCAAAAAAATTTCGAAAAACTTTTTTTGAAGTCTTAACAGCCATTAAACTCAAAAGCTTTTAACAGAGGTCAACAACTACGGTCAAAAACAACACGATGGCAGGAAAAAAGTGTTTGTCATGCATAGATAATCAATAAGAGATCACAATAAGTCTTAAGACTATAAAAACAAGAAGAAAATCAGGCAAAAACAAAAATTTCAGGACAGAAGTGCGAGAAGAAAAGGTCGAATCCATTTGAAACCATAAGCTTTTCTCTGAAAAATTTATTCCTGATCCACTGATTGTCTTCTTGAAGCCAAAAAATCATGAGCATTTCCATGAAAACAATTTTTTTGTTCAATGGGCTTCATTTGGTTGTAAAGGAGGTTTGTCATTAACGCAACCTCGATATGAAAAGTGACTTGTCTCTAGGTGACTTAAAAAAGCAAAAAAGTAGAAAAGTTTTATAAAGAAAGAGCTCTCAAATAGATTTCGAATTTTTTTGATATTGAAGCTCCCTATGAGACCAGAACTAGTCTTTTTTATCGCCTTTAGTCTGTTAGGAACACGAAATTGGTTCATTTTTTGGCAAGAAAATTAAGTTTGAAATACTATTTTTTATAGAAAATATCTTAATTTGAAGAAAATTGACACTAAAAGTGAACAAATATCCCGTGTTCACTCAAAACTTCAATCCTCGATAACTCCTCGAAAAAAACGAAAATCAAAAAATCTTTTTAATTTTGAATTCTACGCTGGATCAGCTTTTTAATGATACCACTCACATTTCTCTGCGATGAATATATCGATCGGCCAAAATTGACTGAACAAAAAAACCCAATTGAGTATATAGTTCCTCCCCCCCCCCAAATGTGGGGTCGGAACAATTAAGTTCTGCTTATCCAAGAAAAGAATTGCCAACCTTAAAGAACTGCAATCAAAGTCGTTCCATTACTCAAGAAACTTATATTCTAACTTAAAAAAGTGATAAGAAAAATAGGAATTCAGAAGTGTTCCTACATAAACAAAACATCAGATTTTATTAGCCATTTCAATTAACTAATACCATTACATAGGTGAAAACTCAATTACATTAAATCGAAACCCACGGGGCAGAGCAATTTTTCCAAAATATTTTAATTGTATCCTGTTTTTCAACCCTATTCTTTTTAAGTTTTCCCTATATTTTGACTCAATTTTGAACCCAATTTCTTTAACACTTATATCAATTAAACCCTACAGTGTTTCACCCCGATTTTAAGCTCTTATAATTGAGATAAATTAGGTCTCAAATAATTCCCTTTCATCTCATTAACAGAGTAAAATCGGCGTGAAATGACAAGATTGAATAAATGATTTCGGTCACTTTATCCCGATTGTAATTTGTAAATTAATGGTTCATAATCATCAGGAAAACGAAGCCAAAAACTCAATCTTTGAAAGCCAAACTACATCATAGTGACTTAGTTATCTCATCTGGTCTAATTAGCCAAGCTATTTATTTTTTCAATCAAATTGTATCAAATCTCATTTGAACCGTCCACTGCAACCAGAGAGGTTGGATTAGTCTCTAAACCACTAATATTGGATTAGTCTGTGTTAATTGTTCCGACCCCCACTTTAGTGGGGAGGGAGGAACTATATATTCAACTGGTTTTTTTTTGTTCAGTCAATTTTTGCCGACCGAAATTATCATCGTAGAGAATTGTGAGTGGTATCATTAAAAAGCCCGTCCAGCGTAGAATACGGAATAAAAAAGATTTTTTCGATTTTCGTGTTTTACAGGGAGTAATCGAGGTTTAAAGCTTTGTGAACATTCGACTGTTTTCAAATTTTCAGTAATTTTTGCTAAACTTTGGCACAATTTCGCTACTATAATTCGAAGTTAAAGTTTTTAACGGCAGAGTGTTGTTGTTACCGTTAGAGATAGAAGAGCGTTGCTGAATTGATTGATTGAAGTTTTGTGGCTAAAATTTTTGATAAAATTTTCAAAATTCAAACTTTTTTCATCAAAAATGGCACAAAATATGCTTTTTTGGTCCACTTTGTTAAAGTTTGCCAGACTTAGTGACCTAGAAACGTTAACACAGACTCCCTAATCTCAAAAAGAGCGCTAGTTGCAATTAGGCGATGTATGAAAGTCTTCTGGAATTGAAACTTTTAACTCGATAATTATACAATATGCATCTTTTTTTTCAATATTTGAAGAATTCAACTCAACAATTGTTCTAATTTGCAAATACTTGGAACAATTGGTCGGTTTGCTGGGCGTGCGACAAAATCAGGGAGAGGTTCGATAATATCATGGACTCTTAGAATCAGAGACTTTGGTTTTTATTTTGATGCCGCCTTTTTTCAATATATTTTGCTTTTGTTCTTTTAATGTTAATCACTGACAAACTTTTTTATTCATGGCTCCGTTTTAATGACAGTTCCAATTTACGTAAATTTGAGGTCGAATTTAGATACAGTTTGTTTTCAGAGAACCATGGCTTTGACGAAGAGTTTTAGTAAAATTTAACTGAATTCTTGTCTTTTGCCTTCAATTGTTATTCTTTTGGCAGTCTGATTTTTAAATTTGACCACTCAAAGATCTAAATTTCTTCCTCAAGAGGTGCAAGTGAACCTTTTCTATTCATTCGGTTGTTACCTAATGTCTCTTATGTTATTGAATGTATTTGTTTTAAGGAAATTTCTGAGATTTCTTGAACTTGTCAATTTTTTATATAAACAATTTAGTCAATATTTTGCTTATTCTCATTAGGTAAAGGTTAACCTTTCCTCCTTATAGAATAATAACTAAATTTGTGGACGATTGTTTTAACAGCGGGATTTCTTGCTTTTGGTACTACGAGTTTTTATACAAAATTTACTTGATTTTTGTGCATAATTGCCCATTTTTGCTGTTGTTTTTGTTTCTTTTAAAAATTGTCACATTATTTAACAATCTAACTGAAAAAAGCTCTACAACATTTTAAACTGAACATCATTTTTGTTTTTGTAACATATGGTTTGAAGGGCTGCGACACAGTTCTCTTGCAGAAATTCGTAGTTTATTTTTGCCCTTTATTTGTTAATTTTTGTTGTCGTATGCCAAATATTGTGTAATTGAAGGTCTCAGTGGCCAACTATGGATAAACAATTGAACTTAAATAACTGATATCCGTAAATAACTAATGCCTGTTTTGATTTTCGAATAATGTTTCTTAAAAAAAGTAATAGTATTCTTCAACTTATACCTTTTTGTTCTGGTTTGCGTTTTTTCGTATTTTACAATATTGTATGATTTTCGTAAATTAGCCTCATTACTTATAGCTCTTTTTAATGTTTCAATGAATCAAACATAATTTTTCTGTTGTCTAAACTTTTTAAATGATGTGTTCAGGGCTTAGACAATTTGTTTCAGAAGAATTTTGTGAAGTTTAGATACTTTTCAGTTTTTGTGTTTCTTTTTGTTGTCATTGTGTGATAGTCGTTTTACAAAAAGATTTTATGATGATCAAAGGAGACGCAAATGAAGGTGTTATATTCTCGCGGTTAATATCTTAAAAATTTAATGGCTTCAAAACTGTGGTTTTGTAAAGTTGTTAGTGAAACTTATTAGTTCAGCTTGTTTTTAATGTTATTTTATAGTCTTATTATTTAGTCTCATTAATAACAGTCGCGAATAGTTTTCGAAGTAGCGGCAAGACCAGCTTTCTACTCTTTTAGTCGAAAGCTTTTGTTGGCTGTGAATAGATTTTTGAGATCTGCCAATTTTATTTCTCTTAAATTAGCTAAGCATCTCTGTATACAATTCACATCATTTATCTTTTGAAATACAATTTGCTCTTCATAACGGTTTTATTTTCCCCAAATTGTCTTTCTTCTTGGAACAACCAATTTTCATAAAACCAATTTTCGTTATTTTTGCAAAATTGCCCCTTTTTGTAGGTTTTTGTTTTCATTTCACAGTATCACAATAATGGGCGTCATTTGACTTAAAAATTTTGTCACCTGCAAAAAACGTTAACGAAGATTATCATTGTTTTTAGTGATCAACTTAATATTTATTTGATTGCGGGGACATCGTTTTCGTGCATAATTTTTTGTGCAAATTTTGCCTGTATTTGTCGTTCTTTTTGTAGTCGCATGACATATCCTGGATAATGAAAAACCTCAGTCGCTCTCTATTGAGGTATAAAAGACTCTCTCAATGATTTCATTTGATGTGTAATGTTTCTAATCAGTTCAAAATTAGTACTTTTTTTAAAAAAAAAAGCAATGTTTTAATAAACTTTTGCCGCTTTTGCTCATTTCTAGTCGACTTGTTGCCAAGTCGCATTGAGGAAAAGTCCCATATTTTGTTCCAAAAAGTACCGGTTAATCTTCTTAGTATAAATTTTATCTGATGTCCTTCTGATTTGGTTATTAGTGGTTTTCAAAAAATGGACAAGGAGTTTTGGTCGTAATTAAAATTTGTAGCTATTTGATTTTTATTGCCGTCTTTTCTGGTAGTCATAGATTGTTTCTAGTAGATTGTTTTATTCTTTTAGTAGTTTGTTGAACGATATGTTGATAAGTTTATTTTTTTTATCTCTTCCTCATTTGAGACAATTAATTGAAAAATGTAGATGAGCGGGGTCGGAACTTAATGTGCGAAAGCACATTACCGAGCCCCCTTGTTTAATATGTTGTCATCTCAATATTTTGGAGTAGACGCCCTCTTTGAGTCGTCACTGAGTCACATCGAAGCCTCATATCGTGATTCCTCAAGGAATTTGATCCCAGGCGTTAACACTATGAGAAAAGAATCAGAAAATTGTAAACCTCAAGTGATGCTTCACAGACATTCAAAACCTTTCATGAATTTTCATGTATTCAGTAGTGAGAAGAAAAAATAAAAGTAGCACTAAGATGCCGATACAACAGAAAATTTCTAAACTTTCGAGAGTAAAAATCTAAACTTTCGTGGAAGAGGTAGTCAAATAAAACTTTAAAAAATATATCTCAGTAACCTCAAAAAAACATTAGTAACCCAATAGACCACTTTGCATATTTATACCAAATTCATTGTGCAAAATTATCCACAAAAAACTATCCAAAAGCCCTGAAACTTACATAATCTTACGCAATCAAATATTCATTTAAGAGACCATATAATGGCATAACCTACGACCGTCGGGTGATATGCTCTCTAACAGCAAGCGAAAAGAACTACTCGGCTATTTAGTTGTCAACTTCACTGCCAAAAAGTTAGTTAGACAGTGAGTTAAAATATTTAATAATGTCATAACTAAAATCATGCATTAGATTCAAAACGTACGAATCATCAGATCCAACAAATTATTCAATGCACAAGAGCACAAGAACAAAAAATAACTGGAGAGATCGAGACCAAATAAAAAACAATGGTTTGTTAATTTGCATCTCAATTTGCGCTTTCAAAATCAACAAAACATCCTAGCAAAGAGAGGCTCGGACGAACACAAACTAAGAAAAACATCTCATGCTTTAACACGAACCACGAAAACGTTCCAGATGAAACGTTCCACATGGAAAAAACGTTCCATACGTTCCAGATGAAGCCCAGAAACAGAGCTACACTTTTAAAACATAAACCGACTAATTTCGGAAGAATTGCTCTCGAACGATCCATAACCAGATGCACTGCCCACTCAGCTATCAGGCCTTTCTTGTTGCTATGCTGCAACCGACTTTATATTAGCAACAAGCTTTACTTCGCAGTGAGATCACTCAAAAAATGAAGAACGAAAGCGTGAAAAAGTCACTTGAGAAGTCAAAGAATGTTCTAGAAGAAAAGGGCAAAATGGTTAAGCAAAAAAATTGGAATAAAAAAAGACAAACACGTTTACAATAATTGCTATGAACTTCGTTCAAGAGCAATTAAAGACATTTTTGTTCCACCAACAACATCTATCATTTGTTAACAATCATAATATTATGATTGTTAACAAATGATAGATGATTTAAATCTAAATTTATCACTTGAACATCGGCCCATCTGTGTTGCGGCGATATCGCGCAAGTCTAATTTCGCTTTCTCTTATTTTATCGATGCTCAACTTGATTGGAAAAAAAAGTTTTACAGAAACTGCCAATTCAATTATTTCATTTTAATTCAAAAATATAACATTGCTTCTATTCCAATCAGTAGTAGCCACTAAATACAACACTCACTGCTGATCCAACATATAAAAAGAAAGAACAACTTGTTTATGATCTTGGTAAGGTAAAGATTTGAAGAACATCTATTCCAAATATGCTGAGATGTGTGTTAATGAAATGACATTTACATTAACCATTAATTACACTTTTCACGGCACAAAACATGAATTTCCGACCTGGGCAACCTAGTGGTAACAATAATACAAACATCGAAGGTCCCTAGTACCATTAAAGTTGGAAATTGATGTTTAAATATGTCTGAAGGCGTGATCAAATTAACAATTCAATACATGTCAAATCAAGCATTTTAGCCTCCATTAATCTACTGAACTTGAACAAGTACACTAATTGTGGATGTGTATAATATACTGCTATAGCTTCAACATTCCATACAGACGATGCTGCAATTGTGTACTTAAATTGGACCAAACATTTACTGATTAGAGCTGACTCTTACACGTTTTCTCAAAAATCGCATCTCTTAATTGATCTTGTGCTTTGGGTTGAAAGTTTGCAAAAGTTTGTCCGAGGTTTGACATATATTAAGTAACAATCTATTCATGATAACTTCAAACAGCTTTCAGGATAATCACAAAAAGCAACGATTTGAGGCTTAGCATTTAACAACGCCCCTGATCGTTATTCGAAAGCTATGATAGTTTTGGAACATAATGAGGCTAATTAGCAAATATAAGGCAGTTTACAAATAATGAATTTCGCATTTTTAGATAACCACAAAACAAAATAGAAGGATTATTTACCATCTATCAAAATGAAGCGTCTAGGGGGCTTTCGTAATTCAGCACCCGTAAACAATCACTCTCTTGAATAGGGAAGCCTTAGTTAACAGTAGTGATAGGGTACTAAGATTCGGTAATTAATTGGTATCTCTTTTTACAACTTTTCAAGCGTTATGTTGACGTTTCTTTCAGGCTCAAAGCGTGTGACACTGGGCTACCATTACTGTTTTTCTTCATGCATTCAGAGTGATTGCTGACAGACTTAAATGACTTTGTATGATCAGAGCAGGATGAAAAGTGAAATCTGCGTGTAAGGACGTGAGTGAGGCAAAAACCAGAGCAGCTTGCATCGCATCAGCATCTGAGAAACCAGATGGCAGAAACTGATTCTACCCCCTTGTTCAAATTACCATATCCCCCTCTCTCGTTCAGTGGAATAAAATTTCACAATTTTTTTATGGCCTTAGCCAGCTGCTTGTGCTCTTAGCCAGCTTGTGCGAGTCCCAAATATTTTTGACCCATATCTAAATAACATGTGCACGCATTCGACACTTCCATTCACATCGTAGGCAAAATTGTGATAAGAAACCGATACCATTTTTGCATTTTAAGGACTTGCATTTTTGCGGACCATTTTAAGGACCATTTTTGCGATCTAAGGAATTTTTTGGATCAATGCTCGCGGCAATATTGATATGAATGATCTTAAATCCTATGGGGGGAGGTATGAAACAGTTCCAGAGATAAAACCAAGTTGAGAAATAGAGACAAAGCGTGAGTATTCATCTGTTTGTTTGTTTTCCATAGTGGAAGTAACTGCAAGTAGGGTTGAGGTGATTTTGGAGGCGGTTTCCTCCGAGAGGGTTATTGGTTTACTTATGGTGAATTAAATTTGGTCAAAATGAAAAGAGCATTCAAAATAAACAATTGGACCGAGCGAGATTCTGATTATAGTAAACAGTTAGCACCATTGACATCGTATGTAATAATGAAGTATATGATGGTACAGAATCGACCATTATACTTTCATATGTAAAATGAAAAACGGGAGCAAAATTAAACTTATGCACAATAAAATTTAAAGATAAAACAAAAGGCATCAATTAATCACGTCAAAATGATACTATTCATACAACGAATGAAGACTTTGTTAACGGGCTAGCATAATTTGTTATCAGCAAAATTGGTACGATACCATTCGGAATTCATTATCATCATCATCAATCACTATTGGTCCTCCGCGCACTATTATGTTGAAACAATGTCCTAAATGATGCTTTTGAAGACTTTTAAATGCAGAGGAACGCACTCAGCT
Source organism: Convolutriloba macropyga (assembly GCF_964194025.1). NCBI lineage: Eukaryota > Metazoa > Xenacoelomorpha > Acoela > Convolutidae > Convolutriloba > Convolutriloba macropyga. The sequence continues at coordinate 18,331,334 of NC_134470.1, forward strand.
CCAAACATCCGGCTCCGAACTCAGTTGTTTGATGCGGTCGACACTTCCATAGGGCAAGAACCTTCGGCCATGATTGGACCAGTGGCCGACTTAACTGCAATCAGATTATTGTTGTTGATATTGTCTCCACGGGACGACGGTTGCTGGGAATTGCTACTATTGGGCACGAATGTAGAAGTGGAAGTTGCAACTGATAAAGGCTGGTTCATGTTGAAGTGAGATGAAGCTAGGACATTTGATGATGTTTGATGTACTGTCGAACTGGATGACGGCTGGTGTTGGCTTGAACCTGACGCTACAGGCTGGAGATAGCCGTTGAGCCCTCCACACACTGCAGGTGTTATGACCTTATTTGTACCGGTCACTAAACCAGCATTGTTTCCGGTGCCCGTTCCGTGAGGGAAAACAGGACCCACGTCACCATTCGGCATAGCACCCATCGGAGGCGGAGATCTGGTCAAGGAGGAACTGTAGTTTCGCTTTCTAGGCGATGGTCGACTGGAACCCAGGAGTCCCAGAGGACCTCTGGTTGTCTGTATCTGGCGCATTTCCTCAAAGACAGACGGAGCGATGTATGTGAATCCATTGAAAATGTCCAGATCGAGGTCACTTGATGTCATGGAGCCACATGGTGATTCCACCGCTGGCATTTTGGTGAATTTGGTGTCAAAGTTACCTGTAAACAAAACACACTTATCATATAAGGTAGAAAAGCATTGGGCCTTCAAGTTCGAACAAACAAGCAATGTTAAACTTTTTTTGGCCCTTCCACATCACTTTAACATCGTGACTTTAACAACCAGATTATGGTTAAGGCATAGCATAGTCGCCCACGTATGTTTTGGATTCACGTATGTTTGACAACTGAATTGTGATTTGATGACCGAGTGGAACTTCGTATTGAAATTTGAGAAAAACAGGTGATAAATACTAACTGGTATCTTCATCGTGAGTGATGGCTGGCTCGAATGGAGGAGGCACTTGGAAGTTCAGTAAGGCATTCCAATCAATATGTCTGAAGAAAGCGTGTGATTTAATCTGGGCACCATCGGCACTCCCCCTACCCAGCCTCTGGGCAGCATTTCTTCTCAGCAACCTTTTAAGGAGATCCTTGGCATTAGCACTCAAAAATGGCTGGAACTGGAGCTTTCCTTTCAGGATTTTCTCAATAGTTTTCTTGCGACTGTCTGCAGTGAATGGAGGACCACCTGTGAGCATATCATACATTAACGCTCCCAGAGACCACCAATCAACGGCCTTGTCATGGCCACTTCTGGTCAAGATCTCGGGGGCCATGTACTCAATGGTACCACAGAATGTGTGAGTGACACTGCCTTCTTCTAGAGATTCCTTGCACAGTCCAAAATCGGTCAATTTGATATGGCCAGATCTGTTCAGAAGAATGTTCTCAGGCTTCAGATCTCGGTAGATGATGCCATTGCTGTGCAAATGCTCCAACGCCAGTGTGATCTCTCCAAGATAAAAGGATGCAGTGTCTTCCATGAAGATACCCTCTTTGTCCAACAGCATGAACAACTCTCCACCCCCAAGGTATTCCAAAATCAGGTACAGTTTATTGTGAGTTTGAAAGGCGTAGATCAGATCCACAATGAAATTGTGTTTGACACATTCTAGAATGTTCCTCTCGGCTTTAGTGTGCGTGATGTCTTTCGCATTGCGCGTTATAGTTGCCTTCTTAAGCACCTTCATGGCGTATATCTGACCTTTATTGTGTCCCTTGCTCTTTTTGACCTGGAACACCTTGCCGTACCCTCCTTTTCCCAGAACCTTCAATAGGTCGAAGTGCTCGGGGCTGACTTTCTCCTGTGTACTGTGCGACATTTCATCTGCTATGTCTACGGTTTCCGTTTTTCCCGGTTCTGCTTCGGCGGCATTTGGCTCTGATGACGTAACATATTCGGGAACCATTTCATTGTCGGATGTCTCTTCGTTGTTCCCATTACTCGGTCCGTCTTCGTGAATTTCAAGATGGAACAAATCCGTTCCCGTAAGAGGTGTCAAAGGCGGTGACGTCATAGTGCAGTAAATCTACGCTCTGTTACCAACGATTATAATAAAGCCTAAAGCTATTTTTGAAATAAATAAATATCAATAACTGACGTTATCCAATATAATTTGCTACCACTTTTTCAAGGATTGAGGTTGCTATTTATCCACGATATGTCCAACACTAACTGCGCATTATAAGTCAATTTGATGAAAATGTTCTCAGAACAAATCATTAAATCTGAAATCAAACTCAGCACTCATTTTTGGACTCAAATCGCAAATAAAACGACCAATTTGGCAGGTGCTAATTGAGCCATTAGCTTAACTAATTAGTCGATAAGGATAAAAATTGCGATAAAAGCTGGTACTAATCCGGAAGTTAAATAGATAGTTAACTAATTACATTCAAAATTGGTAAATACTCCCATTGATAACTCAAACAGTCCCATAGTAATTGGTAATAGTAATTACTACACACAGACAAAAATTAGAACAATGAAAGCACAACGCTTTTTGCTCTACGCAGTAAACGCAACTAATGCGCTGCTGTTTCCATGCATAGATCCGGTACTAATTTATATTTCAATACATATCCAACATGCCGCATATTGCATTTGATAAGCAACCATCGGCGCCAATGGCTTCTCGGTGAATTTGGTAGTGATAATAGCCTTTACAATTGGAACAACAACCACAGTGTTTGAGTCACTATATAAACACTAACTTGCTATATAGTTCAGCCGAGTTTTTCAAAATAGTAATTGACGGAAAACATTTCCACAAAATCTTTCATCCCAATGGTGCCACTCAAGACATGAGTTCTGCTGAACAATAAAGTCGTGCAATTTGATACAACCATGCAGCCGCATCATCGAAAAAAAAATCTTTTTTAAATCTTGATTGAAACTAAGTTGCCTTCACGTATGATCTATTAGCTTCGCTTGAGGAAACGCTTAGCCTGTCAAAAATTTCAAATTAGGGTAAACTTATGAAAACAATTATACGAAGATCTGATGAGCGAAAAACTGGGTGAATACAGAACCGACCGCTGAAGGGTTTGTCCGCAGTAAAATGTAGAAATTTGAGAACATTAATTGTTCACAGGCACAATCAAACAACTCTCATTATTGCCAAGAGTTTGTAAAGAATTAAAAAACGTTGCCTAATGGCTATTCAATAAGTTGATTAAGCACCACATAAATGAGCCTGATGCTAGAATACGAGGGCCCGTTTTACTCAGTTCCGTATCCAAACAGCTTCGTAACCATCAACACCCTCGAAAAGAATTAAACAATGTGTAAATTTTTAACAAACTCATTACAAATCTAATTAAACTATTTATGCAATGGACTGAATAGTTTATTCCTAAGCGATTCGACAGTATCCGCAACAACACTATCTATCAGATAAGAGTCCAATTTATCACTAGCTATTCGTCCAAAATCCCGCATTCCACGTGTTTTTGCCTGCATGTCAAATCCATTTGCGTCTCTTGCATTTCTAGGTGATGATACAAATTTAGGTTCTATTGAATCTTTCGATGTTTCCAGGCGAAGCTGAGATCGGTACCTCTGGTCCAAGTCTAACTGCATGCGATCAAGCTCATGTTGAATCTTTTTGACAGCATACTTGGAGCTCTTAATTTCTTCCATTTGAAAAGTTATGTAATCAAGCTCCTGTTGAGTGGTTGACACTTTGTTTTGAAGTTGCCCGATTAACACATTTGCATCTTTCAGTTCTTGCTTCAGACTCGCGACTTCTTCAGTGAGATCATTTTTCTCTCCTTTCATTTTTGTGACTTCCAACTCGTGATCATGTTTCTCCCTTTCGTTCTCACGTGCTAAAGTTTCACTTTGCAACTGAGCACGATGTGAGTCTTCGCGCAGACTTTGATTATGCTGCTCAAGAATAAAGTTTGCACTTTTTTGTTTCTCAAGCTCAGCTTTCAGTAACTGAGTTTGGGTTTCAAAATCTTTTGCTTCCATAAATTGTCGCAAATGCTTGTTAGATTCTTCCCGCCACAAAGTCACCTCACGTTGAAGTTGTTCCATCATATCCCGGGTTTCGTTATCGCAACTTGGGGGTATTTTTTTATCTTCTGGAATTTCCGAGGGTGAGCTTGGCTCCCTCGAATCATCCTTTTCTTCGGGTCGCGGTCTCATTAAGGGTCCAACGCCTGCATAGTGTGACATTTTCACGCTTAGTTCTTCTTCAGACAATGGCTTGTAATATTTGCTCATAATTTGAATTTACAACTAGAGATTTAACAAGTAGCACACACATACAAATCCATCCAGAAACTACGATTTTGATTATTACAGTGGCTTGATACGGTAACACCAAATGTGCCACTCAAGCTAGAGAGCTGTCGGTTCAAGCATATCATTTAGCTAACAATGAAGTCGAATTTGCGCTGCGGACAAGAACAGCGTCAAAGTTGAACTACGAGAAAAATGTTTTCTACCACAATACAATCATAAAAGAAGAATTAAATCGATCAAACTATGTATGTATATTTGATACAAATCTTTTACACTCAGCTCTCATATATTTTTCAATCAGTCCTGCCGATATATAGAAACCGTAGACTTGCAAAACAATAACAATAACTCGGTAATTATATTGACAACCTTGACCAACGCAAGTAAAATTATCCAGCTAAAGATTCAGCTGTTACCCACCCCTATTGGTAAGGTACAAAATAGAGCAACGAAGTTGCGGTTAGTTAAAACCAATTTCCCGCTTTGGCCACTCATATATTTAAGTTATCGTTCAGAACCAACTTAAATTTGAACGTATACTCAACTGGGTTTTTTTGCTGAGTCAATTTTGGTGATCGATATATTCATCGTAGAAAGTTGTGATGGTATCATTAGAAGCCCTTCAAGCGTAGAATATTGATTTGAACAGATTTTTTTACTTTGTTTCTTTGGAATAGTTAGTTGTTGGACTGTTGAAACTTCGTTTATGGGTAAATTTTTTGAGAATTCAGCCTTTTTTTTCATCAAATGGCAAAAATATTCTTCATTATACCCCTGTCTCCAAATCTGCCGGAAGTAGAGACCTGAAAAAACTGCTGGCAACTCAGATGAGGGCTATCTATACTCCCGTTTTGTACAAGAGTATTCTGGATTAAAACACATTTTTCAATTTTAGATCATCATTTATCCAAAATGCATAATTTATTGATGATATATTGAATTTTTTTGCTAAACAATCTATTTTGTTGAAAGTAGGAACAATGGTGGGTTTTCTATAAACGCGCATTGATAGCAGGACTAGTTATGGTCTAATCATTAATTTTCACAATTAACGTTTTCGCAAGTTCTACAAAAGATACTATTGGGAGGCTGTCTTTTAGAAAACTTATCACTTTTTGTTTTTTTATGTCAGTAACAGTTTTTTTGAGTCAGTTTTTATGATAAAAGTTTTAATTACGACAGATCTCATTTGCCATCAAGTCATGTTCAATAAAAACACAATGTTCTCAGAGAAAAATTTATGGTTTATGGCTTCTACTGACTTAAATTTTTGGACTTCAAAAATTTTGTCGTAAATTTTTAATGACTTCTTGAGCTTTGTTGTTATTGGTTTTTTAGTACTATGACTTACTCTTATTTACTATGACCTATTCGAATTTTTTAATAACATGACCTAATCTATGATCCCATTGGATTCCTAGCGATGTAAACTGAACATATCTAATGCTCTCAGTTGATACCTAATGGTTATCCTAATGGCTATGACTTTGAAGATATTTGTTTTTAAAAAGTGCATATCCGATCTTTCACACCTTTTCAAAATTAATTCATTCAACTTGTAGCTTGGTTTCATTAATGATCAACTTCATCTTCTCTAGATGGAGACAAAAATTGATTTTTCGTGTTTTATATTTTCACGAATTGTTTCAGGACTTAACGACTAGGAATTTTGATGTAACTAGGAATTTTCATAAGAACTATAAGTATTGCCCAGACTTATAGTTCTTAATTGGTCAACTGTCATAGTGTCATATAATGACGGTGATCATGGGCGTTGAAACGAGGCTTAAGTGAACATGCACCGACAAGGCTCATCAACCCTCTTGAGAAGCAATAATTCTCTATTAGATTTTCATTTTAACTGTTAGTTCTGTAACTTAATCACGAATTGTTTTCATACAAAATTGAGTTTTTGATGCTGGTCAATATTTGTGGTTCGTTTTTTTACACATTCCCTTCAAAAAGAGGCCTCAATGATGTTCATATGTGACGCAAATAAACATATGATCTTTCCAGCAAATGGCTTCTCAGTTTGATGGCGTCAACACAGTGTATTTGCGAAACATTTTTGTTTTGCCTATATTTTTTTAGTTTAGTTATTGACTTCGTCTCCCAAATAAGAGGTCTCATCTTTCTAGGGAATCATATGGTCCTTTATCTGTAATTTCAGTTGAAAACTCATGCTTGTTACAACTTTTGAAACTAATTGATTAAGTGTCTGAAACAATTCTTGATCTTTGTCGCGTAAACAATTCAAATCACTCAGCGTAAAAACCTGAAAAATGTCCAGGCTAGTTGTATGTGTATCATTGGATTTTATACCATTCGTTAGAGGTAGTGAAATTATTACGGTTTCCATATTCTTAACTAAGAAAGGATTAAACTTCTTTGCAGGATATTCAGGCTCCCCTAGTGACTGCGGCAGGCATTAATTTTTCCTAAGGGTTGCCGCAGCATAGATTACCTAACACGCTGATTTTCACTAGCGGCACATTTTGAGGAATTTACTTTTCTTTCTGGCAAACAGCTCAAAAAACTCCAAAACTGAATTAAGAAACCGAATTTTGGCTGAGGAATTTCCATTCTTCCGGTAAGTTTACTCAAACTTTTGTCTTGATCTTTTCATCGTTCTCAGCTCATCGTCAAAAAAAGGGCAACCATGTTTAGTTTTAAGAGGATGGTTCTTATCGACATAAATGACTTCGTTCATTAAAGCACTGTTCACTTGTTTTATTTTCCTGTTTGTCTTGTCTGGTAATCTAATTTATGGCAGGTCCCGTCTTCTTTCTCGTGCAGCATTCTTTAAATCATTTTCGGAAATTGAGGTTATTACAAATTTTTTTAAAAAAAAATCATGCGCCAATTGTCTTCACACAGTAAATCAATGGAAGTTTGCTATCTCTTCTTCATTTGGTAAACAATAAAATAAAAAAAAGATGAGCGAGGTCTGGCCATTATTTGAAATCTCACATTACCGCGCCTCCTTGTTACAATAAAACTCAGCACTGTAGTGCCAATGAGTAGATAAGGGACACATCGTCGATCATTCATCGCTAACGAAACTGCAAAAAAGTCGCCAGCGAATGAATGAGAAACAGAACACTATCTCAAACAACAATTGACAACAAGATTTTCAAAAAATTGACACATGATGCGCTAGAAGAATTTTGAGTGAAGCAAGATGTCAAAGAAAGTATACCGGCTAACGTTGCATGAATACCTCGAAACAACGTTGCAAGTGGGGCAGCTAATTTAAAACGGATGAGGCTTAGAACCTTTTTTTATGGGTGCATAAGATCCACGCCGATAGAGGTTCGACCCAACAACCTCCAGGAGTACTCTTTCAGTTATTAACAACTGAGCTACACCGGCTTTCATACTCCAATACTTACAATCACTTTAATGTTAGCAACACAATTTATTTTGAGATGAGAGCAATTTATTGAAATATTACGAAGACAAGAAAGAAAGTCATTTAAGATCAACGAAATTTCAAGAGCAAAAGCGCAAAAACGGTAAAGCAGAAACTTTGTGCTAAAGAGACACAATTACAATAATTGCTTCATAATTCGTTTGAGAGCAATTGGAAAACATAACGCCTCTTCGAGTAGTAAAGGTCAGCGCCCCATTCTTTCAATTATACTGTGTACAGTATACATTACGAGTGCAGAATTTTCAATAAAGTTAACATGTGGTTGCCCTATGACAGCAGTGGTATTAAGCAATTTTCAACTTGAGCAATATTTAAGAGATAATGAAAAAGTGAACATCACCAAATAACGTCGAAAAACTTGCTCACAAAAGATTAGCGTGAGCTGTAACATATTGCAGCCCGTTTCAGTAGGGGTGGTAGCCTTCAGGGGCACTAAATTTACTAAGGGAGCTTCAAATGACGTCATTAAAGGTTACATATGCAGTTATAACGATTTCAATAGAAAAATGTTAGCCGAGAGAAATAAAGATTACAAAAAACCCAGAAAGTCGAAGGGCGTAAAAATCACTCAAAAAGTCAAAACCGTCCAGCAAAAATTTTGGATAAAGACACGTTTACAATGATTGCTCCAAACTTCGTTCGAGAAGAATTAAAAATAGAAAAGCCAAGACTGAAATAAAAATCGTCTCGAAACTACATTGCTTGCTGGAGTGTAAAAATACTATAAATATTGCAAAATGTAGCTGAAAGAGTCGGAGTCAAAAGTCAGAGGAAAATACAACCGACTAAGCTCGGACAAATAATTCTCGAAGGAACGGCGAGTGATTCGCGTTGGTTGTTGCTAGCTTAAGCACAGGGAGGTTAGCCTCAGGGTCAGCTCAAAAGAGGAGAGAAGGTTAAAAAAAAAAGAGGAGCACGCCCTGTAAACCATGAAAAATCGTCTCCCTTAAGCAGCTTTGCTAAATCATACATTCAGAGCTAAAGTTAAAGGAACAAAAACTAATGAACTGAACAAAACAACCTCAAACGGTTGCTCACATTAAGATTCAACACCACAGAGCTGACAGCTCATTGTTCTGGGCAAAAACTCTATCCAAATTTCTCAGACCAAACTATCTTACTGGATTGTATTCTCCATTGTTTTCAATTTTCCTTAAATCTGTTGAGGGAGGGTTTAGTAGTAATTCAGGCTCTAGGGTCTTCCCATGGTTGGAGGCAAAATTGACTTCGTGTCCACTTTCTACTCGATTTTCGATATTGGGTTGCACAGACCACATTTAAATAAAATTCTCCGCGTGCTATTGTTGCAGTCGCACTATGTTTGGAGGACATTCCAGTAGATATTATCCAGAGTTTTTTCTTGCTTGATAGTATTGTTAAATTGGAAGCACCATTTATAAAGATGTTGTAAAGCAGATTGGTTATGTAGAAGAAACTAATTTGTCAAAATAAAGTGATTTCTGATATTCAAAACACACGTTTTCGAACTTTCCGTTGATTGTCAGGTTGAAACTGTTTCAGAAATTGCTCAAGGATAAAATGAATATGTACTGACATTTATCTCAGACCACAATTGAAACAATTCTAGAAACTATCATTAAAATCAAATCAAAATATTTTATTTGTACAATATTTAGCCTGTTTACAACTCATATTTACAGCTGTTATCAATTTCTTTAAAAACAGTTCTATTCCGGATTTTTCTATTTTGACCATGTTTTTGTGTACAGTATACATTACGAGTGCACAATTTTCATCAAATTTAACATGTCGTTGCCCAGTGAAAGCAGTGGTTTTAAGAAATTTTCAACTTGAACCCTAGTCATGAGATAACGAAAAAGATAAACATCACCAACTAAACTCGGAAAACTTGCTAACTAAAAAAGACTGGTGTGATTAACGTTTACAATGATTGCTCCAAACATCGTTCGAGAAGAATTAAAAATATAAAAACCATGAATGAAAAAAAAACAGTCTCCAAACTAAATTGGTTGATGGAGTGTAAGAATACTATAAATAATGCGAAATGTAGCTGAAAGAATCGGAGAAAAAGAAATACAACCGACTAAGCTCGGACGAATAGCTCTTGAAGGAACGGCGAGTGATTGGCGTTGGTTGTTGCTAGCTTGCACGCCCTGTAAACCTGTCTAGAGAAGCACGCCCTGTAAACCATGAAAAATCGTCTCCCTCAAGCAGCTTTGCTAAATCATACATTCAGAGCTAAAAAAAGCAAAAAAAACTGATTATCTGAACAAAACAACCTCAAATGGTTGCTCACATTAATATTCAACACCACAGAGCTGACGGCTCATTATTGTTCTCAGATACATGATTGATCGAGGTTGAAGTAGTGGTGGCGTTTTAAAAAGTGCCGAACAGTTGTCACAGGGAAGATTTTTTAAAAGCACATGATTATGGGATCTTAACGCAATCCCAGTCATCGCGGAGGGCGGTTCCATTGCATAACTAGCTGTTCGTTCAGTCAAAATTTTATTAATTCAATAGCATAGAGTAAAATCAATAGCATTTCTGGGCTAGGGTATATCACACGTGAGATCATGAGACAACTTCTCAATCTTTAACGTTAAATTGATCTTACTTTCGTTTTGTAAATTAAGTCAAATTTATCGTCGCCCAATTTTAGACAATAATTGATGTTCCGTATTTCTGGGCTACAAAGATACTGAAGAAGGTATAACTGATTTTTCAAATCAAAAGTGCTGTCATCTGAACAAACTAGCTTTGTTCGGGAAAGACAATACATTTCTCAGACCAAACTATCTTTTTTCAGAGCAAAAACTCTATCCAATTTCTCAGACCAAACTATCTTAGACAACCCTCCCATACCGTAGGGAATAAAATATGATTTTGGATTGTATTTTCCATTGTTTTCTCTATTCTTTGAAATTGTTGAGGGAGAGTTTAATAGTAATTCAGGCTCTAGGGTCTTCACATGGTTGGGGGCAACCTTGTCTTCGTGTCCACTTTCTATTCGGTTTTTGATATTGGTTTGAACAGAACACAATTATATAAAATTCTCCGCGTGCTATTGTTGCAGTCGAACTTTGTTTGGAGGACATTCCAGTAGATATTATCTAGAGTTTTTTCTTGCTTGATAGTATTGTTAAATTGGAAGCACCATTTAAAAAGATGTTGCAAAGTAGTTTGGTTCTGTAGAAGAAACCAATTTGTCAAAATAAAGTTAATTCTGATATTCAAAACAAACGTTTTCGAACTTTACGCTGATTGTCAGGTTGAAACTGTTTCAGAAATTGCTGAAGGATAAAATGAATAAATACTTAAATTTATCTTAGACAACAATTTAAACAATTCTAGGAACTATAATCTAAAATCAAATCAAAATATTTTATTTGTACAATATTTAGCCTGTTTACAACTCATATTTACAGCTGTTATCAATTTCTTTAAAAACAGTTCTATTCCGGATTTTTCTATTTTGACCATGTTTTTGTGTACAGTATACATTACGAGTGCACAATTTTCATCAAATTTAACATGTCGTTGCCCAGTGAAAGCAGTGGTTTTAAGAAATTTTCAACTTGAACCCTAGTCATGAGATAACGAAAAAGATAAACATCACCAACTAAACTCGGAAAACTTGCTAACTAAAAAAGACTGGTGTGATTAACGTTTACAATGATTGCTCCAAACATCGTTCGAGAAGAATTAAAAATATAAAAACCATGAATGAAAAAAAAACAGTCTCCAAACTAAATTGGTTGATGGAGTGTAAAAATACTATAAATAATGCGAAATGTAGCTGAAAGAATCGGAGAAAAAGAAATACAACCGACTAAGCTCGGACGAATAGCTCTTGAAGGAACGGCGAGTGATTGGCGTTGGTTGTTGCTAGCTTGCACGCCCTGTAAACCTGTCTAGAGAAGCACGCCCTGTAAACCATGAAAAATCGTCTCCCTCAAGCAGCTTTGCTAAATCATACATTCAGAGCTAAAAAAAAAGCAAAAAAACTGATTATCTGAACAAAACAACCTCAAATGGTTGCTCACATTAATATTCAACACCACAGAGCTGACGGCTCATTATTGTTCTCAGATACATGATTGATCGAGGTTGAAGTAGTGGTGGCGTTTTAAAAAGTGCCGAACAGTTGTCACAGGGAAGATTTTTTAAAAGCACATGATTATGGGATCTTAACGCAATCCCAGTCATCGCGGAGGGCGGTTCCATTGCATAACTAGCTGTTCGTTCAGTCAAAATTTTATTAATTCAATAGCATAGAGTAAAATCAATAGCATTTCTGGGCTAGGGTATATCACACGTGAGATCATGAGACAACTTCTCAATCTTTAACGTTAAATTGATCTTACTTTCGTTTTGTAAATTAAGTCAAATTTATCGTCGCCCAATTTTAGACAATAATTGATGTTCCGTATTTCTGGGCTACAAAGATACTGAAGAAGGTATAACTGATTTTTCAAATCAAAAGTGCTGTCATCTGAACAAACTAGCTTTGTTCGGGAAAGACAATACATTTCTCAGACCAAACTATCTTTTTTCAGAGCAAAAACTCTATCCAATTTCTCAGACCAAACTATCTTAGACAACCCTCCCATACCGTAGGGAATAAAATATGATTTTGGATTGTATTTTCCATTGTTTTCTCTATTCTTTGAAATTGTTGAGGGAGAGTTTAATAGTAATTCAGGCTCTAGGGTCTTCACATGGTTGGGGGCAACCTTGTCTTCGTGTCCACTTTCTATTCGGTTTTTGATATTGGTTTGAACAGAACACATTTATATAAAATTCTCCGCGTGCTATTGTTGCAGTAGAACTTTGTTTGGAGGACATTCCAGTAGATATTATCTAGAGTTTTTTCTTGCTTGATAGTATTGTTAAATTGGAAGCACCATTTAAAAAGATGTTGCAAAGTAGTTTGGTTCTGTAGAAGAAACCAATTTGTCAAAATAAAGTTAATTCTGATATTCAAAACAAACGTTTTCGAACTTTACGCTGATTGTCAGGTTGAAACTGTTTCAGAAATTGCTGAAGGATAAAATGAATAAATACTTAAATTTATCTTAGACAACAATTTAAACAATTCTAGGAACTATAATCTAAAATCAATTAAAAATATTTCATTTGTACAATATTTAGCCTATTTACAACTCATATTTACAGCTGTTATCAATTTCTTCAAGAACACTTCTATTCCGGACTTTTCGATTTTGACCATGCTTTTGCATTTCTAGGGTAATTCCGATTTGACCATAACCCTAAGTATCCCTCCTGTGGAGGCTTTCCAAGATTCGTTTTGTCATGCACAAACAACTCTTGCGCTATTTATCTTTCCCATGTCAAAATTATGATTTGAGCTATTATTTTAGAGTGAGTTCCCTCCCCCTATATTCATCGCAAGTGTTTAGTCCCGGCTTGAATTTACTAATGTTTATAGCTTCGATGGTCATGAGTTTCTCAACAGTGCAACAGGCATCCCGAATTTTCCATTCAATGTCATTCGCGGAGCCACTGCATTCAACAAGATGTTTACCCACATGTGAATCCTTCTTTTGATGTTCTGATATCCTAGTGGTAACATGCCTGCTTGTCTGCCCAAAGATGGATCCGCACGCAATCCATTTAAACTCATATACCACGTGGGATTTCAGGTCTCTATCGAAAAATGATTTGATGGTGGGGAGGCATGATCATAATTTTTGCCTTATGAACACTTGGAAGTCGCATAGTTTCTTCAATTTTTTTGCAAAGTTTTGAATGAACTTGTTCTATATTGTAGAAAAATTGTTGGTTTATCAAGAGATCTAGTCTTGCTTTTTTGATGCTCTTTTGGTGTTGTTTGCAATTGATCTTATCTGCCCATTTTTATTTTTCCTTGGGTCTGGTTCAGTATTTTTGAAGACCAGCCATCTGTATACTGATTTTTGGTTAAGAACATATTGTTCTTTCCGAAACCCTGATCGTAGGCCAACCAATAGGATGTTGCGTTAAAAACCCTGTAAACCCTCCCTTGATTCATATTTTTTATGCTGAAGCCGTGCACAGCTGCAAAAATTCATTATTATTACTGCGTCAGTTGGTTTGATACCAATGACAAGTGAAATTACTTCCACTGCTCCCATTTATGTTGACATCAACAAAAGCCAAATCGCCTTCCATGTTCACCAGCATAGAGTAAACTCAAAAATATTTCTAGGCTAAGGTATATCACATGTGAGATCACAAGACCATTTCTCTCTTAAATTAAGTTAAATTTACTGTCTCTCCCAATATTAGACAATTATTCATGTTCAGAAATTCTGAGCGATGAAGATACAGAAGAAGGAATCACTGATTTTTCAAATCCAAATTGCTGTCATCTGCCCGAACTACCTTTGGTCGGGAAAGACAAAAGATTGCTGCGAAATAGAATGTTTTGTCTCAAACAGCAATTGACAACGAGATTTTCAACAAATTGACACATGATGCGCTAGAAGATTTTTGAGTGAAGCAAGATCTAAAAAAGAACGTATACCGGCTAGCGTTGCATGAATTCCTCTCAAACAAGTGGGGCAGCTAATTTAAAACGGATGTAGCTTAGAACCTTTTTTATGGGTGCATAATATCCACGCCGATAGAGGTTCGAAACATCAACATCCAGGATTACTCTTTCAGTTATTAACAACTGAGCTACACCGGCTTTCATACTGCAATACTATCACTTTAATGTTAGCAACACAACATATTTTGAGAATTTATTGACGAAATATTATGATGACAAGCGTGAGTCATTTAAGATCAACGAAATTTCGAGAGCAAAAGCACAAAAACGGTCCAGCAGAGACTTTTTCCTAAAGAGACACGATTACAATAATTGCTTCAAACTTCGTTCGAGAGCAATTGGAAAACATAACGCCTCTTCGAGTAGTAAAGGTCAGCGCCCCATTCTTTCAATTATACTGTACAGTATACATTACGAGTGCAGAATTTTCAATAAATTTAACATGTGGTTGCCCTATGACAGCAGTGGTATTAAGCAATTTTCAACTTGAGCAATATTTAAGAGATAATGAAAAAGATAAACATCACCAAATAACGTCGAAAAACTTGCTCACAAAAGATTAGCGTGAGCTGTAACATATTGCAGCCCGTTTCAGTAGGGGTGGCAGCCTTCAGGGGCACTAAATTTACTAAGGGAGCTTCAAATGACGTCATTAAAGGTTATATATGCAGTTATAACGATTTCAATAGAAAAATGTTAGCAATTTTCGCCCACTTTTTATTTGATTTTGAGTGGTAAACTATCGCCACTTTAATTCAACTGCTTACAATATTGAATCGGAGAGAAATAAAATCACAAAAACCCAGAAGGTCGTAAAAAACACTCAAAAAGTCAAAACAGCTCAGCGAAAATTTTGAGCTAAATAGACACGGTTACAGTGATTGCTCCAAACTTCGTTCCAGAAGAATATAATGGCCAAGACTGAAATAGAAAGCGTCTCGAAACTACATTGATTGATGGAGTGTAAAATTACCACAAATGCAAAATGTAGCTGAAAGAGTTGGAGTCGAAAGTGAAAGGAAAATACAACCGACTTAAATTGTACGAATAGCTCTCGAAAGAACGGCGAGAGATTGTCGTTAGTTGCTGCTAGCTTAAGCACAGGGAGTTTAGCCTCAGGGCTTCAGAGCTAAAGTAAAAAGAACAAAAACTGATGAACTAAACAAAACAACCTCAAACGGTTGCTCACGTTAAGATTCAACACCACAGAGCTGACGGCTCAGTATTGTTCTCAGATAAATGATCGATCGAGGTTGAAGTAGTGGTGGCGTTTTACAAATCGCCGAACAGTTGTCAAAGGGAATATTTTTACAAGCACATGATTATGGCATCTTAACGCAATCCCAGCCGTCGCTGAGGTCACCAATTACTTGTTCTATATATACAGGAACAAGTTCTCTAGACAAATGATTATATTCATTAAAGGCTTTTGTTACAGTTTTTTTATGATTAAATTTTTGCGGGTAATTGTTTTCAACTTGTTTAAGGACTTGAGTGAAGTTTTCATGCGCCGACACTCTCGACTTGATTGTTACACAACAAGCTCCGAGATGAACAAGGGGGTCAGCAACACTTGAGGAGGTCGTTAAAGAGAGGGTAACAAACAGGGGGAACCGCAGTTCTTGAAGAGCGGGTCCAAAAGAGGATAACCCAGGTTGCTAGAAGCCGTTACGTGAGAAACTTATAAAAAATGAATACTTTGTTTTTCTCTGTACGTTGACTTTTTCATCACAGAGCAACTGCAGGCCTTGTCAAATGGTACTGCCAGCAAATCGTCGGCTTTTAGGAAATCATGCCACCTTTTTACCCCTCTATCCATTTGGGTTTCCCGTACATTTTTTGCACACCATTTTGCTGACGCCTCAATTTCAAAAAGCTTCTCAACCTCCCTTTTATTATCGCATAATTCACTTAAAGGTTTGCCAACGTCTGCGAGAAATGCACCTCATTAAACTTGTCACAACCATAGGACGTCAAGTACAAACTTTGGAAGTTCACTGCCATCCAGTAGAACAACGTTAGGATGGGAGCTATTCCGCAGAGTTCTATCCTGTCTCTGACAATTTATCAAATTCTCAATTAAGTCTATTTTGAATCATTGCGGAGTGAATTTTTATTTCACGCCTACTGCTGCTAACAGCGGATGGCATCAGTTCTGGTCTCATCTCCCTAAATTTACTCATATCTGTTTCAAGTTATTCCCAGAACACTTTACGGCTTTTTTCGACACGGTTTTTTTCTTGTTTCAGGAGTTTCAAATGAAAACTGCGCACCACTTGTTGAAAAAAAACTTCATTTTTAAGAAAGCAAAACCTTAAAAAATCTGGAATGATATCATTGTTAATGCATTGTTAAAAGAAACAACTAACCTTGTTTAGTATTTTCAATTAATCAAGATAGTTTTAACAGTTTGATTTTTTTCAAACTAGACCTGAGCCACGTTTTTGGCAGCAGTAAGCACATACCTCAAAGGAGCTTAAGGACGGTGGGCAAGGAAATCCGATTGTTCAGGAGCTCTTTCTCAGTTTCTGTCTGTTGCCTCTAGCTTTTCTCTGCATTTTGTCCAAGTTCTTGCCTTTTCTTTTCCTGAGCGGTCCTCTTAAACTGTATTGATGGCGTAATACGGTATCCAGGGTCCTAATTTCCAATACAACTTCCTGATGAAAAGCACAGTAATTTTCTGGCTGCTTCTTCCTTTTCATCCTCGTCAGTCTTCTTTACACAATTTTTGATATTTTAAATTCCCCTCTTGTACTTTTAACCTGGTCGAAGTGTTGATATTCGAAGCTTAAATTGACGTCAAAGTTACTGTCAAGTAATAAAAGCAGTGAACTGTGAATTTCAAATTATAGTCGTCTTAGGGGAGCAACAATTTTAGAGCTAATAGTTTTTCTTTGTAGGTGCAGCTACTCACATTTAGTATCTATAAAGTGGCTCTCTTGATAACTTCTCAAATTTCTAAATGAGCTGTTTGTTTGGGAGCCTTGCCTGAGAACACTATGATAGTATGGTTACAACATAGCCAGCGTAGGGTTTCAGTTTAATTTTTACTAAAGCGCCGTCAGTCATGCTTCATTTCAAATGCTAGACGGATTCGGTTGTTTGAAAGAATTGGTGATTGCTATAACTACTCTTAAGATTTAGGGAAACAATCAAAACTAGATCCCACTGACAATCAACCTGTCATAGCTCCTGATTTTTGAGTGCAGTTTTCTGTTTGCTTTCAAGATGGAGAAGTGTACACTTTGAGGCATTTTGTGTCATTTGAATTTTGATCCCACTCGTATTCCATCTCTCCTATGCTCTTTTTAAAAATTACTGAATTACAAAAATCAATTTGAAGTCGTCTACACAACCAAAGATTTCCGTGAAGCATGAGCAGCGGACCTTAGACTGACCCCTGTGGAAATCCGCTAGTTATTCCTTGTTTTTCCTAAACTGTTTATCATGACACGCTGTTTCCTTTGATTCCGATAAAATCATACTCAAAAGATTTCCTCAATGTCTATAGCTGTATTTTTTGATAGAGAGAGAGAGAAAAGACTTAATTCTCCTATACCGGATTTCCACTAATGGTAAAGTTAGCATAAACTCACTAAATCTTTACAGCTTGAACATGTGCAGCAGATAAAGTAAGAGCACCTAGAATTAATATTGAACGTCTTGTTTATTCGAAAGTTTTTGATCTTTTTCTTCATTCCAACTGAGCCGGGCTCAATGATATTATGTCGGTGAAGATTATTATATGATCTGACTCCACGAACAAAAAAGGAATCAGGGTGGCTGTTTGAAGGATGCGATGTCCATGTGAGGGGGGGTTCCAATATCGCTTGCGATTACTTCCGGTGGGCTCCTGGAAACATATAAAACTCGACAGATCGAAAGTATACTTTAGGTCTAAAAGGTCCAATAGAAGGCACAATGTCCGATATTCAATGAGTAAGCTGATGGGTAAAACCCGATTCTTCAAATGAATTCGTAAGACTTAGTTTTCCCGAATACCCAAAAACAGCACCACTTTTGAAATAACTCAAATTTTCGAAGCATAGTAAAATTTGCATTCCAGACTGGCAAAGCATATAATAAGACTGACAAAAGTGCTCGAATAGAGGGACAATTTGACTCTTGAAGGTGAACTCCACTGAATAGATTGTTTTAATAAGAAAAAAGATTTACTCGCTTTTGATATTTTGAGTTTCAGATGGGGCTCCCACTTTAAGTTGTGACTAATCAGTTCTCCAAGATCGCTGTGATGCACTACATTTTCAACAGGCACGCTGTTGATATCGACTTGAACATGGCCTTTGAAAGAAATGCAGGTGGTTTTCATGGCGCTTATTAACATACCATTTGCAATATTCCAGTTCATTAATCTGCTCAGGTCATTTTGAAAGTTCAAAGATTTAAAAAGTAACAAGGTCGTCCGCATAAAAACAGGCAAACGCATCTATAATAATCGACGGCAGGTCATTTATAAAGATTAAAAATAATAGAGGCCCCAATACAGAGCCTTGAGGGACTCCGCTCAAAACTGGTAAAGGATAAGATGAATCGAGTCTGACCAGAACGGTTTGATAACGTCCGTTCAGATATGTTTGAAAAAGACTAGTCAAAGACTCATCGAAACCAATTTTTTTCAACTCTTCGAGTAAAACTGAGAATGGCACCTTGTCAAAAGCTTTGGCGTAGTCAAGATAAACAGCGAAAAGACTGTCCGAGTTTGAAGAATAGACAGTTTCCAAAAAGTCAAGAAACTGAATAACTGAGCTTCTGTTCAATTCAAATCCAAACTGGCGAGGTGTAAGTTTGTCTCTTATCTTAGAGTAAATGAAATTGTTGATTAATTTTTCAAACACCAATGATAATTTGGAAAGAACACTTATTGGTCTATAATTTTGTATGTCTTTTTTACTGCCATGTTTGCGAAGGGGTGTAATAAATGAGTATTTCCATTCCTCGGGAAATAAGGCCAAAATGAATATGGAGCAGAAGACTGGCATTAGGAGCGAAGCAAACAGATGAGGGCACAGATGCAAAAGTTTTGAGGGAAACTTATCATGGGCTACTGCAGAAGAAGGTTCTGTTTTTGCGATGGCTTCGAACACTTTGGATTCTGTCATTTCGTATAGAATATCTTCAAGTTTTATATCCCCCGTACTCTCTATAGGTCTTGGTTTGTATACTTCGGGGTTGAAATTTGAAGCAAAAAATTTGTTGAACTCATCAGCTATTTGTTTATGGCCCGACAGCGTCAGAGTACCTTGTGTCATGGAAGGAGGGAGATGAGAAAATTTGAGACTACTTAAAAGGTTGAAACCATCAGATAGAGAGCTCTTGTTGTGCCCAGTGAGGAAAGTTATTCTATCAAGCTCAGTTGACTCTTCGAAGTCTTTAGTAGCAATTCTCAAAATCAGCAAGGTTGGTACGTGTTGGGTTTCTTGAGCATCGTCTGCGCAACGTCTGAAGTTTGTTCTGACAATGGATACTATGAGATGAGTAATAAAACGGGTTGAAAAGTCGTTTTTTAGTTTTCTTTCTGAAAGCCACTGGGATCATAGCAAGCAGGTGACTATAAAAAGAGCTGACTACATTTGAAGGGTAACTTTCAAAGCTGAAGTTGGACCAGGAATTACTGAAAACTGAAATGCTTTCGTATGAGTTAATAGAATATGTTGTGAGTAGGGGATCAAACTCATAAGGCGTCTATTCCATAAAACATTCGAATACCAAGGGGAAATGGTCGCTGAGGGTAAAATTACTTTTAACATTTACTTCGAAATGAAAGTTTTCTGTAATTAGTATATTATCAAAGGGGAACTTGTCAAAAGGGGGAACTTGTCAAAAAGTTTTGCGAAATCTAGGAAGGGAACCGAAAACCGTCCTATCTTCGCTTCAATTTTAGCGAATAAAGAGTTCAGAAAAAGTAGTAGCTGAATTGTTGCCGACTTTTCTATCTAAATCCAAATTGATTTTCAAATGGAATGTCTGCAATATGAGCATGTTCGGATCTTTTCCATTTGCGCCCCCCAGACGCACGTGCCATGTTTTTACATAAAGATTTACTATGTAATGGCACTTGCTCTGTAACTTAATGTTCACATAACGTACTGGGGGGGGGCACAAACGGAAAAGATCCGCATATTCAATCTCATTCTTTCCAACAACTTTGAGACGCAACATAGGAGACATAAGTCCTATAGCAGTTGGGTGTTCAATTTCAATTCTGTCGGATGAAGATTTCCTGTACATCCAATAATTTACTTTCATTTGACACAGTTCAAACTTCTTCCCTTCTCCTAAATGGGTGTTATACTCACCCAAATTTCTGTAGTTCGAGCACTTGTGCATTTTTCAAGAGCATCTGAATTTCGCAAGAGAAATTCTAATGAAGAGTTGGTAAAATTCGTGCTGGTTCAGTTTTACATTTGACTGGTTGAGGAAATTTAAAAAATATGGCATACGTTAACACTTGGGTAAAATACAGGTCAGAAGGTCTATCGTACGATGCGTCTTTGCTGCAACTTTTAGGTAGGTTAGATAATTATGTTTCACAAGTATGACTGATGACATCAAAAATCTTGATAGGTCATAGCAAACTAAGTATTAAATGCGTGGTTTTGAAGATGCTGCAATTTCCTCATGAACACTAAAAGCACCACTCTCTTTCCTCTTTCGATTAGGGAACGCAAATTAACTGGCATTTAAGATAATTGCATGCACAAATGTAAACGTTCTTCTTCCCCCTTCCCACTTTCGGATAAACAAGAAAGCTACAAACTTAGGAATTTACATGCTTACAAAATCGGTAAATTCGAAGATAGCGAGTCAACTACAATGAACAACTATTACTCCTACAGAATAGTGAGAAGAAAAATAATACAAGAATTAGGTCCAATAAAACGGAGCAAGTTTCCACTGATTAAAAAAAATTCGAAAATACAATCTCAATCAACCTCAACATAATTCCTGTAAACTTCAAATAGCTGTATTTTTTCAGGTAGTTTGTTGTGGGGGGATTTGTCAAAAGTTTTCGCAAAGTCTAAGAGGACTCACAAATGTTCTATCCTCACATCAGTTTTGACGTATAAAGAGTTTAGAAGCAGTAGCTGAATTGTTGCTGATTTGTTTTTCATCCAAATCCAAAATGATCTTCTAAGATTGTCTTTGCAATAAGAATATATCCGATCGTTTTTTTTCAACAACTTTGAGATGCAACATAAGAAACTGATTAACCTGTAGCATCCGTATACTTTATTCAGGAAAGTTTGAAACAATAGCTGCAAAAAAGAAAGAATTGTCAGTTAAAAAATAAATTGACTTAAAAAACGTATGGTTTCGAATATTGCGTCCATTGTCAGGCTTAACAATTGAATGAAATTACTTACAATGTATATAAACTTGTTTTTGACTCAATCTTTTGAATTCTAAGGAACGAATTAAAATAACGAGTTTTCGAAATTATTTACAGTTAAAGTCAAATATACAACACATTAATAACACTTATCGTACGACGAATTCGCCAAGGCTATTCATGAATCGACAACCGTGCGCCCTAAAAGAAAATCACCGAAATGGTTCAAAAGAGAACTGTACTTATTGCATAAGCAGATGAAAGCTGGATACAGACAGAGACACAAAGCAGATTCTGATTATTTTAAATTGAAAAGAGCCTTTAAGAAACCATGCGGACAAAACTGAGGATAAAACTCATTCATTGAACACCAAACCTACCTTCAGAGTTAATCACTCTATTAGACCTTCATTTATTTGAAATCATTCTCTTCTGCTTTTATCTACTTATTAATTAAACTTCAATCCTTGTATTTTGAACAAGTACCACGCTCAATTACTAAAGACAATAAATATTGCGCAAAGGCGGCTGCTATATTGGCGACAGAGATTAAAAGTAAATAGAAAAACCCCAGCCAATAATTTTGAGCGTTGTACTAATTTCCAAGAGAAATCTATTTTTTTAGAAAACCAACTTTTAAACTCGAGTTCGATGTCTTAACGTCACGAACCGGAAGAGGATTTGTGGACTGCTGACGGGATTCGACAAGAACAACTGCCATCTTCGAACTTTCAAGTGAGCACTCCCTAAGATTTCGAATAGCATAAATCACTGCGTACATGTTTTTTTGATAATAAAATAGCGTTCAGAAACATCAGTATTTTAACTTACAATTAAACCTCGAGTTTTTTTTGCATTTATTGAAGAGGGAATTAGAAAGTCAATAATATTTAAAAGCTGTTAACTAGAATGTCGGAGAAATAGTTCGAGTTTCGAACATAATTAGTGAAAAATTTTGAATAAAATTTTTCACTAATTCTGTTTTTAAATAACGGCTTTTAAATAAAATAAGGATGGCCTGGCACTCCTCAAAAACGCTGTTACCGGAACCGTTTACCAGATCAAATGATTTTGAATGTTATGTTACACACTTTGAGCTCTTGTCACAACTTCAACAGTGGCAAAGAAAAGAAACAGTAAACGGCGCCGAGACTGAAATCGATGAACGGCGGCATTATATCGCGTTAAGGTTACAAAAACTGGCTATTTATTTCTATCGTACACTTTCGGAGGACACTAGAAAGAGTTATGACGAGACCGTAAAGGCTTTCAGACAACATTATAGTGAGAAACCAGTAGTGTTCCGGGGGAGGCTAGCTAGGAGAGTCCAGCCAACCGGTGAAAAATTAACAGATTTTCTCGGTGATTTGCAAACATTGGCTTTGAAAGCGTACCCCCAAGAGTCCACAGAGATAAGAGAACAAATCATTGTGAGGGGATTCCTTGAAGGCATAGAAAATAGTCAGGTGCAACTCGACTTGAGAAAGAACGGACATGACTTTAGACAGAGCTTTAGAGAGACTCCCCTATATATAGAAGTAGTCACGAGAATTGAGGAGGAAGACAATGAGCCGCGGGTTTCTGCCACCCAGTCAAAGGAAAATTCACAGTTACTGAAATCGATTAATGACTAAGTGAGAAAATTGCAAACTAATCAACCTTAAAAAAGTTTTAACAAAAGTAACCGGTATTACAATTCCAAACTGGGAATCATATTTTGAAGGTCTATTTAAAGCTGAGGGTGAAGTATCGGATACACTTTTAGACGAGCAAACCTTAGGAAACCACGACTATTGTTTTTCAAACTAGAAAAATACCGGACGTTTGAATGATCCAATACCACTGGAAGAAAATACTGAGGAAGCTTCAAAGTTGAAAACTGGTAAAGCAGCGGGCCCAGATGGAATAACCAACACTAGTATTAAATTAGGTTTTCAGCAAATAAAAAGAAACGTATTCCATTTATTTAACCTCTGCTTTACAGAGCATAATGTACCCCGAATTTGGAAGTTATCATATCTTAAACCACTGTACAAAGGCAAAGGCAGCAAAACAGAACCAAGTTCCTGCAGAGGCATTAGCGTGTTAGGTTGCATGTAAAAGTTGTTCACGGGCATCATTTACCAGCGTTTGCGAACATGGGTCGAGCGAAATCAAATTTTACCACCAAGCCAATATGGTTTCAGACGCAAACTGTCAACAAACGACGCAGTTTCGCATTTGAAAAGAGCGTTCAAGCATAACATCAGCTGCAGTGGCAGATACTATGCCTGCTTCATTTACTACGAAAAAGATTTCGATTTCGTAAATAGGAACCTGCTGCTTACAAAACTGATAAAGGTGGGGCTCCATGGGAACGTGCTACACACAATACAATCAGTGCTAAAAGGCAACTTCCAGCAGATCCTTGATGGAGAATTCTTGTCAAAAGAGATTGAACATAAAACAGGAGTAGCACAAGGAGACAAACTCTCAGCACTCTTATTTAGTCCATTCATAGCTGGTTTATATTTTGAGTTTAAATGCAGTCTAGATGTTGTATTTTACGCTGATGACTTTGTACTGGGGAGCCACAGCTAATGCCAACTACAGCAAAGTAGGAATAATCTGAACACGTATTGTTTCAGGAATTATCTGAAAATTAAGGTAAACAAGACAAAATGAATAAAATTCAAAAGAGGTGGCCGTTTAGCTGTCGATGAAAAATTCTAAATATCGAAAAGAGAAGTTGAATTTACTAACACCTTCTGTTATCTAGGTGTAATTTTTCAACCATTTTATCTGCGAGTCATCATCTAAAGCATCCAATGAACAAAGCCTATCAATCAGTAACTTCAATAATCCAATAACTAAATCTGCATAAAGTCAATTTCAATTCAGCACAACAACTCTTCAATTCAATTGTTTTTCCAGCCTTAACTTACGGATTAGAGACGTAAGTCGATGAAATTTTTGAAACAGAAATAAAACCATATTACCGGAATAAAGAAACCGTATTTTGGAAAAGTTGGTGCGGAGTAAGCAAGTACACCTCAACCACAACGCTTTTAAACAAATTGATTTTTCATGATATACACGGATTAAAAGAATGCCCGCCAAAACACAGGAGAATAATTGCCAAGTTCTATGCTAATGGATTGCACAATAAATTGTGGTTGTATGAAAGGTTGTTACCAATGGGAGGAAAACCTATGTGTGTGCAGATATTGCGAAAAAACTTTTTTATCAGCAGACCATATTCTTTATAAAAGTCACTTTTTAAACTTGACATCTTTACAAAAGTTCAATAAACTCTTAAACTCTTAAACAATAAACTTAATGCTTATTTCTGAATCTGTAAACAATTTGGACAATTTGTCAGTGTGATCTGATGCTTAATTCAATCCTCCTCTTCTTCTTCTTCTAATAACACTTATTACAACAAAATTATTTCAACTTTTGTTCCGTATTTTTTGAAATTCGAGGATTTATTGTTTTCTATTCCTGAAAAGGAGTTTTTTATTTTCAATCCCATCTGCTGTTATTCTTATTTTGTTGGGGTTGCCAGAATTTTGAATTAACAAACCGGAATAAATTTTGAAATTCAAAAGTCAAATACTTTGAATTTGATTTACTACTTTAGTGTGAATTCCCGACCCGGGTGCTCGTTGCTCGTTTTTAGTTGCGGTTTCAGATTTTTTTGAAAATTTTTTCTTTTGTCATTTTTTATTCAACCCCGCGATATGCATCTAAAATCTCCATTTGAATATTATGTGCTGTACCAACTTGGGTTGTTGTCACACAGGGGAATTTTTTTTTTGATGCTCCAAAAATCTGGAGGTGAAATGTTGGCTGTTTTAGCCAACATAGATGGGACTGCATTCGTTAGATGTAACTTTATATACCACATGCGGTTTCAGATTTCTATCAAGAGATGATTGCAGGGTTGGCATGCAAAATCTTAATTTACTCGTTGTAAAAAAGATTTGAATCTCTCAGCAAACTTTCTGTCTACCTGTAAAATTTGAGTAATGTTTCCTCTGTATTGAACAAAAAACATCGGTTTAAACTCAGTTTTGTTGATATCACCAATTGTTTTGAGATGTTGTTAGTTTTTGTGGATTTGCTTTAACCTTTTCTTCGTGACAGTTTTGTCCAACGTCTCATTAACAATACTGGAAGAACACTGAGTTGGATTCTAACTTCCAGTCCAGATCTTCTGATTTTATTTTGAAGATATGTCAAAGGACTCCCAGTCAATGGTTGCTTTCAAAATCTTATTTACAGTCCTTGGAATGTACTTTCCTATTTTTCTTACGTTGTAACGGCGCACAGCTACGGAAATTTAGCTTTATGTCGGTATCAGTCGATTTTTGATACAACTGACAGCTAATTTTTCTTTTATCCCTTACGTTTATATTCAAATCTACGAACGCCAGGTTTTCATTGCCGTTGGGTGTCTCACGAGTGAAATGTAAACTTTTGTGGAGATAACTTACATATTCAGAGTAATCTAGAGGGTTCACCTTGACAGCGTTTTCTATGTCATCCACCAACCTTTTGAATGACTTTTATTCCTGTGTGTCCTCTGTTGTACCTTTTATGCAAAATGCGAACATATCCATGCAATTGCTTAAATGTATTCATACTCCGTTTCAGAGATACTTTACCATTTTGCATGAAATCAGTTTTTTGCATGATTTGCACTCAACTTCTTTCCCCGGAAAATAACACGTTGATTACAATTAATGCACAGTCCGTTCATGCCAGCAATTTTGTTCTCCCTTCCTTCATTCCGCTCTAAATTTGGAAGACGTTCGTTCTCGCATGCTGTCGCTGTTGAGCGGAATAAATTCTCATTTGATTTGAAACTGATACCATCTGAAATTTTTTTCACGCGAAAACACATAACCTATCTGTTGTAATTTTTGTGCACTGTTGAGATTTTAAATGGTGCTTAAACCAATAATAATAATAATAGTAATAATAATAATAATAATAATAATAATAATAATGATATTAATAATAATAATAATAATAATAATAATAATAATAATAATAATAATAATAATAATAATAAATTGGTTTCTGCAAGAATTTTTCAAAAGATTTTGTCCAGAAATTTGGAACAATTGCAGGTGAGATTTGCTCAAGGTCTAAGGAGCATTTTTTAAAAATATTATGAAGGCTTTAGAAAAACTAGAGATCATATGGCCTACGATTAAGTCACTGTAGATGACTAATTAATTCAGACTAATTAGTTCACACACTGTGTCAGTTTCAGCTATCAAAAAAAATCTCC
The DNA here is from genome assembly GCF_964194025.1 of Convolutriloba macropyga. Classification (NCBI taxonomy): domain Eukaryota; kingdom Metazoa; phylum Xenacoelomorpha; order Acoela; family Convolutidae; genus Convolutriloba; species Convolutriloba macropyga. The sequence goes on from NC_134470.1 coordinate 18,358,208, forward strand.
AGATGCATGGGCTGTTCTCAACGTAATCGTCACCAAGAAAAGCTAGGTAAAGTTCTACCGGACTTTTCTTTTGTTGCTCAAAAACGAATATTGTATCAAAAAATTTTGCTGCGCAAATTTATTTTAAAAAACTCCGACAGTGAACTGATTTAGTAGTAAAAAACTATGTAATTCGTTTTTTTTGTTTCCCATGTCCTACGAACAAGTCATTTTAGATGAGTAAGTATTTCAGATATAGTTTTTTGATTTTTAACTCCCTCTCAACTTCAACAATCAAAAAATAATCTCCAGATACATGAGCTCTGCTCAATGCAATCGTCACCACGGAAAACTAGGTGAAGATCTAACAGGTCTCTCTTCTATTGCTCAAAACGAATATCGTATTCATAAGTTTTCTGCTCAAATTTGTTTTACGGAATATCCGAAAGCGAACTAACGTAGTAGTAAAAGACTATTAGAGTTGTTGTTTTTGCTTCGAATCACACAGCTGCTGGGCTAATTCGGTACCCTTGCTTTGATTTGAAATATTTCTTGCTTGTTTAAAATGTAGAAGTTGTAGTCAAAGAAAAAGTGCCATGTGCGGACGCTGACTTAAAAAAATCGGCGTTAACGATTTTCCACATCCAGATGAGCAAGCTACATTCAATCCAGACAAATTTAAGGCCAACAAAGACAACATATTTATTGAATTGGTTTGTTGATCCAGAAGCTCTGTCGAACACGCCTCTACCTTTCTGAGCTTGTATTTTAATGAGTTTTAAAATCACACTACAAATTCCGCTGTTCAAGTGGATATTGGTGGCTTTAGGTGGTTCTCACTTTTATGAAGCACAAGATTGCAAAGCAGAAGCACGTCGCGCAATTGCATGAACATCGATAGGGGCAAAATATTCAATCAGCAAAGTTGATCGATGTAATGGGTCAATTTCCATTAATCCACTTCAAACACTTAATTTGGAATTTTTTCAATAGGTGGACTTGAATGCTGTTTGTTGATACGTAGTGGAAAGCAAAAATGAGTATCTTGAGGATAATTGATCAGTATAAGCCATATTTAGGTCTACACTGCCACGTTCTTTGTCAATAACTATAACACTATGTTGGCTATTCTGACCCATCTGTCTTCATTAGCTTCAAAGGTCAATTCATTTGAGAAAAAGATGCTTAAATTTTTTAAACCTTCTGATTTGTTTAGTCTGCATAGCACTGCAATTTTGACTTCTAAAATTATCTTGAAGCATTTGTCCTTTCCAAAAAAATAGTCAGAATGATTTCAAGATCATTATTGACATCATCGGCAAAGGCAACCTCCAACTTTTTTTGCTACTTTACGCATCAGTTCTAAATGCGGTACTTTATTGAATGCTTTTGAAAAGTATGCCAAGAAGGCAACAGTTTCAGAGCAAGTATCGCTTTTCACTGACTTGTGATTCCTCAGGGAACCATAACCTCTTGGTCATGACCAATAGTTTTTTTCCAAAAAACAATGCTGATGCACGGTGCAATATTTAATGAAATGATCGTACAAAAGTATATAAATATAATTCGCTAAAACTTTAGCGGCTATGTTATGTGAAGACAAAAGCAAAAAGTTCTCAATTTTCTTCGTTTTCCTTTTTTCAAAGGAAAAGACAATTGCAACTATCTAGACGTCGGGAACTTTCATCAAATGTTTGACGTTTTTGATTAAGTGTTTTAACGAGACGCAATTTTTTTTCTGGTTGATTTTTTTTCTGATTTTTTGTCGGTAGATGATTGATGGCAAGATTCCACTTACTCCACGGGATTTGGATACATCCAGAGATATCAAGGTGCTGCTAATATCTTTCTTCGAAATGGCAAAATTTGTAGGAGCCTGGTTTTCTATTTCAGGTCATTTACTCCAAAAGCATTCTAATGTGGAAGCATGGAATGGAAGAACGTCTTTAGCATATTCATTGGCTTATGCAGTTTTGTACTCCAATTTTTTTTCCGATCAACAGTCTTGCACGTTTTGGGATCTGCTCAAACACTTCACGTAATTAAAGGTCCTATCAGTGTTTCTGGTCTTCGGAACTTTGTCTTGGTATCCGATCCTCTCGATTTCAGAAGTTTTGACCACCAAGTTGGAAAACGGTTGAAATCAAACATAACAGCTAAAATCAAAAATTCTGAGGGGTCATAGCAAACTAAGTAGCAAAGACCGGCTTTAAAGTTGCCAAAAGCGTCTCATGAAAAGCCGAAACCACATGTATTTTTTCTTTTTTAAATAAAGAAGGCACAATAACTTCTGTTTCTACTGTTAGTCTTCCTAAAAACTTTTTAACTAAATGAAATTTTAATTTCCAGAGCAAGGTGGTTTGAATCTTGCAAGTTCTCTAGCATTTAGTTAAATCGTATGCACCAAGAAAAACAATTTTTCCTTATCCGCTTTCACATAAACGATAAAGCTACACACTTGCTTGCTTGCATAAAATTACATGCCTACAAACTCATCGATTAAATAAAAACTCTCTAAAGTGGTTGTCGGTTAACTCGGGGATAGCGCGAGTCAATTCCTATGAATAATTGAATATGGTGAAGTGTAAATTAATAGAAGAGAGGGGCTCAAAAACGGACAGAGTTTCACTGATTAAAAATAGGTTAATTGAGAAAAAAATAGGATGCAAAAAATATAGTTAAAAACGTAAAAAGTTACAGATTAAACACTAGTGTTCAGTGGTACTTCAAACTGGCAAAATTTTTCGACAACTGTTTGGTTCATCTCACCTGTTGTTTCATACTAATTTTTGAGGCGACTACATTCATTGCAAAGATCGAGATTGGCGGCGCATAACTCCTGTAAGGTTTCATATTCCCTCCAATTGAGTGAAATTGTACAGAAATATGAATTGCCCTGTGATCGTTAGAAAGTTTCACAGAGAAAACATCACTGAAGCACTAACAAAAAACTAAAACAAACTCTTGATAATTAATAACGGTTTTGTTCAACCAAAGCTGGAAAACTGCTGGTATAACTTGTGACAGCAAAATATCTGGGGGTAATAGCAAAGTAAGTAGCTAATGATTGGTTTTAAAGATGCGGAAGGTATCTCCAGTTTTTCTCTGCCTTTTGTCCGAGTTCTTGCCTTTTCCTTTCCTGAGCAGCCCTCTTAAACTGTATTGATGGCGTAATACGGTATCCAGTGTCCTAATCTCCAACCCAACTTCCTGATAAAAATCGCAGTATTTTTCTGGCTGAGTCTTCCTTTTATCCTTGCCAGTCTTCCTTACACAATTTTTGATATTTTAAATTCCCCTTTTGTACTTCTAACCTGGTCCAAGTGTTGATAATCGAAGCTTAAATTGACGTCAAAGTTATTGTCAAGCAATGATAATAAAAGCAGAAAACTGTGAATTTCAAATCGTAGTCTTAGAGGAGCAACAATTTTAGAGCTATTAGTTTTTCTTTGTAGATGCAGCTACTCCCATTTAGTATCTATTAAGTGGCTCTATTTGGTAACTTTTCAAATTTCAAAATCTGCTATTTGTTTGGGAGCCTTGCCGGAGAACAGTATGATAGTATGGGTGCAACATGGCCTGTTTAGGTTTTCAATTTTTTTACCAAATCGCTGTCAGTCATGCTTCATTTCAAATGCTAAACGGCTTCGGTTGTTTGAAAGAGTTGATGAATGCAATAACTACTGGTAAGATTTAGGGAAGCAATCAAAACCAGATCCAATTGACAATCAATTGTTCATAGCTCCTGATTTTTGAGTGCGGATTTCTGTTTGCTCTTGAGGTGGAAAAAGGTACATTTTGAGGCATTTCGTTTCATTAGAACTTTCATCCCACTCGTATTCCATCTCTCCTATGCTCTTTTTAAAAGTTACTGAATAACAAAAATGAATTTGAAGTCGTCTACACAACATTTGAAGTTCTGGGGCTTTGAGTTCTTTGAATTCAGGAATAATTGAAACAAAAGCAGGTGAGATTTGCTCAACGTCTAAAGCGCATCTCTATAAAACGTAAATATGAATGTTTTAGAAAAACGAGATGTCACATGGCCTACGAGCAAGTCATCATAGATGAGTAAGTAGTTCAGATATGATTCTTTGATTTTTAACTCCCTTTCAACTTCAACAATCAAAAAATAATCTAAAGATGCATGAGCCATGTAAAAGAGCTACCAAATTTCTCTTCTATTGCTCAAAACGAATATCGTATTCATAAGTTTCTCTGCTCAAATTTGGTTTGCGGAATATCCGAAAGCCAAACTAAAGTAGTAGTAAAAGACTATTAGAGTTGTTGTTTTTGCTTCGAATCACACAGCTGCTGGGCTAATTCGGTGCTCATTCTCCGATTGAAAATAATGTCCAATTGTTTCTGTAGCGGCTCCAGTAAACTGGCATGTGCAGACTTTGACTTCAGAAAACTTGGTATTAATGCACTTCGACATCAAGATGATTAGTCTACATTTTAATCTCGACAAATTTAAGAAAATTAAAGCCAACAATTGAGAGTCAATTAGCTGATCTGCAAGCTATGTCGAACTTGACTGTAACTTTCTGATTTCGTTTTTTTTTGTTTAAATATCTCGCAAGAAATTCCTCTGTTTAAGATTCTCACTTTTACCAAGCACAAGATTGCTATGTAGAAGCACGTCGTTCATGTGTATAAATATCGGTAGAACCCAAAAATTCTATAAGCGAGGTTGATCGATGCAAATGGACAACTTGTTTCCAGTGATCCACTTCAAATACCTTTTTAAAATCTTTTTGATAGATGGAGTTCAGCGCGGTTCGCTGATACGTAATGGAAAACATATATTAGGACTGTGAGGATTAAAGATTTGTAAAGGCCTTGCATTTTGAAGATCTTTACCATTAATGCCACCCTCTTTTTCAAAAACTTTAAAACTTTGTTGACTATTTTGAGCCGTTCTTCTACATCAACTTGTAATCTCAAGTTATTTGTAACAATGAGGCTTAAATTTTTTAAACCATCTGATTTGTTATTTGGCGTGTGCAATTTTGACTTTTAAACTTATCTCCGAACATTGTTCCATTCCATAATGAATTTTTTGAAACGAACTCAGTTATCAAATTTGTTGAGGTCATCCAGAGTTTCCCAGTGAGTCTTTCCCACGGCAAAAAATTTTTAAATCTGCCTCGAATATTAACTGATCTGAAATTTGTATGATATCAGGCAGATCGTAAACGAAAATGCAACAAAAATCTGAGCTCATATTGTCTACTTTCAAGAAACTGTCTTCTGTTTTCAAAATAATTGATGACGACTGTGGCTAGGCAACCTCCAACTCCTTTTTGGCCGATTTACTCATCAATTCCATATGCGTTACTTTGTCAATTGCATTTGAAAAAATAGCTTCGAAGGCAAAAATTTCAAAGTGAGGAGGATCACTTTCCACTGAATGGTGAATCTCCAAGGAACAGAGAAATTTTGGTCATCACTGATAGTTTTCTTCACAAAACCATGATGATGCACTGTTATATACTTAATTAAATCATCTTGAGACAGCGGCAAGAGGTTCTCAACTTTACTTCGGTTTCCTTTTTTTGGAATGGAAGGGACTGCTGCAAATTTCCAGACGTCGGGAATTTGCTTCAAACTTTTGACGTTATTTGTCAATTGTTTTGCCGAGACGCAAAATTTTTGGGCATTCTTTCGGTAGATTGATGGCGAGATTCCCCATACTCCACGATCAAGGTGCTGCTAATAACAGATATCCAAAGATATCAATGCGCTGCTAATAACTTTCTACGAAACGGCAAAAGTTGTAAGCGCCTGGTTTTCTGCTTTCAGGTCATTTATTCCAAAAGTATTTTTATGTGGAAGCAAGGAATGGTAGAACTTATTTAGCATATTCACTTGCTTATGCAGTTTTGTACTCCAATTTTTTCCCGATAAACAGTCTTGGCACGTTTTGGGATCTGCTCAAACACTTCGGGTAATTGAAGTTCGTATCAGTGTTTCTGGTCTTCGGTTTTTTGTCTTGGTATCCGATTCTCTCGAATTCAGAAGCTTTGACCACCAAGCTGGAAAACGGCTGACATCAACTATAACAGCAAATATCAAAATTTTTGAGGGGTAATAGCAAACTAAGTAGCAAATGCCGGCTTTAAAGTTGTCGGAAGCTTCTCATGAAAACCAGAAAGTATATGTTTTTTTTTCGCTTTTCAAATAAAGAACGCACAATAACTTCCGTTTCTCCTGTAAGTCTTCCAAAAAAAACTTTTAACTAATTTAAACTTTAATTTCCAGAGCAAAGTGGTTTGAATCTTGCAAGTTCTCTAGCATTTAGTTTAATCGTATGCATCAAGAAAAACAATTTTTCCCTATCCGCTTTCACATAAACGATAAAGCTACACACTTGCATGCTTGCATAAAATTACATGCCTACAAACTCATCGACTAAATAAAAACTCTCTAAAGTGGTTGTCGGTTAACTCGGGGATAGCGCGAGTCAACTCCTATGAATAACTGAAAATGGTGAAGTGTAATATAATAGAAGAGAGAGGTTCAAAAACGGACAGAGTTTCACTGATTAAAAATAGATTAATTGAGAAAAAAACAGAATGCAAAGAATATAGTTAAAAACGTACAAAGGTATAGATTAAACACTCGGTGTTCAATGAGACGGCAAACTGGCAAGAGTTTTCCACTACTGTTTGGTTTATCTCACCTGTTGTTTCTAACTAATTTTCCCGGCGACTACATTCATTGCAAAGATTGGCAGCGCATAACAACTGTGTGCAACCTCCACTGCACTCTGTCCTAAAGACGCTTTATTCTGTCTTGGTAGCTGAACGCTCAGTTGGCATCTCTTGGGCATCCCAGGTTTAGGCCTCAAGTTATGAAAAAACCATGCTGGACTCAACCAGCCCATGAAAAGTATTTAGCTGGACCTAATCATTCAGCTAGAGTTTAGCTCGACAAAAATGTTTGATTCTGGACTTTAGCTCGACCCAAAAATGATGCTCGACTTTACCTCGAACTAAAATGTTCATGCTGGACCCAAAAAATTTACGTTGGCACTGAAAATTGGTTTTTACTTATTACGTAGTCAACGGGTTTTACCGTTCAAATTTTTCATTGTTTCTCATATTTCCAGAAAAACGAACTGTGCTATTATAAATATATTTGAAAAAGCAATTTTTAGAAACAAATGAACTAAATCATAACAAACTAATTTCATGGATGTTGAAGTGTCGTTTGTTAGAGCTTTGTTAATTAGCTGAATTCAGCCAAAAAAATTTGCTATATTGCTTAACTGTGAAAACTATTTTATCTTAAGAATTCATTATTTCTTAAGATTGTTTGGCGGAAATCCACCTGTTTTTCGAAGTTGGACTGCCTGTTGTAACGCTAGTTTGGCGTTGGTGGTAGATGTTACACAACCACAAAAAAAATTATCGAAAGAATAACTGTTATTAATCCCGCAAATGCGATCCTCGATTCATGAAAAGACCATGCTCGACCTATTAAAAGACCGTGCTCGACTTTAATTGGCTATGAAAATACTTAGCTGGACCCATGAGAAGACTTTACCTAAGTTCTGGACTGTGTATTTATAGTCAATAAAGACCCCCTCCCTACTAGAATTATAAAGTCTTTTCATAAGTCGAGGTCTAAACCTGGGATGACTTCGCAAGGGGTTAAAAATTTTGACAAGCACGATTGTCTTTCCACCAGACATTTGTTTTAATAACCATTTTGGCCTCATCTTCGGCTGAGGTTAAATTTCATTTTTTTTCAGTTGAGTTTGAATTGAGTTTGAGTAGACTTTACTTCCTGGGTTGAGAAAAAATTGGAAAAATATGTAAGATAAGCGGTGAAAAGTTAGTTTTTTTCACCGCAAATTTCGTACATAATTTTGCGGTGAAATGCGGTGAATGCGGAGAAATTATGTAAGTTCACCGCTAGAGTAAGCGGTGATCTTACAAAAATTCACCACAATTCATCGCTAAAAGATGCAATTTCACCGCCCTTGCAAGGCTTCGAACCTCTCACCTCCAGCCACGTCTTTTTCCACTGCGCCATCCCTCACTACCTTCGAGTATTTTTGTTTTGAATATAAACCAAATTCACTCTACTTTCTGTAAAACATGCCTAGTGAATTTTTGTAGGATTTGCAATTTTTAAAGGTGAAATTACATATTTTAGCGGTGAAATGTGGTGATTTTTTGTATGTTCACCGCTTACTCTAGCGGTGAACTCACATAATTTCACCGCTTAGAAAAGTGTCAAAAAGATGTAAGATTAAGGAGTAGTTTTAGTGGGAGGGTAAATCTAACAATTCCTCCCTTACTCCCCTTTAATTTCAATACATTCTTTGCTGATCTCACACAATTTTAACATTTTTTCTAAGCGGTGAATTTATGTAAGTTCACCACTAAGTTTGGCGGTGAATTTATGTAATTTCACCTTATTCACCGCTTATCTTACATAATTTGGACAAGTTTTTTCGAAGTGGTGTATTCATGTAATTTCACCGCTAAATTCATCGGTGAAATTATGTGATTTCACCGCTACCAGGCGATAAGTTTTTTTTTACTGCATTCACCGCCTGATTTATGTAATTTCACCGCATTCACCGCCTATCCTACTAAAATTTCCGCATTCAGTGCTTATCTTACATAATTTTGCGTTGAATGGCGGTGACACCTCGACCCGGGTTCTGAAGAAGCGGCTCAACATGAATCTCCTATCAAGCTTTATCAAAGACATTTGTCTTTACCAAATCTAACGATTAAGCTGTCTCTGAACACCTAATTTAGATACACCGCAAACATTTTGTTGATTAGATAGAGCTTTTTTTAAATCAATTTGGAGCCATTTTTCACCAGAAGTAATTCCGTGATCTATGATGATCTAACATGGTCTGAAGATGTCGATTTGAATTGATTTTTGACATATTTTTTTTAAATTTTATGAGAATTTTTGAGCGGAATCGATCAATCGGATAAAATCTTTGGAAGATGGCAATTATGAGACATCGTAAAGATATTGCCGTACTCAACTTGTTTTGAGACGCAATTTTGTGGAGCAAACTCATTTTTACTATTTGGGTCAAATTTTGCCAAACAAATTCAACAGTCAAAATTATATCCTTCGGCATGACGAGGAAGAACATAGTCAAGATTGAGTTGTACTACTGCTAACGAAGTTGAAATTTGAGGAGAAAGAAGTTACAAAAAAAAACGTAAATTGAATCTACTACTTTGTAGATAGAATAAACTCGTCAATTGAACTCCCGGACTGAACGGCAAGCCTTATATCAGTACTGATTCAGAGCTATTATCATGTCACTTTTTACACTTGTCAGAATAAATAAATACAAGTCTTGGCCAAGACTTGGCACGTCTAAAAAAACGTCGAAAATAAGTCCAAAAAACGTCACAAATAGCCAAAAAAAACCTCAGAAATGGTCAAAGAAACGTCAAAATAGGCCCAAAAACGTCAAAAATAGCCGAAAAAAACGTCAGAAATGGCAGCAAAAACGTCAAAAATAGGTTCATATATAAACATAAGCTTCTCTTTCACATACGTTCGTTTTTTGTTTGGAAAAGTCTTTCGTTTAATCCTTATGCTCGCTCTATAATAGGACTTCTAATATATCAATCGTTTACGGGTATAGAACATTTTTTTTGATAACCGATTAATTATCTTACCCGTTGAAATAATTCCTGATGGCTGAAATAATATCACTCGAAGACTTTAGGTCCACTTGGTCCATTTGTTTGCACTAGGTCCATTTGTTTGCTCAATTATTTAAGAGGTTGGATATTTTGACTTTTTATCCGTTGCAGCAAAATTTTGATTGAATGGTCTTTTTCGTGCTAAATCGGTCCTCCAAATAATATTTGCAGCTCTTATTTCGTGAGAGAAATTATCTATGTGGTGAAAATTGCTTAGCTGATCATATATAGACTTTAAAATAATACCAAATGTGATGTACGGTTCGCACTCTTCAGAAGAAAAGATCAAATCCCGGTTCAAGCAGGTCACCAGCAGTGCATTGTTTTTGAGCGGACGGACGAGCAGTCCGGATCACGTACGTACGACGGCAGAGCAGGCGATGTTGTCTGAACCGTATCGGAGTTCCACAATCTGAGCAGCCGGATAGTAACCTCCAGGGTTGCTTTCTTCAAATAATCCAACTAAAACAACCTTCTTGAGCTGCCGCTTGGCAGGCGTCTGACACTCGGAATTTCAGTTCAGTGCTTAGACGTACTCCTTGATCAACGTGACAAGATAGAGATAGCGAAAGCTTGTGCACGGGCATACCGCTAACGATGATTGAACTCTTCAAAGCCGACGTTTGATGGAAATCCGATTGCTCGCTTGCCAATTAAGTGTTATTGCGCCTATGTCAGACGATTCTTAGGAACGTTAACGGACATGAATTTAGTGCGTGTTCAACAAGAAAAAAGGTGGTGTTCAAAAATCTCATCGCTGAAGCGACCCGTACCGAGGATGGTATACAGTACTCTCCCAAAACTGCAGACCAACTCCTTCTAGATTCTAAAAATTTTGTTGCGCACTGGGTGGATTGACCCTCCAATTAAGGTCTTTAAACAAAAGTTCCACGGCGATAGTAACAGTGTTCCGTTTTTTATTAAGCTGCAATTTTTTTCCTCTGCACTGATAATGTTCATGTCATTATCTTATCAGATCCTAACAGGCGTGCCATCTTGGAAGACAAACCGCTGTATTTCCATTTCACAGGCACAAGAGCGCATGAGCGGGAAGACCTCAGCGTGGACAGGAGATGTATTCAGGCTAGTGAAGGGAAATCACAAACTCTTCTGGGTAGTCAAGACAACTAAAGAAAAAAAATGGACCAAGATAATCAAGCCCGGTGTTGGTTGAAGAAGAAAACAGGTCGGCAAGTCTCTTGTGCGTCAAACCCAACTTCCACTAGCCATCTGAGCTGACTAGAAGAATGGATGACACCATGAGGACAAATAAACGTTTAAAACGGGGCAATTGGACTGTACTTCTGAACCGATTTTGTTGTCTAAAAGATTTGTTTTTGCTACTAAAGAACACCTCTTGAACAAGTTCAAAAGGTGACTAACGGCTTCATCACGCTCAACGAAATCGGCTACGCTGTGTCAAGGTTACAGTGACAGTTTCGCGATGGTAAGAAACGATTCATTTAAGATGTTATAGGGAGGCTTTGGTAAGAGCAGAAACTATCAAAAGCGATCAGAACTTTACTTGGTTGCATAACGGGATAAGTTAGTAATGCAAACAAAGATGAAATATTATTATAATATAGATCCTTGATGTTGACTATGACGATAGTGTTTGGTTCGAAGGGTAAGTACTTAGTTCTAAAGAAATTGGGTCTTTCACACAACTACTTGATTACAAATTAAGCGGTCATTCCACTTGAACCGGCGTGGCAAAGTGATTAACAGAGGTGGCAAAGTGATTCTAATAATCAACGCTGGTGTACTCCAAAAACTTCAGTAACACAGTTTGCACTGTCGACAGGTTGCTTATTGGTTGAGTTTATACCCTGTACGACCATGGTATTATCTGTCCGACTGAAAATTTTATTAGCAGTAGCTGTCAATAATCAACAGTAGCAGTCGATTTCTTCTTTTGAGCAAGTAGCAAAAAAAGCGGCTTGCAGTTGCTACTTGAGAAATATCATTAAGTTCATAAGCGAAACAAGGGCTTTGCCAAGGACGGGTGCCAGCTCTTTGTTATACTTGACGCGCGAAATCAATCAAGCCCTAACAAATTTTACGGCGGTGAAGTCGTCTTGAGGGCTACCACAAAACATGTGAAGTTTGAAAAAACAGATCGATCCTGAGACGAAATTCTTTGTTTTGTTATTGTTATTAGGTGATTAGCTGTGAAACTTCAAAACGAAGAACATGGAAATGATAAATTGGTTTTTAGTGTAGCTCATCATCGAAAAGTTGTCCACTGGCACGCAAATGTCATTGAATATTACAATTATTACGCATGCAAACAGTGTAAAAGCTGCTAAAAAATCAGAAGTGTTGAAGACCCTAGACACAAAAGGTATTACCAGGCGCTTCGTAGATTTTTTGCGATGGCACTGCTGGTGCTCCAGCTGAGAAGTGGAGTGTCGTTGTTGTGATCCCGCTAAAACCCAAGTACAAATGAAGACTGGTCCGTTTTTGAAGTGATCACTTTCAATTCAATAGATTGATAAGACCCGTCAATTTGGCCAGCTGATCTGGTACATTGCTTACAAAAAAAGTGAGATGGAATGCACACAGATGGAGGAGTTTCGTCAACTCTTTCAACCAATTGACCGCTTTCTCGGGAAATCCACTGAGTATGATTATTCCTTCAAATAGAGGTTCTCAGGAACGATTTTTGCTATTTTCGGTTTTGGACTAATATTATCACGTTCCGTGTGTTGTATTAGGTGGTTTGCACAAGTGGGTGATTCCTTTGACAAAAAGTATATTGCCTGTAATGATGCATCTCAAAATTGTATTCCACAAGATGAGGGTCCACCCGCCACAAAAATGAAGGATAAGACTGGTCATACGATGTAACACCAATATGTAAAAACGTTCCCCCTGTATCTGCCGGGAGTGTGTATGGGATTTGTCAAAATCCTATGAGTACACAAATGAGGTTTTGGGGTTAATCTGTATCAGTAAGTAAAACCTATTTAAAAGACGCAAAATTGTAGAATTTAACTGCCTCATTGAGTAATTTACGGACCGTTCTCGGTTTATTCGCATTAATGACGGGCTGGGATGATACGTACCAGTCAGTATCTGAGCGATTTTTTACCCATGGTCGTTGAGAGCCGTTAACCTAAAACCACTACATAAGTCCTCTTTGATGGTACTAGTTGGCACATTGATGGTACTTCTAACTTCATGATTTCCTATCAGCCGCGTTGCAATGATTCTCATTTTTTGCCGGCAATAAGAAGCTGCTAAAAGCAGTGTTGGTTGTTGTCTTCAGCCAAGAACAATCCCACATCATATCTTTTTCCATCGCGAACTGCGGTAATTTGATGTTGCTGACGCGGTTAAGCATCTATGAGAGGTCGGGGGTCTATTTATTTAACAAGGCCTTACATTTCCAATTCATACCAAGACTTTACGTGACTAGCGACTTTAAAACGCTCCTCCTTATTGGTCGAGACCAAACTTGAAAAAGACGGTAACCCAACTCTGAAAAATCAACCTAAGCACAAGTGAACGTCAATTGGGGAGCCTTTCTTGTTGACACTGGAGCTCTCTAACGGGCGGATTGAGTAAAAAGGCACCCTGTTCATTTTTTATCTTGACGTTGTCATAGTATTATGCTATAGGTTGTTCAATTGCTAGGTGATCGTAAGTATCATGAAGCGCCTTGACGTCAAAGACGTCTGCACCCATATTAAAGTTTTCGTTATGATGGGGACTCGCTTTGAAAGCTTCGGAATTTTGACTTCCATTAGGTGATACAGTCTCCAGCAATCCCGGTGTCTACTATCTCCTCGGTATTTATCATTTGACTGTTAGCCTCAGTGCTACACCTGGCAGTCAGATTCTATCTTCAGGACAACGGTTGACTTTAGAGTCAAGCAAGCAATATCTCACAAAAAAAAGCATTGGTAGTTGTACAGAAAGAGTTAACCAATTTCATTTCAGTCAATTGAAGGAGGCCCTGCCAATTATCATCAGATGACATAATAGTAATCATAATTGATGAAAACAGAGTTGATGGTTTACACTAGTTTATATTGCTAATGTTGTTGTTGTAGCTAGTTGTTGCGGGTTAAATGGGAAACCCTTTCAAGTAGTGTGTTTTGTAAGCTGTTGCAACAATTTTTCCCATTTTTTTAGGATTGGGGCACTGCCTTAAACTATGTTTATCCCCTAAAAATGAAAACAGAAGTCAGCCGTTGTTGGTATCTAAAAGAGATTTGGATGTGTCTGCATGTGCACTGGCACCTGCCTGGGGCATGCAAATTGTCGTGCAGGTGCATAAAACTTTTTCTTATACATTACGTCACAGTTTATGAGCTCAGCGATATTGGAAAAAGCCTTTCCAATCAAAAGAGTTCTTAATCAAGTGAAATTGACACAATTAGTCAAGAGCTGAGAGTCAATGGCGTTCTAAAAATGCTCAAGTCATTCACGCTACTGCAGGGGTCACCATTGTACTTTGATAATTTCCTTCCATTCAATGGAATGCTCTTCTGACTACTGATTGCATCCGGCAACTGCTTCATTAACTTCCTGGAGCTCAAAGAAAGGGCTGAAGATGTTGGATGCGGTGGGCCACCCGATCACAAAGGGTTGAAAACACCTTATGTTGGAGGAACAACCGTAGTGGTGAAGTGAGGGGTAATACTGGTGAAGGAACTGAAGGGATTCTGTTGAATGGCATCTGTTTTTACGTAAATTTGGGAACTTGCTTGCAGCTCAATAAAGGAGCGACGTGGTTCGACAACATCAAGGTTGTATAATCAGGCAGCCGATCGGTTGTTTAAATTGACTGATGTACTTTTTTAGTAGGACAGCATTGAATGGAACTGACCCCGGAAAGCATCAAGTTATGAGATCAAGTAGATGGTCAGCTGAAGCGGTCGATGAGACAAGACGTAAGGGCTTTTTGAGCACATTCGATACTGCGATGTTTTGATTGGAAAAGAGAGCATTGGTATTGGATTCGAGGTTTGTGGAATCGCGATGGCGGTGAAAGGTAGAGGTAGAGGTAGGGAGTGATATTGCTATGATCGGCCTTACGGGTGGATTTAAAGCGCTAGATGTAAGGGGCGGCGAGCTTGGTGCAAAAATGCTGAGGACGAAATGTTTTGTACTGTGGGATAAACAATTGGGACTATTGTGACTGCATACGATTGATGGCCCGATATGTTGAGGTTTTGGCCCGTTTGGAGCTTTTGCGAGCGTAGATGGAAAACTTATTGGGCGAAGAGGCTGTGCGTTGGCAATGTTATTTCTTGGCGTGGTTAGCATCCGGCCTGTACTCTCACTTGCTCTGCCACTTTTAATTCGACTTGGGGGGAAGGAAAACTCGTAGTTGCAACCTTACTTAATGATTTAATAATCGTTGAACACGTATAAGAGGGTCTCTGGTAAATCTGGTTCAAAGAGTAATGCTTTATTCAAAGACGCAGCACCGTGGAGTTTGACTGCCCAATTTATTAGCCTACGGATCATTCTAGGTTTGTTCGGACTAATGACGGGGTGGGACGGTAGGTAACAATTGCAATCTGCTACTTTATAAACTTGGACCTAATACTGTATAAACTTAATCTAAGCCATCTTTGATTGTACTAGTGTTTTTTTCTGACCTCTTGATCTTCCAAGAGATGCTTTTTTAGGGCCTTTAGTCTCGCCAGTAGCCAAGTGCAATTGCGCAATTTCTGGCAGTATTGGTGGTTATTTTCGGCGCAGAGGAGTCCTAAATAAATTTTCTTCAGTCATGCGCTTTAGTGTTCTGATGTTGCTGATGCGCTCGTGCATCCAGGAAAAGTTGAAAGTCTACTTGCTTAAGTTTGCCTTACAATTCCAAGTCATGCCAAGGCTTCACTTCATTAGCCAGTTCAGAATTATCTTCCTTAGACTAAACTTGAAATAGACTACGCAAAGCCGAAAACCCAATCTATGGGCAAATGAACAGCAAGCAGTGAGCAATTCTTGTTGGCGGCGAAGCACTCAAGGTCTGCGTGAAAAAGAATCTGTATGATATTATCGCGATGTTCCCATAGCAATATGTCAGAGGGTTTAAAACTGCTAAGTGATCGTAGATATCTTACAGTGTTTTGATGTCAAGGACTTCCGTGCCAACATTAGGGATTCCATTCAACTTTGCACCTTGGCACTTTGCTGCACCTTAGCACCTTGCAGTTGAGTTTCGACTTGAGTATGCAGCAGAAACAATTTAAAGAATGTTTTACGTGCAACCAGCGCGATAAGATGCTTAGTGCTAAAATTATTATCCCTAGTCATTTGAGTTGACAAGAAGAATGAATGACGCCATGAGAACAAATAAACAGTGAAAAAAGGGCAACGCGGCTGATCTTCTTGACAAATTTGTTGTCAGAAATGTCGTTTTGTTTGATACTAAAGGACTCATCTTGAACAATGTAAAGTTGGTGACGCTCGGTTCGTCAAGATCAGCAAAACCGGATATGCTGCCGTCAGTGTTACGGCAGCATTTGTGTGATGTTAAAACTTTTAAATTTTTATAAGCAAGTGTTTTTGATAAGAGCTGAAATTGTCAATTTCTGATGCAGGCAAAAATGAAATGTCGTTATCATTTTGTTCCTTGTTTGCAATACCAATCTTGATTTTACCTATGACATTGGTGTTGAACTCCAATATGAAGTGCTAGGTTAAGTTTATTCATACTTGTGCCCTGAAGATTGAGTGCTTATTTGTTGAGGTCAATACCTGCAAGGAAAAGGTACTATCTGTCACCAAGCACACTTTTTCAGCAGTAGTGGTCAATAATCGCCCGATTTCCCTTCTTAAGCGTTCAGTGAGAAGAACGGCTTGCAGTTGCAACTTGGGATGGCGCAATCCGCGTCCTGCCAAGGTCGGTTGCCAGCTCTGTTTTATTCTCGCCAGTAATAAAAATGACTTGCGCCCTTAGAGCGCTTAATACATTCTGGCAGCTAACACCAAACATGTAAAGCTTGAGAAGATGATACGGTCCTGGGAAGTAGCTCCCTAGTAGTGTGATTGTGACTAGCTGTGGGAACTCTTCTCATTTTTTTGTTTCTTTGGATAGCATATCATCCCATTGCCGTCTTCTGGCACGCCAAATGTTCTTGAGCATTAAACGTGCAGCCGCGTTAAAATTGTATGAGAACAAAAAGGTTGCAGAGCATAGAGACCCTAGATATATTACAAAGCGCTGCGTTGAAATTTTTTTGTTGGAAAACTGATGCCACTGCTCACAAGAAATGTTTTGCTGCAATGATTGCACTGAAGCCCCAGTGCAACTGAAGACTATTCATTATTTGGAGTGATCATTTTCAACCCAATGGATGGAGAAAACACGTCAATTTGTTCCACGAGACCTACAAACTTAGTAAGCGTGAATGCACCTAGTTGAAGTAGTTGCACCAATTCTTTCAAACTATTGACTTTTTGCTCAAGGAACTCCACTTCATCTAATTAATCCTCCATGTAGCCGTGCGTTTGAGCGGTCAATTCGCACATGAGTTCAGTTTTCCAGTCCCCAATATATGGCGCGAGTAATGATGCACAACAAAATTGGATATGAGGTCCTCAAGCCACAACAATTACATATATGACGAATCACATGATGGGACACCAAAAAGTAAACACACGACATCTATGTCTGCCGATACTGCACATGGGTGTTGTCTGGTTCTTATGAATACGTAAATGATGTTCTCTAGTAAATCTGGACTACTAAGTAAAGCTCTATTCAAGTACCCAGCAGTGTGGAGTTTTACTGCCTGATTGACTACCCTACGGACCGTTCTTGGCTTGTTTGGACTAATGACGGGTGGGGGCGGTAAGTAACAACAGCAATCTGCTACCTTATGAACATGGACCTAGTGCTAGATAAACCTAATCTATAAAATTTTTGATGGTACTAGTGGTTTTTTCTGACCCCTTGATCTTTTATGAGCCGCGTCTCCGAGGCTTTCTATTTCACCAGGTAAAGCAAGCAGTTGTTGACAGTTTTGGTTTTTGTATTGAGCCCAGAGCAGTGCTACGTCATATCCTTTTCCGACATTCACTCTGGTGTTCTGATGTTGCTGATGCAGTCGTGAATCCGCGAAAGGTCGGAAGTTTGCTTGTTTAAGTGCGCCCTACGATTCCAATTCATGCCAAGGCTTCACTTGACTAGCCAATTAAATTTTCTCATCCTTGTTGGCTTTGGAACATGTCGAGACTAAACATGAAAAAAAAAGGTAAGACAAAACTCAGTCCTCAAAAAATGGTGAGCACTTCTCGTCGAAACCAAAGCACTCTAGGGGCGGATTGTGTGAAAAACAGCCTGCCCATTTAGCATCTCGATGCTGCCATAGAATTATGCTATAGGGTGTTCAACTGCTATGTCATCGTAACTAACTTGCAGTTCTTTGGGGTCAAAGATTTCTGCGCGAGGATTAAGGTTTTCTTTCACTTAGGGACTCCCATTGAACGGTTCGAAATATTTTGATTTCTATTAGGTGATAAAACCAGTTCAGCAATCCTGGTGCCTACTAGTTCTTCGGTTTTTATACCCTTGACTGATAGCCTTAGTGCTACATCTTGAAGTCAGATTCTATCTTCAAGAAAAACGAGTGACAATTATCATCTCGAAGTTGCCATAGCAAGATTTTATAGGGTTTAAAACAGCTGGGCGATCATAGGTGTCTTGCAGTGCTTTGAGTTGAATGATGTCTGCGCCCCTGTTAAAATTTTCTTTCACTTAAGGACTCACTTTGAATGTTTCAAAATTTTGATTTCCATCAGGTATTCCATTCATTTTAGCAATAATGGGGTCTACTATCTCTTCGGTTTTTTTTTTAATTTTGACTGTTCGCGTTAGTGCTCTATTTTGCAGTCCGTTCTATCTGCGAGACTACAGGATACCTTAGAGTTACGGCCAGCAATAACTCACAAAAAACTTTGGTAGCTGTAGAAGAAGAATTAAGCAGCTTTATTTCAGTCAACTGAAGAAGGCCACTCCAATTTTCATCAGTTGAATCAATAGTAATCATAACTGATGACTACACAGTTGATGGATTGCATTAATGTATGTTGATAGCTTTGTTGCAATAGCTAGTTGTTGAGGTTTAAGTGGAACGCTTTTTCGAATGCTTTCCTCAGCAATCGTGGTATTGGGTTATGTGAGCTGTTGCAACCATCTTTCCCATTTTTTTCTAGGATTGGGGCACTGCCTGAAATTATGTCTGTCCTCTGAATATGAAAACAAAAATCTGCCGCGGTTAGGATCTGAAAACAGTTAGGCGTGTATACATGTGCACTAGGAAATACCTGCGGTAGGCCAAATTTTCGTGTAAGTGGATTGAATGCTTTATCTTACATCACGCCTCAGCTTCCGAACTCTGCAATAGCGGACTTTGCATCTCCAATCACAAGAGTTCTTAGGAAAGTCAGTTTGACACGATCAGTGCAGGACTGTGAGTCAATGGCGTTCTAAATAAGTTAAAGTCACTCACGCTACTGCTCAATTGTTGTGGACATTAGGGTATATCAGTTGCTTTTTTCATGCAAATTGTTGTGGATTATGCGGAAAGCCCTTTCAGCTTCAATCGAAAGTGCCTTATATGTGCTCTCGCAATCATCTCTCCCAATGTTTCTAGGATCTTGGCACTGCCTGAACGTATGTTTATCCCCTAAACAAGAAAAACAAGGCTTTACCTTAACCACTGCTTTTGCTCACTTGCTGTGACCGCTACTTTTGAGTGGGAGTCTTTCGCTTAAATACTCAAAAACTACAAATGTGGTGATTACCCTTGAACAATGCAGAGTGTGGACAAAAATCTGCAAATGTTGAGGCAGGACTCTGACTTTCCTTAGTTGTCGTATTAGATGCAAGTGTTTTCGAGGAAATTTTAGTGTTGACTAATGAGTTGATGTTATCCACGGTTCTTGCCTTTGAAGTTATTTGTTTCATCAAGTCATAAGCTTTTGCCGGTTGTTTCAGCCAGTCATTGAAGTCGAGGAGTGTCAGCTGCACCCAACTAACTTGGACCCTGAACAGTGAACAATATCCTTTCACTTTGGGTGGTAAATTTTGGTGAGGTGCTTTTCAAGTCGGCGTCGTATAAAAATGACTTAATATCCCAATACAGTTTCAAATGATAGAAGAATTGTCTATGATCTTATCACTATTCTCCAGTTTTAGTGGGTGAAAAAGTTGTGTGTATCTACGTGTGCAATGGCAACTGCCTGTGGCTGGCCAAACTTTCAATCAATTGTTTTAAAAGCTTTCCTTTATATCACGCCACGGTTTGCGAACTCAGCGATAGCCGACTTTGCTTTTCCAATCGCAAGAGTTCTTAAGTAGATCAATTTGACACAATCATTGTAGGATTTTCAGTCAATGGCGATCTAAAAATGTTAGAGAAGTCATTCACGCTATTGCAGGGGGTCACCCTTGCACAGTGATAATTTTCACAGAGGCAATGAATTGTCCCTACTAATAGTGAGTGCATCGGGCAACTGCTTTATCAACTTCCTGGAGCTCAAAGAAGGGCTGAATAAGTTGGAGGTGCTGGGCCATACGATAAAAAAAGGTTGCAAACAGTGGCTCCTTTGTTGAAGGAACGACCGTAGTGGCGGAATCTGGGTTATTAGTGGTGTAGGAACTAACGGGATTCTGTTGCATGGTAACTGATTTTACGCAAAACTGGGCACTTGCTTTTACGTCATTGTAGGAGCGACGCGGTTCGGCAACATGAAGGTTGTAAAACAAAGCTGCTAATCGGTGGTTTAAATTTACCCTTTCAGTAGGACTGCATTGAATGGAACTGATGCCGGAAAGCGCCAAGTTCTTACATCCAGTAGAGGGCGAGCCAAATGGTTCAAAGGCACAAGCCGTAGGGAGCTGTTGAACACATTCGATGATATGATTTTTTGATTGGGAAAAGACGGCAGGGGTATCGGTTTCTAGGGTTATGGAATCTCGATGGCGGGCGAAAAGTAGAGGCTGAAATGATATTGCCAAGCTCGGTATTACGTGTGGGTTTAACGCGGTAGACGTAAAGCGGATGACTTTGGTGCAAAACTGCCTCGGACGAAGTGTTCTTTATCTACGGGGTAAACAATTGGGATCCTTGTAGCTGCAAAGGATCGATGGTCCGATATGCGGAAGTTTCCAGCGTAGACAGAAAACTTAATAGGCGAAGACGCTGTGCGTTGGCAGTATTTATTCCCGTTAGGCTTAGCCGGTACTATGACCTGCTCTGGGCATGCCTATCACATTAAATTCATTTTCATGGAAGGGAAATTTCGTAGTCACACCTTTAGTTAACAATTGAAAGCTCGTTCCGGGACAAGACGTAGGGGCTTGTTGAGCACACTTGACGGTGCAATGTTTTGATTGAAAATGGACGACATGGTATTGGATTAGAAGATTGTGGGATTTGCGACGGCGAAGAGAAGGCAGCAGTAGGTAGTGATGTTAATATGCTCGGTACTACGGGTGAGTGCAACGTGGCAGACATAAAGGGCAGTGGGGTTGAAGCAAAATGTGCTGCGGACGAAGTGTTCTGTACTGTGGGATAAACAATTGGGACTTTTGTGGCTGCATACGATTGATGGCCCGATATGTGGAGGTGTTGGCCCTTTCGCAGTTTTTGCGAGCGTAGATGGAAAATTTAATGGGCGAAGAGGTTGGCAATGTACTGTGCGTTGGCAATGTTATTTCTTGACGCGGTTAGTATTCGGACAGTGCTGTGACTTGCTCTGCCACATATAACTCGACCTGAGGGGAAGACAAATTCGTAGTTGCAACCTTATTAAACGATTAAATGCTCGTTGGATACGTATATGAGGTTCTCTTGTAAGTCTGTACTAACAAGTACAGTTTTAATCAAAGGCGCACCACCGTGAAATTTTCCTGCCGGATTTATTAGCCTACGGACCGTTCTGGGCTTGTTCCGACTAATGACTGTGTGGGCGGAAAGTAAAAATAGCAATTTGCTACCTTATATACTTGGACCTAATACTGTATATTCTCATTCTCAGCCATCTTTGATTGTACTAGTGTTTTTTCTGACCTCTTCATTTTTTATGAGCGACGTTTCCGGGGCGTTCTTTTTCGCCATGTAAGGCAAGCAGTTGCTGGCAGTGTTGGTTTGTCTTTTGAGACTGGAGCAGTCCTACGGCATATCTTTTTCAGGCATTCACTCTGGTGTTTTGATGCTGCTGGTGTAGTCGTGCATCCGCGAGAGGTCGGGGGTCTACTTATTTAAGTTCGCCTTACATTTCCAAGTCTTAACAGGGACATAGACTACGCAACCCCCGAAACCAATATATGGGCAAATGAACAGCAGGCGGTGAGCAATTCTCGTCGGAGGCCAAGCACTCAACTATTGAGCGAAAAAGAATCTGTAAAATTGTTATCTCTATGTTCCCATAGCAATATGTTATAGGGTTTAAAACTGCTAAGTAATCGTAATTGGATTAGAGGTTTCTGGGATTTGCAATGGCAGAGGAAAGGTAGGAGTAATTAGTGATGTTGCTCTGCTTGGTATTAGGGGCGAGTTTAACGCGGTATACATAAGGAGCAGCGGGGTTCATATTCAAAAACTGCTGCAGACGAGGTGATTTTTATCTCTGGTATAAACGATTGAGGGTGGGTGCGGCTGCATAGATTTGATGGGGTCAGTATATGGAGCTGATTGCCTGTTTTGCGCTTCTGCGAGCTCAGATGAAAAAGTAAATGGGCAAAGAGGCTGTCCGTTGGCAAGTTTTATTCCTGCACACTTTGTTGATTTTATTAATATTGTAATGCATTTGGTTGTTTGAGACAGATTACACCAAAAAGGTAATAACCCAATCCCGAAACCTACCTCTGCTCTTAAGTGAACTTTCGGGGTAAGTATATCGCTCCATTATTTTGTATGAGAACTGCCTCCTTATGAGCTATCGATCCGTTTGCGTTTAATTAAAGCTGCTTCAACCGCACGCCCGCGGTGCACTTCCTCAAAGTCCTCAATCTCCAATTGTTTGACTTGCAATTCAAGTGTTTACGATTGTTTGTTTTGGATAACTCTGCATCGTTTTGCTTCAAAAAACTGACTTGTTTCATATACACCAAAATTAACTGCTAATTGTGCTAACTGGATCTGCGTGACGATATCGAGCGTGAACTTCAACGCTGATTGACGTTTCTTGGATTTCTATACTGCTGTTTCTTTGTAGTCAAAAGAATCAACGTATTCCTCAGCAGTGTTTAGAAAATTGTCAGTTTTGTCACATGACTATGCCTGTATTCAAGATCCTCACGCGCTGACTAAGGGTTATCAGACTTCCGCGCGTGTTCTTTGATCCAGGAGCTCTTTGAACTCGCAGCACAACAAACTGATAACCCTTAGTCAACAATTGAGTATATTGAACGAGTGCGATCTTTTGCTTGAAAGTGGACGGCATGGTGTTGAATTAGAGGGTAGTGGGGTTTGCGATGGCGGAGTCAAAGTAGGTGTAGGTAGTGATGTTGCTATGCTCGGTATTACGGGAGAGTTTAACGCGGGATACATAAGAAGCAGCGAGTTCATATAAAAAAGTGCTGCAGACGAGGTGCTGTGTATCTCTAGAATAAACGATTGAGGGTGCGTGCGGATGCATAGATTTGTTGGGGTCATTATAAAGAGGTGGTTGCCCATTTTGCACTTCTGCGAGCTCAGATGAAAAAAATAATGGGCAAAGAGTTTTTCCATTGGCAAGTTTTATTCCTGGCATGCTTAGAATCTAGCCTGTAGTGTGGCTTGCTCTGAGCATGCCTGCCACATTTAATTCAACTTGTAGGGAGAACAAAATTGTAGAGGCAAAATTTAATGATTGGTTGCTCGTTCCGGTTGTAAGTGGTGCTGGTGATAGAACGGGAGGGGTGATATGCGGAGTGGAAAATAAAATACTTTGTTTTTAACTTGGATGATTGTCATCATTTCTTGTTGTTTTTTGTATCTAACCTTAATGCCGTTTAGCCGTTTCCTACTTGTCGCAGCTTTCTTGCGAATGATCTCTTTAAATAGCTCCGTGGGCTGCAATAATAATGCAGCTGCAGGCAAAGCATACTGCAGAAGAGTTTTTGAATATTGTTGATTTCCTTAATATTGTAATGCATTTGGTTAATTGAGACAGATTTCAATGAAAAGGTAATAACCCAATCCCGAAATCTACCTTTGCTATTAAGTGAGCTTTCGGGGGTAAGTAGATCGCTCCATTATTTTGTTTGAGAACTGCCTCCTTATAAGCTATCAATCCGTTTGCGTTTAATTAAAGCAGCTTCATCCGCGCGCCCACGGTGCGCTTCCTCAAAATCCTCAATCTCCATTTGTTTGAGTTGCAATTCAAGTGCTTGACGCTGGTTTGCTTTGGATAACTCAGCTTCGTTTTGCTTCATAGATCTGACGTGTTTCATATACACCAAAATTAACTGCTAATTGTGCTAACTGGATGTGCTTGACGATGTCAAGCGTGAACTTTAACGCTGATTGACATTTTTTGGATTGCTATACTGCTGTTTCTTCGTAGTCAACAGAATCAAGGTACTCCTCAGCAGTGGTTAGAATGTTGTCAGGTTTGTCACATGACTCTGCCTGTATTCAAGATTCTTACGCGTTGACTAAGGGTAATGAGTCTTCCGCGCGTGTTATTTGATCGAGGACCTCTTTGAGATCGCAGAACAAACTAACAATCCTCAGTCAACAATTGAGAATATTGAACGAGTGCGATGTTTTTGGGTGAACGTGGACGGCATGGTGTTATATTAGAGGGTAGTAAGTTTCCCGATGGCGGTGTGAAGGTAGGTGTAAGTAGTGATGTTGCTATGCTTGCTATTACGGGAAAGTTTAACGCGGGATACATAAGGAACAGCGAGTTCTTATAAAAAAGTGCTGCAAACGAGGTGTTGTGTATCTCTAGGATAAGCGATTGAGGGTTCGTGCGGCTGCATAGATTTGTTGGGGTCTTTATAAAGAGGTGGTTGCCCATTTTGCGGTTCTGCGAGCTCAGATGGAAAAAATAATGGGCAAAGAGTTTGTCCATTGGCAAAATTTATTCCTGGCATGCTTAGAATCTAGCCTGTAGTGTGGCTTGCTCTGAGCATGCTTGCCACATTTGAATCAACTTGTAGGGAGAACAAAATTGTAGTGGCAAACTTTTAATGATTGGTTGCTCGTTCCGGTTGTAAGTGATGCTGGTGATAGAACGGGAGGGGTGATATGCGGGGTGGAAAATAAAACACTTTGTTTTCAACTTGGATGATTGTCACAATTTTTTGTTGTTTTTTGTATCTAACCTTAATGCCGTTTAGCCGTTTCCTACTTGTCGCAGCTTTCTTGCGAATGACCTCTTTAAATAGCTTCGTGGCCTGCAATAATAATGCAGCTGCAGGCAAAGCGTACTGCAGAAGAGTGAATTTTGTTGATTTTCTACCTTTGCTCTTAAGTGAACTTTCGGCGGTAAATAGATCGCTCCTTTCTTTTGTATGAGAACAACCTCCCAATGAGCTAACAATCCGTTTGCGTTTAATTAAAGCTGCTTCATCCGCGCGCCCACGGTGCGCTTCCTCAAAATCCTCAATTTCCATTTGTTTGAGTTGTATTTCAAGTAGTTGAAGCTGGTTTGCTTTGGATAACTCGGCTTCGTTTTGCTTCATAGATCTGACGTGTTTCATATACACCAAAATTAACTGCTAATTGTGCTAATTGGATGTGCTTGACGATGTCAAGCGTGAACTTTAACGCTGATTGACATTTTTTGGATTGCTATACTGCTGTTTCTTTGTAGTCAACAGAATCAAGGTACACCTCAGCAGTGGTTAGAATGTTGTCAGGTTTGTCACATGACTCTGCCTGTATTCAAGATTCTTACGCGTTGACTAAGGGTAATGATTCTTCCGCGCGTGTTATTTGATCGAGGACCTCTTTGAGATCGCAGAACAAACTAACAAACCTCAGTCAACAATTGAGAATATTGAACGAGTGCGATGTTTTTGGGTGAACGTGGACGGCATGGTGTTATATTAGAGGGTAGTAAGATTCCCGATGGCGGTGTGAAGGTAGGTGTAAGTAGTGATGTTGCTATGCTTGCTATTACGGGAAAATTTAACGCGGGATACATAAGGAACAGCGAGTTCTTATAAAAAAGTGCTGCAAACGAGGTGTTGTGTATCTATAGGATATACGATTGAGGGTTCGTGCGGCTGCATACATTTGTTGGGGTCATTATAAAGAGGTGGTTGCCCATTTTGCGGTTCTGCGAGCTCAGATGGAAAAAATAATGGGCAAAGAGTTTGTCCATTGGCAAAATTTATTCCTGGCATGCTTAGAATCTAGCCTGTAGTGTGGCTTGCTCTGAGCATGCTTGCCACATTTAAATCAACTTGTAGGGAGAACAAAATTGTAGTGGCAAACTTTTAATGATTGGTTGCTCGTTCCGGTTGTAAGTGATGCTGGTGATAGAACGGGAGGGGTGATATGCGGGGTGGAAAATAAAACACTTTGTTTTCAACTTGGATGATTGTCACAATTTTTTGTTGTTTTTTGTATCTAACCTTAATGCCGTTTAGCCGTTTCCTACTTGTCGCAGCTTTCTTGCGAATGATCTCTTTAAATAGCTTCGTGGCCTGCTATAATAATGCAGCTGCAGGCAAAGCGTACTGCAGAAGAGTGAATTTTGTTGATTTTCTACCTTTGCTCTTAAGTGAACTTTCGGCAGTAAATAGATCGCTCCTTTCTTTTGTATGAGAACAACCTCCCGATGAGCTAACAATCCGTTTGCGTTTAATTAAAGCTGCTTCATCCGCGCGCCCACGGTGCGCTTCCTCAAAATCCTCAATTTCCATTTGTTTGAGTTGCATTTCAAGTAGTTGAAGCTGGTTTGCTTTGGATAACTCGGCTTCGTTTTGCTTCATAGATCTGACGTGTTTCATATACACCAAAATTAACTGCTAATTGTGCTAACTGGATGTGCTTGACGATGTCAAGCGTGAACTTTAACAATGATTGACATTTTTTGGATTGCTATACTGCTGTTTCTTTGTAGTCAACAGAATCAAGGTACAACTCAGCAGTGGTTAGAATGTTGTCAGGTTTGTCACATGACTCTGCCTGTATTCAAGATTCTTACGCGTTGACTAAGGGTAATGAGTCTTCCGCGCGTGTTATTTGATCGAGGACCTCTTTGAGATCGCAGAACAAACTAACAATCCTCAGTCAACAATTGAGAATATTGAACGAGTGCGATGTTTTTGGGTGAACGTGGACGGCATGGTGTTATATTAGAGGGTAGTAAGTTTCCCGATGGCGGTGTGAAGGTAGGTGTAAGTAGTGATGTTGCTATGCTTGCTATTACGGGAAAGTTTAACGCGGGATACATAAGGAACAGCGAGTTCTTATAAAAAAGTGCTGCAAACGAGGTGTTGTGTATCTATAGGATAAGCGATTGAGGGTTCGTGCGGCTGCATACATTTGTTGGGGTCATTATAAAGAGGTGGTTGCCCATTTTGCGGTTCTGCGAGCTCAGATGGAAAAAATAATGGGCAAAGAGTTTGTCCATTGGCAAAATTTATTCCTGGCATGCTTAGAATCTAGCCTGTAGTGTGGCTTGCTCTGAGCATGCTTGCCACATTTAAATCAACTTGTAGGGAGAACAAAATTGTAGTGGCAAACTTTTAATGATTGGTTGCTCGTTCCTGTTGTAAGTGATGCTGGTGATAGAACGGGAGGGGTGATATGCGGGGTGGAAAATAAAACACTTTGTTTTCAACTTGGATGATTGTCACAATTTTTTGTTGTTTTTTGTATCTAACCTTAATGCCGTTTAGCCGTTTCCTACTTGTCGCAGCTTTCTTGCGAATGATCTCTTTAAATAGCTTCGTGGCCTGCAATAATAATGCAGCTGCAGGCAAAGCGTACTGCAGAAGAGTGAATTTTGTTGATTTTCTACCTTTGCTCTTAAGTGAACTTTCGGCGGTAAATAGATCGCTCCTTTCTTTTGTATGAGAACAACCTCACGATGAGCTAACAATCCGTTTGCGTTTAATTAAAGCTGCTTCATCCGCGCGCCCACGGTGCGCTTCCTCAAAATCCTCAATTTCTATTTGTTTGAGTTGCATTTCAAGTAGTTGAAGCTGGTTTGCTTTCGATAACTCGGCTTTGTTTTGCTTCATAGATCTGACTTGTTTCATATATACCAAAATTAACTGCTAATTGTGCTAACTGGATGTGCTTGACGATGTCAAGCGTGAACTTTAACGCTGATTGACATTTTTTGGACTGCTATACTGCTGTTTCTTTGTAGTCAACAGAATCAAGGTACTCCTCAGCAGTGGTTAGAATGTTGTCAGGTTTGTCACATGACTCTGCTTGTATTCAAGATTCTTACGCGTTGACTAGGGGTAATGAGTCTTCCGCGCGAGTTATTTGATCGAGGACCTCTTTGAGATCGCAGAACAAACTAACAAACCTCAGTTAACAATTGAGAATATTGAACGAGTGCGATGTTTTTGGGTGAACGTAGACGGCATGGTGTTGTATTAGAGGGTAGTAGGTTTCCCGATGACGGTGTGAAGGCAGGTGTAAGTAGTGATGTTGCTATGCTTGGTATTACGGGAAAGTTTAACGCGGGATACATAAAGAACAGCGAGTTCTTATAAAATAAGTGCTGCAAACGAGGCGTTGTGTATCTCTAGGATAAACGATTGAGGGTTCGTGCGGCTGCATAGATTTGTTGGGGTCAATATAAAGAGGTGGTTGCCCATTTTGCGCTTCTAAGAGCTCAGATGGAAAAGTTAATGGGCCAAGAGTCTGTCCATTGGCAAGTTTTATTCCTGGCATGCTTAGAATCTAGCCTGTATTGTGGCTTGCTCTGAGCATGCCTAACAAATTTAATTCAACTTTTAAGGAGAACAAAATTGCAGTGGCAAACTTTAAATTATTGGTTGCTCGTTCCGTTTGTAAGTGGTGCTGGTGATGGAACGGGAGGGGTGACATGCGGGGTGGAAAATAGAACACGTTGTTTTCGTTTTGGATCGTTGTCATCATTTTTTGTCATTTATTGTATCTAACCTTAATGCCGTAGAGCCGTTTCCTACTTGTCGCAGCTTTCTTGCGAATGATCTCTTTAAATAGCTTCGTGGCCTGCAATAATAATGCAGCTGCAGGCAAAGCGTACTGCAGAAGAGTTTTTGAATTTTGTTGATTTCATTAATATTGTAATGCATTTGGTTATTTGAGACAGATTTCACCGAAAAGGTAATAACCCAATCCCGAAATCTACCTTTGCTATTAAGTGAACTTTCGGGGGTAAGTAGATCGCTCCATTGTTTTGTTTGAGAACTGCCTCCTTATGAGCTAGCGATCACGATCAGTTTGCGTTTAATTAAAGCTGCTTCATACGCGCGCCCACAGTGCGCTTCGTCAACGTCCTCAATCTCCATTTGTTTGAGTTGCAATTCAAGTGCTTGACGCTAGTTTGTTTTGGATAACTCAGTTTCGTTTTGCTTCATTAATTCCATTTTTTCCATATAAACCAAAATTAAAGTATATTTTCTCGAACTGGATATGCGTGACGATGTTAAGCGTGAAATTTAACGTTGATTGAGGTTTCTTGGTTTGCTATACTGCCGTCTCTTTGTACTCAACAATCAATTTATTTTCTAGCAGTGGTTAGAAAGTTGTCAGTTTTGTCCCATGACTAAGCCTGTATTTTAAATTCTCAGGCGTCGACTACGGGTTATTAGTCTTCCGTGCAAGTGTTTTGATCGAGGACCTCTTTGAACTTGCAGAACAGACTGATAACCCTTAATCAACACTTGAGAACATTGAATACTGTAATAGTCGAGCAAAACCGCGTCCAGCAAATGAGTTGCAGACTAAACAATTGATTATTGACTATTTTGAGGAAAAACACCGTAGGCGCGTGCCTGAAGCAGCTTTTAAAGAGGTTGCACTGTTGGTTAGCTCATCAGGAGGAAAATCTCATAAAAAAGAGTTAGGTGAACTTTTTACCGCCGAAAGTTCACTCAAGATTGAAATTAGAGACCAAGACTGGGTTATTAACTTTTCGGTGAATGCTGTCTCAAACTAACCAGCGACTGACAACTTCAGTAACATCAACAAATTCAAACGCATCTGCAGTTTACCATGCCCAACGAAGTCGAAAAAATTTTGTTAACATTCCGCCCGACCAACCACAATACAATGTCTCCCGCGTTAAACCCTACCGTAATACCGAGCATAGCAACATCAGCACCTACTCCTCCGCCATTGCAAATTCCACAACCCTCTAATCCAATAATACGGCCAAAGTGCAAAAACATTAAAAACAACAAATTGCAAAAGTGATGGCAACCAACCAAGTTGGAAACAAGGTGTTCAATCTTGCAGTCCCTCATATCACCCCTCCCGTTCTATCAGCAGCAAAACTTATAGACCAAATGAGCATCCAACCCTTAACTAGATTTGCCACCACAAAATTGTCCTCCCTACAAGCTCAATTAAATTCGGCAGGCATGCCCAGAGCATGTCACAGTACAGGCTGGATTCCAAGCAAGCCAGGAATAAAACTCGCCCATGGACAGACTCTTTGCCCATTAATTTTCCCATTTGAGCTCGCAGAAGCGCAAAATGTGCAACCACCTCTTTATATTCACCCCAAGAAATCAATGCAGCCGCACGAACCCGCAATCGTTTATTATAAAGATACACAGCACCTCGTCTGCAGCACTTTTTTATATGAGCCCGTTGCTTCTTATGTATCCCGCGTTAAACTCTCCCGTAAAACCAAGCATAACAACATCACTACCTACTCCTACCTTCACTCCGCCATCGCAAACCCCACTACCCTCTAATCCAACACAATGCCGTCCACTTTCAATCAAAACATCGCACTCGTTCAATAAACTCAATTGTTGACTAAGGGTTATCAGTTTGTGCTGCGAGTTCAAAGAGGTCCTGGATCAAATAACACGCGCGGAAGTCTGATAACCCTTAGTCAACGCGTGAGAATCTTGAATACAGGCATAGTCATGTGACAAAACTGACAATTTTCTAAACACTGCTGAGGAAAACGTTGATTCGTTTGACTACAAAGAAACAGCAGTATAGCAATCCAAGAAACGTCAATCAGCGTTGAATTTCACGCTGGATATCGTCACGCAGATCCAGTTGATGCAACCAACATTTAATTTTGTTATATATGAAAAAGGTCAGTTTTATGAATCAAAACGAAGCTGATTTATCCAAAGCAAACCAGCGTAAAGCACTTAAGTTGCAACTCAAACAACTGAAGATTGAAGAATCTGAGGAAATGCACAGTAGCGCGTGGTTGAAGCAACTTTAACTAAACGCAAACTGATAAAAAGCTCATCAGGAGGCAGTTCTCATATAAAAGAAGTGAGTTGTCTATTTAGCGCCAAAATTCACATAAAAGCAAGGGTAGATTTCAAGATTGGGTTATCAATTTTCCGGTGAATCTTGTCTCAAACCACTAAATTAATGAGAAATTTATTAACATCAAGAAATTAAACTCATCTCAACTTCATCTTGCCCGCAGCAGCTTTATCAATTGCCAGCTATCAAGAAGCCATTTACCAAGCTCATCTGCAAGCACGACTGGTAACAAGCACGAAACGGCCAAAGTGCATTAATGTTAAATACAATAATGACAAAATGGGTGGCGGCCAAACAATTTGAAAACAAGGAGTTCAATCTTCCAGCCCCGGCTACCAAACTTCCCGTCCGATCAACAGCACCCTTTATATACGGAAAGAGCATCCAATCATTAACTAAATTTCCCACTACAAATTTGTCATCCTTACAATTTGGATTAAATGTGGCAGGCATGCCCAGAGCAAGTCACAGTGCAGGCTGGATTCTAAGCATGCCAGGAAAAAAAATTGCCAACGGACAGCCTCTTTGCCCCTCTGAGCTCGCAGAAGGGCAAAATCGGCCATCACATCAATATACTAACCCCATCAAATCTATGCAGCCGTTTATACCAGAGATAAACAACACCTCGTCTGCAGCACTTTTTGCATATGAACCCCGCTGCTCCTTATGTATCCCGCTTTAAACTCTCCCGTAATACCAAGCATAGAAACATCATTCCTACTGCTACCTTACCTCCGCTGTCGCAAATCTCACAACCCTCATATCTAGTACCATGCCGTCTATTTTCAATCAAAGCATCTCATTGTTCTATGTGCTCTACAAGCCCCTACGTGTTGTCCCCTAAACTCATGCAACTCACACTTTTCCGGATCTAAAAATTTCTTGCCTTCTGGCATCAGTTCCGGCATCGCGCCTTCCGGCATCAGTTCCATCAGTCCCAATTACTGGTGCATCCATCAATTTAAACAAGGTACCACCAGCCTATTGTGCAACCTTCATGTTGCCGAATCGCGTCGCTCATCCAATGACGTACGAGCAAGCTACCAATTTCCCTAACAGCAGATGCCATGCAATAGAATCTTTTTTGGTCCTCCACCGGTAATACCCCTCTTGTCAATAGAATCATTCCTACAACATAAGGAGCCACCCTTCTGAACCCTTTATGCTTGGATGGCCTACGCATACGCCATCTCTGGCTCCTTCTTTGGACTCTAGAGAGTTGATAAAGCAGTTGTTGGATGTAACCACTAGTAAAGATGACAATCCAATGCCTAACTGGCAATCATCACAGTGTATTGGTGAAACCCTGCAAAGAGAAGAAGTGTTTGAACAATTTAAAAATGCCATTGACTCACAAGCCTTGACTGATGATGTCAAGTTGACTTATTTAAAACGTCTTGCAAAAGGAAAAACAAAGTCCGGTATCGCTGAGTTCTCAAACTGTGGCGTAAGGTATAGAAAAGCTTTTATAACAATTGAATGAAAATATGGCCAGACACAGGCAGTTGCCAGTGCATACGTAGACACACACAAACCTTTCCAACAAGTAAACTTGGACAATAGTGATAAGATCAAAAACAATTCTGCTACCGTTTGAAGTTCTGTTGGGTTATTAAGTCACTTTCATACGACGCCGACTTGAAAAGCACCTCACTAAAAATTACCACCCGAAGTGAAAGGATATTGTTCACTGGTCAGGGTCCAAATTAATTGGGTGCAGCTCACACTCCTCGACTTCAATGACTGGCTGAAACAACAGGCAGACGCATGTGACTTGATGAAACAGTGAACTGCAAAGGCAGGAACCGTGGATAACATCAACTCAGTAGTCAACACTATAATTTCCTTGAAAACACTTGCATCTAAAATGAAAACTAAGGAGAGTCAGAGATCTGCCATTGACAATTTTTCGTCCCATCTCGTCATTGTGATTAAGGATAATCACCACATTTGGAATTGTCGAGTGTTTCAGGAACATACCCTCACTCAAAAGTAGTGGTCACTACGTGTGAGCAAAAGTTCCATCAGTCCCAATTACTGGTGCATCAGTCAATTTAAACAAGGTACCACCAACCTCTTGTGCAGCCTTCGTGTTGCCGAATCGCGTCGCTCATCCAATGACGTACGAGCAAACTACCATTTTCCTAACATCAGATGCCATCTAATAGAATCTTTTTAGGTCCTTCTTCGGTAATAACCCTCTTGTCAATAGAATCATTCCTCCAACATAACGAGCCACCCTTCTGATCTCTTTATGCTTGGCTGGCCTACCGCATCCGCCATCTCTGGCTCCTTCTTTGGACTCTAGAGAGTTGATAAAGCAGTTGTTGGATGTAACCACTAGTAAAAATGACAATCCAATGCCTAACTGGCAATCATCACAGTACATTGGTGAACCCCTGCAAAGAGATGAAGTGTTTGAACTATTTAAAAATGCCATTGACTCACAAGCCTTGACTGATGATGTCAAATTGACTTATTTAAAACTTCTTTCAAAAGGAAAAACAAAGTCCGGTATCGCTGAGTTCGCAAACTGGGGCGTAAGGTATAGAAAAGCTTTAAAACAATTGAATGAAAATATGGCCAGACACAGGCAGTTGCCAGTGCATACGTAGACACACACAAACCTTTTCAACAAGTAAACTTGGACAATAGTGATAAGATCAAAAACAATTCTGCTACCTTTTGAAGTTCTGTTGGGTTATTAAGTCACTTTCATACGACGCCGATTTGAAAAGCACCTCACTAAAAATTACCACCCGAAGTGAAAGGATATTGTTCACTGGTCAGGGTCCAAATTAATTGGGTGCAGCTCATACTCCTCGACTTCAATGACTGGCTGAAACAACAGGCAGACGCATGTGACTTGATGAAACAATGAACTTCAAAGGCAAGAACCGTGGATAACATCAACTCAGTAGTCAACACTATAATTTCCTTGAAAACACTTGCATCTAAAATGAAAACTAAGGAGAGTCAGAGATCTGCCATTGACAATTTTTCGTCCCATCTCGGCATTGTGATTAAGGATAATCACCACATTTGGAATTGTCGAGTGTTTCAGGAACAGACTCCAACTCAAAAGTAGTGGTCACTACGTGTGAGCAAAAGCTCCATCAGTCCCAATTACTGGTGCATCAATCAATTTAAACAAGTTACCACCAACCTCTTGTGCAACCTTCGTGTTGCCGAATCGCGTCGCTCATACAATGACGTACGAGCAAACTACCAATTTTCCTAACATCAGATGCCATGCAATAGAATCTTTTTAGGTCCTTCACCGGTAATACCACTCTTGTCAATAGAATCATTCCTCCAACATAAGGAGCCACCCTTCTGAACCCTTTATGCTTGGATGGCCTACGCATACGCCATCTCTGGCTCCTTCTTTGGACTCTAGAGAGTTTATAAAGCAGTTGTTGGATGTAACCACTAGTAAAGATGACAATCCAATGCCTAACTGGCAATCATCACAGTGTATTGGTGAACCCCTGCAAAGAGAGGAAGTGTTTGAACAATTTAAAAATGCCATTTACTCACAATCCTTGACTGATGATGTCAAGTTGACTTATTTAAAACGTCTTGCAAAAAGAAAAACAAATTCCGGTATCGCTGAGATCGCAAACTGTGGCGTAAGGTATAGAAAAGCTTTAAAACAATTGAATGAAAATATGGCCAGACACGGGCAGTTGCCGGTGCGTACGTAGACACATGCAAATCTTTTCAACAAGTAAACTTGGACAATAGTGATAAGATCAAAAGCAATTCTGCTACCGTTTGAAGTTCTCTTGGGTTATTAAGTCACTTTCATACGACGCCGACTTGAAAAGCACCTCACTGAAAATTACCTCCCAAAGTGAAAAAATTTTGTTCACTGGTCAGGGCCAAGTTAGTTGGGTGCAGCTCACACTCCTTGAGTTCAATGACTGGCTGAAACAACAAGCAGAAGCATGTGACTTGATGAAACAATGAAGTTCAAATGCAAGAGCCGTTGATAACATCAACTCAGTAGTCAACACTAAATTTTCTCGAAAACAGTTTTTATCTAAAATGAAAACTAAGGATAGTCAGAGATCTGCCAATGACAATTTTGCGTCCCATCTCTGTATTGTGATTAAGGATAATCACCACATTTGGAATTGTCGAGTGTTTCAGGAACAGACTCCAACTCAAAAGTGGCGGTCACTACGTGTGAGCAAAAGTAGCGGTTCAGACAAATCTCTGATTTTCATGTTTAAGTGATAAACTTGCGTTCAGGCAGTGCCATGATCCTAGAAAAATTGAGAGAAATGATTGCAACAGCACACATAACGCACCTCCAAATGAAGCTGAAAAAGCTCTCTGTTTAATCCTCAACAGAATGCAACAAAAAGCAACCGATACTCCAATGTACACCATCATTTGGGCAGTCATCAAATATGACTACTACTGTCTGATCTGTTGATAAATGGAAAGAACTCCTTGAGTAGACTGAAATAAATTTGAAGAATTCTTCTTGTACAATTACCATGGATTTATGTTTGCGCGATAATGCTTGCGGCAACTCTAGGGTCAGCTGTAACCTCGCAGATGGTATCGGAGTGCCAGATCAAGCACTATAGCTAACAGTCATGTGCATAAATACCAAGCAGATAGTAGAAAACAAAATAGCTGAACTGAATGCAACATCTAATGCAAATCAAATATTCGAAGCATTCAAAGTGTGTCCCTAATTTAAAAAAAAATTTGGGAAGACGACATCATTGAATTTAAACCACTGCAAGGTAAAAACGATCAGGCGACACCTTTAAACCATATAGCACCTTGCTATGGCAACATCGAGATGATAATTGGACAGGATGTTTTTTCGTACAATCCGCCCCTTGGAGTGCTTCCCTGCCAATGTGAAGTGCTCACCATTTATTGTTGACTTGCCCATAGTTTGGGTTTTCAGCGATGCCTATGCCGTTCTCTTCAGGTTTAGCCTTGATTGGTTTCAAAACCAATAAGGAGGAGAATTTGAACTGGCTAATGAAATGAAGGCTTGGAAGGACTTGAAATTGTAAGGCGTACTTAAACCACTAGACAAACAACCTCTCGAGGATGCACGAGCGGTCAGAACACCACAGTGCATTTCGGAAAAAATTGTTGTGTGGGACTGTTTAACGCTGAAAAAAACAATCAACACTGAAACAATTGCTTCTCGCCGATGGTGAAACTAAACATCCTGAAAGGGCATCTCAAAAAAGTTTAAGAGGTCAAGGAAAAACACTAGTACCATCAAAAAGGACCTAGATAAAGGTTATGTAGTAACGGGGCTTGATGCCTATAGCGTTTAAAATTGCTCAGATCGGTACCAACCGCCGCACACGGTCATTAGCCCGAACATGCCAGGCCTGGTCCGTCGGGTAATTAATGGGGCGGTTAATTTCCACGATGCTCCGTCTCTGACCAAAATTTTACTTACGAGTCCAGATTTACTAGAGAACCTCATTTATGTCTGGCGGATCTGGCAGGCTAGTAGGACGGGTCTTCTCGAAAAGTTCAACGCAGCGCTTTGTATTAACTCCTGTGTCTTGAGTCTTTGACCAAATCAAGGACATTAGGCGTGCCAATGGACAGCATTGGGATGATGAGCGACCCAAAGATACAGTTAAAAAACTCCATTTTTGGTACGTTGAATTTCCACAGCTAGTCAAAATCAAAATACGAGTATATACCCTCAATATTAAGCCCTCTATGACTTTTTAGGGCCCAAGTCACTTCTCTTCCCTAGGAAAATGACTGACGGGCACTGACCGTTACTGCTGATAAAATATTCATGTAGACATAAAGTAGCATTGCCTTGAACGGGAGGAACTCAAACACTAAGAACCAAAAATTCAATGGAGAATTCGAGTGAACTTTTGACGTATAGAAGCGCTGATCAATGGCATCA
Organism: Convolutriloba macropyga; assembly: GCF_964194025.1. Lineage (NCBI taxonomy): Eukaryota > Metazoa > Xenacoelomorpha > Acoela > Convolutidae > Convolutriloba > Convolutriloba macropyga. Next base: position 18,395,185 of record NC_134470.1, read on the forward strand.
CGTTGCCATCTTGGATAATCTAACATATCTGCGGAACCTGAAAAGCGCACGCAAAGGTAGCTATGTGATAGGTCCTAACTTCTTACAAAACTATGCACTCTCCTTTCGAACCGAACGCTAACGTGATGGGAAACATCAATATTGGTGATGTAAACAAGGGACAAGATAATAAAAACATATCATTTCTGCCCGCATCACAAACCCAGCCTGTTTGGAAAACAAGTAATGCTCTGAACCCGTTTGATAAAATCAGTTAACATCTGCGAATAACATCTTCAAGGCTTCGTCTCTTAACATTACACAAATAATACGGTAATTAATGGGGAAAAACATATGTTCGGGGAGGGCTACAATCCCAGGAAAATTGGGAGAGATGATTGCAACAGCTCACATAACGCACTTCCAAATGAAACTGAAAAGGATCTCCACTTAATCATTAACAACTAGAAACAACCACGCAATCGATACAGGTTAAAAAAACTTTTGGGAAATCATCAAGTTTGACTACTACAGTATCGTCTGCAATTAATTGGAGGAGCCAGTTGACTGAATTAAATTTGGATAACTATTCCACGGTTTCAATTTTTTTGCGATAACGCTTGCGTTAACTGTAGGATCACCTGTAGTCTTGCAAATAGAATGGAGTTCAAAATAAAACTTTAAAGCTAATAGTCAAGGGTATAGATACCAAGGAGATAGCAGACACCAGGATTGCTGATCTGAATGTAAAACCTGGTGGAAATCAAAATTTCGAAGCATCAAAGTGAGTCCCTAAGTGGAAAAAATATTTAACAGGGGCACAGACATCATTCAACTCAAAGGACTGGAAGATACTTACGATCACCAAGCTGTTTTAAGCCCTATAACATCTTTCTATGGCAACTTGGAGATGATAATTGGACAGGATGTTTTTCCAAGCAATCTGCCCATTAGAGTGATACCATGCCAACGTGAAGTGCTTACCATTTGCTGTTCACTTGCACATAGGTTGTGTTTTGAGCAATGCGTTACCGTTTGCTTAACGATTAGCCTTCACATGTTTCAAAACCAATCAGGGAAGGATTCTGGTCTGGCTATTAAAGTGAGGTCCGGGCATAACATGCAATTTTAGGGCGCACTTAAACAAGTTGGCCACAAATTTGTCACTGTTGCGCAAGCGCATCGGCAACATCAGAGCAGCACAGTGCATGATGGAAACAAATATGATTTCGAACTGCTTTGGGCCGAAGATAACAACCAAAATTGTCAACATTTGCTCCTGTCATTAGTTAAATGAAAATCCCTTGAAAAATGACTCATAAAAGAATAAAGAATAAGAGGTCAGAGAAAATTAATAGTTACTGTCGTACACTAGTTGAATTCAACAGTCACTTTTGATGCGCGTTAACTCACTTCTTTCAAAAGTTTGATTCGCGGAGTGAGATCTGGACTTATTTGTGGTGCGAGTTACAAAAAGAGAAGAACAACTGGATTTGAATTAAGAAAATAAAGTATGAACTCAAGTCCTTGTAAACAAATCAGAAAAGTGCAATCAGACGTGTCTGATCACGAAGCGGGAAACCAAGAAAGCATGTACTGAAATACTCGAGAATAGAAATAAACCAATTGGGAAATGTAAATGAAGGGCAAATAAACTTAACTAAAATAAATACATCATAAAAAACTCACTGCATCAAACAATTAAATGACATATGAAATATGCACGGGTATCAAAAAAACCCTTGTTGCGACAAAAGAAAAAATGTGAAAACATTCTTTTAGATAGTAATAGTAACATAACTGACAAATTTTTGCTTGGTCCCAGGTTAAAAAAATAGCAAAAATATATGTACTGTTAACATAACTAAAAAAAATATTTTAAAATTATGAGTTTACTAGTTTATGCAGTTTTGGATGAAAAGATAATTACTCTGACATCTCCTGATTCTCAGCTACCAAAACTGGCATTTATCGCACCAATTTTAGCGTGACCTGATCAATTATCGGTTGTACTCTCAGGGCAGGTGGCAAAATTTCTCCGATAGCTGGAGAAATGTTAACTTCCTCGGACTGTTGAGCTGCAGTCTTCTGAACGGTCTCTACCATTGATTCAGATGGGGGATAGAATTTTTCAGTGTCTCCCGCTCGGCGTGCGCACTTCGGTGGAGCTGTTATAAGTGAGTCCGAGGATGAAGTGTTGTCAAAACCGTAGTATGAAGGGCTACGGCAGTTCCTATCTGGTGTTCTTTTGCCTTGTGTAGTGGAAGTTGCCGGTAGAATTTGCTGTAGAGCGGACAATGAGGCTAACTGTGGCAAAAGTATCAGTTCGCTGGTCAAGGCAGCTGGTTCTTATCGTCGTTGGTTTCAAAAAGCAAGGATGTTTGGTATCTTTGGAATTCGCCCTTGCATCGCGCGTGAGATATCTCACCTCGAAGATGAAACCCCACTACCAAGTTGCCGCATGCGGTGTTTCATCTTTTATCACCCTTGAGCTTTCGGGTGAATTGATTGATACGGCTTTGGATATGTTCCGCCGCCAACTTCTCCCACGTTCGTGGTCCCCGTCGATCAGCATAGACCTTCAATGGGGTCTGTCGTTCTTGGAGGGTTCCAAATTTTGCTATATCACTATTTCGCACAGTGACAATGGGTCTCCCAGGCTCTTTTATCGTCGAAGTTGTAGGGCTTACTAATATTAGAGCCTGGAGAAAAAACCTCGTATAAGCCCTCAAGATTCTTCTTCGAGCGTAGTTTGCCGTGAATCTTTCGGGTCAATTTTAGTTTTACATCTCGTTTCGTGAGCGGTATTAGCCGGCATGCAGCCGAACGAAGAAAGTGAGACTCGACATCCGTGCTCTCTCTTTTCCTTTCATGCGGCTCCCGCATAGCCTGAGTCATTCCTAAATCTATTTCTATGTCACTCCTGTAGCCATTTATCAACTTCTCGACCGGTAGAATTTACTCTGGCGTGACTGTGTCTTCATCTAAACAGTGGCTTACAATATTTTCTTATGAGAGATTAGACAATTTAGGTTTAGTGAAGATTACGCTCAGCGGGGTATTAGGTTTTTGGCCAAAATGGGCTTGAAGGGCGAGATCTTTGTTGCTTTCTGCTTGCATATCTGGAATAGGTAAATAATATTCTTCAATGTATACTTTACATGAAATGCGTTTTTTGCAAATTTTTCTTCTTTGAAACATGCCAGTCTATTCCTAATTGTTTAGTTAGTCTTTCTATCAAGCCAATATCACGATGATCCTTTACCGGAGTTTCAATTATTTCGATTTTATTTTTATTGCAGAAGTTTTTTACTTGATTTGCAACCAAACGTTTTGCTTGATCCAGGCAAATAGATCGGGGGATTCCGTGATTTTCATTGTACATGTCCAAAAAATTTGGAACATTTGGTCCATTTTTTTTCATAAATACATGCAGTGGAATATTTAGAAAAACGATCAATAGCAGCTAAGAAATATACCTCGTTACCCTTTTCATCAAAGATTGGACCTCTAAAATCAATTTGAATTTCTTGATTCGGTTCAACGCGCCGTACATGAGGTCAAAACTGTTTAACAGGTGTTACAGTCTTAAAGTTCTCACCAATTTCTGTGCAAGGTTTGCACTCCGTCGCTTTGACTATATGTTGACAATTCATGTATGGCCAGCAGCAGTGCGTGGCCATGCAAATCATGCCCCAGGTACCTGGGTGGCTTGCGTGTATATCGTCAATTAGAGCTTCGCGGAGAACGTTCGGTATAGCAATTTTCTCATCCATGCACACGCAGCCGGAGCGGACACGGAGGTTTCTCCAATATCAATGAATACAAGGGTTGAGTACTTTTAGGCGACTTTCGTTGTTGGTGAGTATGCAATCGCTCACCTATTTTAGAACGGCGTTTTTGCTAGTAGGTGCTGCCTTCAGTGATTTGCTAAACTGAATCTTATTTACTATGTTGTCAAAAGTAGCAATTTGGGGACTAGGTGTGAGGGGAGTATTGATATTCGATGACGCTGCTGGTGAAGTTGGGGTTTGAGGTGGTGAGGGATTCGCTGTGCGAGTAGCACATGGAGAATTTAGGGGTTGATTTGTGGTGCGGGATGAGCGTGGGGAAATATGTGGTGGATCCGCAGGGCGCGAGGCATCAGTGAAACGAAATCTTGTATTTCGCTTTTTTGAAGGCATGTTTTCTTTATTTGAAACGCTATGAGTTATATCCGGAAAGTTCCGAGGATGTGATTTAAAATTTGATGTAGATTTATGCAACTTGATTCGAGAGTGATTTTGGAAAAAAGCACTGATTCTATTTTTGGGTAGTGACATTTAGAATAGTTTTTTAACGTCTCTTAATTAAGCTTATTTGAATCAGTATCGAGCTTCGCGAAATACTTTTCATTCCGATTTTGAATTGTTTAAATTACAGTTTGTAATTGCGGCTGGAATTCGCGGCGCGGGGGATAAATAATAAATATGTTTATGCACGCGAGTAGCGTGTGAGCTAATTGAATTAATCGTTTTAGAGGTAGATTCATTTTTAAGTGTGGTTTGTGGTGCGGAGTTATGTGTTTGTATTAAATAGTTTAACTGAGGTGCAGGTTGATTAGCTTTTAAATTTAATGAATTGACAGATGCAGAGATGAGCTTTAATTTAGCCACATTGAATTCCTTATCATATGCAGACACTTTTTAGCTTTTGATTGGGGTGTCGTGAAATATAACCCACAAATCTCATTTTTGCCCCTGGCTAATGTTCAATATCAAACGGAAAAGGAAGTAGCCGATCAATCCAGCGAGTTAAGCGACTGTTATAGGATTTGTTGGATCGATTTTCCGTCAAAAAGGAAAAAAGGGCTCTGTGATCTGTAATTACTGTGAACTGTTTGCCATAAAAACAATTTTTAAAATATTCGAATGACCAAACGACCCCAAAAAGTTCGAATTCATCAACGCTATAGCGTTCTTCACATGACATAAAGAATCGGGATGTAAACGCAATCGGTTTCCACCCATCAACTGTTAGTTTTTCGAGCGCTGCCCCGAGACCGGATCGACAAGCGTCGCAATTTACGCGCGTCTCAAGTTGCGGGTTGTAGTGGCTATTTTCATTAGCGTTTGCGATCCAATTGCTGATTTCAATAAAGGAAACTTTATGCACATCAGTAAAGATAAATTTAGATTATTTTTTCAACAACGGACGCAGTGGATGACTAATTTGAGCTAGGTTCGAACTAAATTTACTGATATAGTGCACTGAGCCTAGTAAAGAACGGAGTTTATTTAATGTCTTTTCGTGAGCCAAAATAGCAGAGGTCTTGCTCTCGATGGGCGAGATGCCCGACTGTGAAATGTGATATGCAAGCCAATCAGTTTCTAATTTAGCAAAATGACATTTTTGGACATTTGTTTAAGGCAACTCTAGACGTAATTTTTATGTTTTTCCTCCGATCATTTACTTACAATCAAAATATCGTCAAGAAAACAATAAGTATTCTTTAGGCCAATAAGAGTTTAATCCATTGCTTTTTGGATTTCTGCCGGCATGTCTGTAAACCCATAAAATCCCGTTTAAAATCATATCGCCACTAATTATATTAAAGGTAAAGTGGTTTGCTGTATTAGAGTCTAGGTTCAATTGACTATACAAGTACATCAAGTCTATTGTAGAAAAATACGTTGTGTTTTGCGATGCGGGAGCACTATTTTATTGAGGAAAAGATTCAATAAGTGTATCAATACTGGTTATCTGATTTTTGTTTTTATGAATGGCTTCATTAAATAATTACGAGTCTAGTGCAAAGTTATTTGTTTGGTCTTTCTTTACCGTGACTACAATTGAGGATAAAAAGCCTTTATAGGGAAAACTAGAAAGTTTTAATATGTGTTTTTCATCTAATAATTTTTTGAGTTCAGTGTTGACTTTATCTTGAAGATTAGTGGGTATGGGTCTGCATTTTTGTTGTCTAGGTTGAAAATATCTGTGAAAGTTAGATTTAGCCACTTGATTTTTGGATCTTTCAATGCGTGAGATTAGATTAGGAAAATTTTTTGCGATGTGTTACGACGATGAAATGTTGTTGACAAGATTACCTTGACAAGAAGAAGACTGTGTCCTAGCTAGGCCTAACTGATCAAAGAGGTTTCTGCCAATTAGAGATTTAGGACAGTCCGCAACGACAGTAAAAGTGGCTGAATCGGTGGTCCAGCCGTTGCTTGTAATTGGGGACTGTATATTTCCTTCAATGTGAACTGGTTCATTCGAGAATGTCCTGAGTTGTGGGCTGACTTTCTCGTGGATCCAGAAGGCGTGTGTACTGTTTTTTTTACCACTTGCGACCCGAGTGATCGATTGACAATACTGCATGCGCTCCCGGATTCCACGAGTAGTGTAGTAGAAATATTACCAATTTTGATGGGCATGTTGAGATGTTCTATCTTTGCTATGTCAATCTTGATGAAGGCAACCGTGTTCTTCTCCCCGCTGCTGTAGTCGGATTCCTAGAGTTTGGGCAAATGAAGGAAATTCACCGAATCTTGCGGTTGCAGCTCTTCATCCACAGTATTTACCTTCCTTTATTTGGTGTTTTGGAGTTTCGCGTTCTTTTGTTTTAGACAAATCTTGGCGAAGAGATTCAAGCAATTATTGCATTTTTTGCATGTCGCGGTACATTTATGCAGGTGATTTGGGAGCCAGTTCCCACCACATTTTGAACAAAATAGAGATGAGCGACTGTTCCGTTTCTGAAAATTGTTCCAAAACAACGAATTGATGATCGAGGGTTGTTTGGAAATTGAATTGCTTTCAAGTTGGCCGGGATGAGCGTCTTATTTTGTTCTTGAATCTGATGTTGGTTTCGCATCCCGAGTTCCATGTTAATGGCCAGGTCTAGCGCCTGACGCGGTTTTACTGTTTGTTTAAGGAGTTATTTTGGACCCCAGGATCAATCAAACTAGTGATGGATACATCCCGCATTAGGGTTTCCTCCTTATTTTCAAAATCTCAGTTTTCAGCTAATTCTATTAGCTAACCATAGAAGATTTCAACAGTCTCCCCACGAAGTTATTCAGTTATCAAGAAAACATGACGAGTAAAAGTGATGTTCCGGGGTCGTACAAAAGCAGCCTCTACAATTGTCCAAAATTCTGCAGTGGACAGTGTAACGATCATTAAATGCGGGTTTTGCAGTTCAGGATCCGACGTCCTTCCATCCCGATTTTCAGGTAGAGAAGTGAGGTTGTTTTTTGATCCGCAATTGGTCATGGCTTGTCTCCACACATTAACCGATTTCGATTAGTCGTTGACACTTGTTTTGCCAGTTCATTGTTTGCTGAGCGTTGCGGGTATTTCTCTCTCATTCCCATTTTGCCCATGAGCCCCCACTATTCTCCCCTTTTAAATAGGTCCCAATGGGAGAACCACCATCTCAGGTTTTGGTTTTTGGTCCAAGTAGAGTGTCGAGAATGATATTCTCATTTGCAAGTAGTGCCAGTTTGCGTTGCACTCTCCATTTCTCCCAGCGAAGAGGTGAATCGGGTGTCGGCTAGTCCCAAAAAGCATCTATCCCGAGCGGTGTACGCTTGTTTGCTGATTGCGCCATGTCGTACATTAGTTGAACTCAGTAGCCACTGGCGATGTGCGTTAGCTTACTTCTTTCAAAAGTGTGATTCGCGGAGCGAAGTCCGGACTCAATTTGCTTTTGCTTACTTGCGGTGCGAGTTACAAAGAGAGAAGAACAACTGATTTTGAATTGAGAAAATGAAAGTATGAACTATAGTGATTGTAAGCAAATCAGAAAGGTGTGATCAGACTTGTCTGATCACGAAGCGGAAAACCAAGAAAGGATGTACTGAAATACTCGAGACAAGAAAAGAACAAAATGTGAAATGTTAATGGAGGGCAAATAAACTGAACTAAAATAAATAAATCATATAAAATTTGACTGCATCAAACGATTGAATGAAAAAATAATTATCCACGGTTGTCACAAGTACCATCAAAAAGAGTTAGGTAAAGGATATATAGTAATGGGTCTCAAAGCCCAAAAGGTAGATAATCGTACTCATCGTTGATTGCTACCGAACTCCCTACGCCGTTATTAATCCGAATACCATAGCTATGATCCATATGGTACTCAATGGGGCAGTTAACTTCCACAGTTTTCCGTCCTTGAAAAAAGCTTTGATTACTGGTCGTTTTATCACAAAACTTTTTATATGTACTCATAAGATTTAGACAACACCAATATGCTGTCTCGCAGATATAGAGGTTAAAGAGGATATAGATCGTTTTAACAGGATGGGGTTAAATCATATTGCTTTTCGTATCTGCAATTTTGTGGCAGTAGGACCCCACATCCAATTTTGTGGTTTATCCTTACACGCGCCATACATTCCGAGCAAATAGATTGCCCATTTGTGCGGAATACCCACTACTACGCACGGCTCCTGGTAATTTTAGTCGATTAACCGGAAACATCAAACGCCGTCCTTGAGAACCTCTACAGGAAGGACTAATTAGATTCTGTGGATTTTCCCGAGAAAAGGGTCAATATGTAGAAGGAATTGATGCAACTTCTCCATCTCCAAGCAATGTACCAGATCAGCTGGCACAATTGACGGGTCCTTTCATTTCATTGAATTGAAAGTGATCAATTATGATAAGGAATAGTATTCAGTTGTAGTCCGGCTTCAGCAGGATTACTCCAATAGTGAGCAGGGGCACTAGTAGTGTCATCAAAAAAAGTTCAGTGCAGCGCTTGGTAAGAACTCTTGTGTCTAGGGTCCACAACCCTTTTGCTCTCGTAACACTTTTCACAGTGGTTGTAAGATTAATAATCAAGGACATTTGGGATGCCAGTGGACAGCATTGGGATGATGATCAACACAAAGAACAAATTAAAAGTTTCCATGCTTGGAACGTTGAGCTTCCTCTGCTAATCACAATCTCAATACAAAGAAGGTACTTCTCAGCACGGCTTCATTATCTCGAACTTCTTAGGCACGAAAGACTTCTCTTGGCGAGATTAAAACAGCTGGAAGTCGTCCTAGCAAGGCCCGGATTAATACTACGAGGGTAAGAGCAACAATAAAGTTGAAACTCCAAACTGCTCTTCTCGCTATATTCTTGAAAGACGAAATCTGTCGAGCAGTGACCATTATTGCTGACAAAATATTCATATAGACAGATAGCACCATGGCCTTACAGGCAATAAATTCAACTTTTAAGCAACTAATCTTCAGTGCAGAAGTGTGAACGATTTTTTGACGTTCAGCGGCATTGATCAACGGCATCACTTCGCCACCTCCAATAACCTCAACGATACTGGCTTACGCATGATCTTCGCTGGGGTTTTGCTATCAATTAGCTGTGTGAAAAGTCCCAACTTCTTATGAACTAAATACTTCAGTTTCGAGATGAAAACTATTGTGATAGTCAATATCGAGCTCAGGGCTGCAAACAATGGACAGGATTATAACCACATTTCATCTCTATCTGTCTCAGTAACTCAGCTCGTTATAGAACCAAGTAAAACTCTGATCCCGTTTGATAGGTCCAGGTTTCACCAAAGACTCCTCCGTATGCTATCTTAAATGCTTTCTCGTCTATTACCATCGCGCAAATGTTGGCGTAACGTTGACTGCAGCATAGCCGATCTTGCTGAGCTTGATGATGCCATGCGTCACCTCCTGTACTTTGTTCAAGAGGAGTCTTTTAGCACCAAAATAAAATATCTTTTTTGAAAATAAATCGTAGAAGAAGAGCAGCCGCATTCCTCCATTTTCACCGCCTATTTGTTCTCATGCCATCATCCAAAATTCTGGTAAAATCAGACGGCTAGTGGCAATTGATTTTGACTCTAAGCAAACAATGATGCTCATATTACACTTTGGAATCTCTTTTTGCGGCATACTCAAGTAAAAAATCAACATAAATGTAGGTACCATTTGCGTGCTTAAGTACAGAAACGTCCTCAGATTACGTTCCTCGCTACGTTCTTTTAAATCATACTGGATTTTTTGCAGAATACTCCAGGTGGCACCAATTGAAACAGTCAAGGCTGAACTCCCAAAAGAGAGAATAGCCTACCAGTCTTGTTTTTCTACCAACACCGGGCTCGATTATTTTGATCCATTTTACAACTTCATAGCTGGACTACCCAGAAAGGTTTGAGATTAGTCTTCACTAACCTGACTACTTGTGCAGTCCATGTTGAAGTCGTCCGGCCCATGCAACTGAAGTGCGCCGTTTTGTCTCCCGCCATGCCAGGCTTGTTAATATCAGTTCAGATAATAGTTCGAACATTGTCGTCGAAGAGAAAAAATTTTTTCAAGGCATTATTGACACGATTATTGTTGCCAAAAAACTTGCGAATAAAACCATTAAATGGAGGTTCAATCCGCCTTTTGCGCCACACCATGTTAGCATCTGGAAGAAGTCGGTCTGCACTTTTGATAGAGTACTGTATACTCAGTACGCGTCGCCTCAACGATGACGTTTTGAACACCACATTTTGTCATGTTGAACATGAACTAAATTCATGTCCTTTAAAGTTCGGAAGATCCCTCCGACCTAGGCACAATAACACCTAACCGATTGGTAAGTGAGCAATCGGAATTCCATCAACCGTTGGCGTTGACGATCAATGCTAGCGGTATGTCCGCGCACAGGCGTTCGCTTACGCTATTTTGTCACGTTGAATCAAGGAGTACCTCTGCGCACTAAACCAACATTCCGAATGTCAGACGACTGCCAAGCAGCACCTCGAGACCGTTGATTTAGTTTGCATAGTTGAAGAAATCAACCCTGGGGGTTTGTATCCAACTGCTCGCAATGAAGAACTCCAATGCGGTTCTAACAGCGTCGCATGCTCCGCCGTCTTACGCACGTTTCCCGGAGCGCTCGTCCCTCAGCGCACTAAGCTTGCCCTGGTTGTTCCAACATCCTTTTCATATAAATGCGCAGAAATACGTTCCATTTTACATAGAAAGCTCGAAAAATCTGCAAATGACACTTTTCTTTGAGCCTACTTATATATTAGATCGATGGAACTCTTTTTAGGCTAAATGTTTTAAGATTTCAAAAACGTATTGGGACTGGTCGCAGGAAACCGACTTAGACATAATAGTGGCCTACAGAATTAGATTAGCCGATGGAAGTTTGTTTTTGCTTTAAAGATTTTATTTTTAGTTGCTTTTTCTGGCCCATAAAACGTTGCTTCTGCTGAAATAAAAGTATTATATCGATGGTGGGTTTTTGCACCTATATTTACATTTTTGCAGAAATAAAATATCTTTTTGAAAACAAATCGTTGGAGAGGAGCAGACGCATTCCCCCCATTTTCACAGCATATTTGTTCTCAAGCTGCCATCCAATATTCTGTTAAAATCAGACGGCTAGTGGCAATTGATTCTGACACTAAGCAACCAATTGAGCTGGATGCTCGTATTACACTTTCTTATCTATTTCTGCGGCATACTCACGTAAAAAAATCAATAAAAATGTAGTGACCATTTGCGTGCTAAAGTACAGAAACGTCCTCAGGTTACGTTCCTCGCTACGTTTTTTTAAGTCATACTGGATTTTTTGCGGAATACTCCACGTGGCGACATTTGAAACAGTAATGGCTGAACTCCCAAAAGAGAGAATTGCCTACCAGTCTTGTTTTTCTACCAACAACAGGCTCGAATATTTTGGTCCATTTTACAACTTCATAGCCGGACTACCCAGAAGGGTTTGAGATTTGTCTTCACTAACCTGACTACTTGTGCAGTCCATGTTAAAGTCGTCCCGCCCATTCAATTGAAAGGCACCGTTTTGTCTCCCACCATGTCAGGCTTGTTAATATCAGTTCAGATAACAGTTTGAACATTGTCGTCAAGAGAACAAATTTTTTCAAGGCATTGAAAAAAGGGAACACGATTATTGTTGCCACAAAACATTCGTATAAAATCATTAAATGGAGGTTCAATCCGCCTTCTGCGCCACACCATGTTAGCATCTGGAAGACGTCGGCCTGCAGTTTTGATAGAGTTCTGTATACTCAGTACGCGTCGCCTCACCGATGAGGTTTTGAAAACACCACATTTTGTCATGTTGAACGCGAACTAATTTCATGTCCTTTAACGTTCGCAAGAACCGTCCGACCTAGGCGCAATAACACCTAACCGATTGGTAAGCCAGCAATCGGAATTCCATCAACCGTTGGCGTTGACGAGTTCGATCATCGCTAGCGGTATGCCCGCGCACAGGCGTTCGCTTACGCTATTTTGTCACGTTGAATCAAGGAGTACCTCTGGGCGCCAAACCGACGTTCTGAGTGTCAGACGAATGCCAAGCAGCAACTCGAGAACGTTGATTTAGTTTGCATAATCGAAGAAATCAACCCTGGGGGTCTGTATCACAATGCTCGCATTGAAGAACTCCAATACGGTTCCAACAGAGTCGCACGCTCCGCCGTCTTACGCACTTTTTCCGGAGCGCTCGTCCCTTAGCACATTAAGCTTGCCCTGGTCGTTCCAACATCCTTTTCATAAAAATGCGCAGAAATACGTTCTATTTTAAGTAGAAAGCTCGTAAAATCTGCAAATGACACTTTTCGTTGAGCCTACTTATAAATTAGATCGATGGAGCTCTTTTTAGGCTAAATATCTTAAGATTTCAAAAACGTATTGGAGACTGGTCGCAGGAAACCAACGCAGACATAATAGCGGCCTACAGAGCTAGATTAGCCGATGGAAGTTTGTTTTTGCTTCAAAAATTTTATTTTTAGTTGCTTTATCTGGCCGATAAAACGTTGCTTCTGCTGAAATAAAAGTATTATATCGATGGTGGGTTTTCGCAATTATATTGACATTTACGCAGAACCGCGTATTGTCATAATGATTCAAATGTTTCAGACGTTCAGCATTTTAGCATGAGCTCGTGAGTGTTTCAATTTAAAACTCAAACCAAACAGTTGAAATTGCAATTCTCAAAACTTGTCTTCCAATATCCCAAAACAGTAGGGCTCTTTCCTATCATAGCGCGTGAATCTTACGGTACAATTAATGGGGTCTTTCCCCTTATAGCCCCCATGAAATTATAGCCCACCATTATGGTATATTTACCAGGATTGGGGGGTCCATAGGGTATCTGACAACTAAGCTGGGTGTAATGTGAGGGCCTTATTAATCTATTACTCCGAGAATTTCTATCAGATTGGTATTATGATGGGCTACAATTTATTAGAGGGGTTAAAATGTGACAGAACCCCTTGCCGTATCTGCCAATGAAACAGACTGATCAATTCAAAAAGCAGGTTTTTGATTTTTGGTTGATTGTCTCGTTTTCAGACAAGACAAAAAATAGCCTTTTTGATGACAAAGCTCAGCTTATGAAAAGAAAAAACAGAACTTCTCCTTAAATTTATCATTCAAATTTTAATTTTCTAGCTCGAAAATCTTGAACAGGGGCTGGAACATAAAATCAATATTATAAATCGTCTACAGATGACATTCTACTTTCTGTTCATGTGTTGATCTCAAAATTTGCAATCTTCCGTCTAGACGTTTGATAGTCTCGGCTCAATAGTCTGCGAAGTTAAATACCTGGACACATAGAAGCGCCCAAACTGCAGAAGCAACAGAAAATTTGGAACCAGAAGATTCAAACACGGTAGAGTCGTTCAGGGCTTTCAGTTTCTTTTCCATTTCTTTTCTGTACGCCATTTTCAACTCTTCATCCCTCCTGTGCATTTCGCATTCACCGAGGCTTATAACGGAAGGAACTGTTTTCTTTCTCTGTTATGGACTGCTACCTCTTTTATTGCGATAGTAATTCTCTAAGTGAATCTTTTATTGTGCCCCCCAGTACGTTTTGCCCCCCCCCCCCCCCCAATTACAGAGCACGTGTCATTATATAGTAAATCGTTATGTAAAAATATGGCACGTGTGTCGGGGGTGCAAATAATATGCGCCCACTAAGGTGGGGGGGGGGGGGGCACAGACGGAAAATATCCTAGGATCTTTTTGGTTTGTTCGGGGGTGGGGGTTGGGGGGCACCAGAAATCAGTGTATATCGAACAACTCACTTCACACTTCATCGGCGACTTAAATTTGGCAGTAAATTTTGAGCATTGAGATACGAGTTTGTAGGCTATCAGTTTTGCCGACCAGTCAGGATAAAGCACTGCGCTAGGATTTAAGTTTTTCTCATTCTGCTAAACGTCCATTTTGACTAGAATTGATATCTCCTAACCAAAATCTTAGTTGTTTTGTTTGAAAACGCGCGTTATAAAATGCCGAAAGTAACCATAAATCAAAATGTCAGAGTTTTCTATATACACTAAAGACAGCAGCTGACTTCCATTAATTTTGGCATTCCCAAACTTTTAAGCAAGGTTGTTTTAAGCAAGGTTTTAAGCAAGGTTGTTTTAAGCAAGGTGATCGGACTCTGCAGAAGTCAGCTCAAAATTCTGGCCAGATATCTCGAACCTCTGCGCGGTTCTCGATAAACGCACAACCCTTGTCAATTAGCGACGGCTATCTTGCAAGAATCTTCGGATCTTTTCCGTTTGTGCCCCCCCCCCCCCCCCAACTAAGTGGGTGCATAATAATCCGAATCTTCAATATAGCCGTCGGATATGCAAGATTCTTGCAAGATAAGCGTCGATCTTGTAAGATTCTGGCAAGATAAGCGTCGATCTTGTAAGATTCTTGCAAGATAAGCGACTTCACTAAGTTCCGAGTGACTTCATGAATAGTGAACTTTTACTAATTAAAATTTAGATTTCAGGGAAGAAGGAAACAGTTCCCTCAATTCCCTCTCGGCATCATTCATGCAACTTTGTTTCACTTCTGCAGACACTTGTCCATTGGCACTGCCGTAGGCTATGCACAGAGCGACTGTGTCGAAGGCACAAAGGATCTTCGGGTACCCTTTCGGTAGTGGCACGCTTTTCATTCAATTGTTTTCATCAATTGTTTCTTTAAATAATCTGCACAACTTTTTTTAAAATCTTTTGGTTATATATTTGGATCTTTTCCGTTGCCATCCACGGATATATTCTGTTTCCTGCCACCCCCAATGTTTTTTATGACCCCCAGTTACAATTTATGTGATGTTATATAGTACGTTACTATGTAAAATTAATGCACGTGCGCCTAGGGGTCAGAAAACCTATATTCCCACTAAACGGGGGGGGGGGGGGGGTGGGTGGGTGCAAAACGTACTGGGAAGGGCGCATAAACGGAAAAAATCCGAATCTATACCTTATTAACCTAATTCGTTCTTTGTTTTCCGTTTGTGCCCCCCTCCCAGTACGTTTTACACCCCCCGTTACAGAGAGCACGTGTCATTCGGCCAGTCTTGCCCTTTATAGTCCCCTTTAGCTTAGTGGTCAGATAACCTATAGCCCCCCAATCATGGTAATTATACCTAAAGGGGGCTGTAATTTCATGGGGGGCTATAACAGGAAAGACCCTTTAGTGGGTGCATTTTATTTGCAGCCCCAGACGCACGTTCCATATTTTTACATGGATTTACTATGCAATGACACATGCTTTATAACTGGGGGTGCATAACGAACCAGGGGGAGGGGGGTCAAAACAGAATATATCCTCAAAAGAACCCAGTAATTACATAATGGGGCGTGTATATTTCTCGGGGGTCAATAAAAAGGTTCAATTAAAGAATGGAGGAAACAATTGCCTGAAGAGGCAATCAGTCAATTTATCAATATCGCTGCCATTCGTGAAGCAGTTGTGAGTCTTTGCCTTCCATTTCATCCATGAAGCAGTCTGCATCTCCATGAGGAACACGTAGCACATGAACACAAACAGACATAATACTGCACAAATACAAACAATTTCAAATATCCCCGATTTCAGTTGGTTTCTTGTTACGTGAATATAAGCAGTTTTCGGCATTCTTCTCTGACAATTTTTCTGCGATGTCACTGATTTATGAGTTTCGAGAAAAGTGCGGTAGCCAGCTGTGTTTAAGAAAAGGGAAACAATTGACTTTTGACTTCTAAATTGAAAATTTTCTCTATGAGTCACTCACTTGGTTTGAGAAAAAATTACAAAACAATATTTGCATCGATCTTATGCTAGCGAATATTTTTACAGCATGGAAACATTGTTACTTTCCCTTTAAAGCCCCCGCGAAAAATATAGCCTCCCTTATAGTATAATTACAATGATTGGGGTCAGTAGGTTATAGGACCACTAAGTGGGGGTGGAGGGCTATAATGGGAAAGACCCGAATCATTCAGGAGTGTTTTTCAAAAGGCAGATTTCTGCACTGACAGATTATAGAGTGCCACATTTTCCTATATACGGTGATTTTTATACTTGCAAAGTGCGTGTTTCAAGAAAAGTTACCAAACTCTGGCTTTCATCTCATATTACTACGCGGTTCACAATTAATGCCAGATTTTATCAGTAATTTTATCAGAGTCGCGCAATCAATACTCGAAAAACTTGAAAGATCCATCAAAATAGCACGTCCTCTTGCGGGGCGAGAAAAATTTATGCCCAATAAGGGGGGGGGGAACGTTGAAAAGAAACAGAGCAATTGCACCGATATTATGAGAGGGACACTTGCTCGCATTGAAAAACTTTAAAAAAAATAGGTAAACAGATGCTGCACATTTTTTACTGCTTCTAATGAATTCTTTCAGTTGTTAAAATAACAATTCCAAAATAATCTTTTCTGTCAACAGTGTTGCAAGTAGATTGACTTCTTTGATGATCTCCCGAGTCAACAATTGTTACTAAAATTTTTTTCCTATTTAGCAAAATTGAGTAACAAAATATAACACAGGAGGGTAAAAACCAACAATATTGAAAAGCTTTCAAGTATTAATAAAGGTATTTCATCTTTCTCCCGAGCGTTTTGTTCGATATTGGTGCTCAACTTTTTGGCTTCAATTCTTCCATGTCGTAAATTTTGTTTCAATTTTTCCGTTTTTTAATGTTTTGCATCGGGGCATTCGAGCTTTAAAAGAGATCAGTAGATTGAAACAACAAGCGGTTATTGATTAAGGGATGGAGCATTATCCACATAGCAATTTGGTCGAAAAAGACCCCAAATATTATTTATAACTTCTAAAATTTTTACAAGGATGTTTTTTACCTGAATCTAGAGAAAACGAAGTCAAATCCTTGAAACCTTGAAAAGTATATAATTTTGTAGTTAAATCTGGTCTTTCAATTTAACGGTAATTATTCTGCATTTCACTCTTGCCGATTTTATATGACAATGAACAGTCGTATGCATTAAATTTTACTACCTTCCGGTTGAAAAGTGTTAGGAACCATTTCCCATTCAAGTATTTGTCTGCGTTACTCTTGAATTGGGCAGTTTTTCAGCGCTTTCTTTGAATTTCTGTTTTTGATACAGTGTAATGTAAAGTGGAAATAAGTAAATGAAAATTGAAATAGCTTAGTTCCAGCAAAAAAAAAGATCTGCTGTGGTCTAACCTCTTCTGTTCATTTTTCCTGATGAGCTGGAACTCTTGAACCAAGTTCATTGAATACATTTTTTAGAAGATTGGACAAATGGGTCGTTTGCACATCGCATCACTCACCAGTGCTTACTTTATAAAAGAACTTTGTTTTTGTGCAAAGTTTTTGTAAATTATTTCGGTAAGTTATCGAAACAGCTAAGTGTCAAAGTGCTCTGCAAAACAACTATTTTTAATTTAAAGTAAAATAAAACTTCAGATGCAGTTAGCAAAAAAGGCGCAATGATTGTTCTGAATTTTCATCCTTCTCAAGCTGTGGATCTAAGCGCAATGCCTTCTCATAACCAAGATAAACGCATAACTTAGGATGCTCATGTTGTATAAGCTTTCTAATTTCAAAATTGATTTTTGTTAGACACGTTGGAACACTATGTGCAAATGTTTGCCAATAATCCTTGTTGTCCGTGTAAAAAGAACTACATTGCATGCCCTCTAATCTTTGTGAATAATTTAATGGAAAAGTGTTAAGAATAAATGGGTCCTTTTGGCTTGAAGCAACAAAAAACATAAACCGACTAATGTCGGAAGAATTGCTCTCGAACGACAGGCGGGTGGAAAACGTTTGTCCACGCCGGGATTCGAACCATTGACCTCCTGATCCTTAACCCGTAGCACTGCCAACTC
This sequence comes from Convolutriloba macropyga, assembly GCF_964194025.1. Lineage (NCBI taxonomy): Eukaryota > Metazoa > Xenacoelomorpha > Acoela > Convolutidae > Convolutriloba > Convolutriloba macropyga. Next base: position 18,413,291 of record NC_134470.1, read on the forward strand.
GGCTATGTCCTTCATGCTGCAACCGATTTCATATTAGCAACAAGCTGTACTTCGGAGTGAGCGCAATAGAGATGACTCAAAAATGAAGAACGAAAGCATGATGAAGTCATTTGAGGAGTCAAAGAACGTTCGAAAAGAAAAGGGCAAAAACGGTCAAGCGAAAAATTTGCATACAAAAGACCATTACGTGTACATTAATTGCTATGATCTTCGTTCAAGACCACTTAAACAAAAACCGACTAACGTCGGACAAATTGCTATCGAACGACAGGCCGGGCAAATTAATACAGAGGGGGCATTAGCGTAGATAAGTTTTATAAGTTCAAAAAACTCGGCCCAAGGAGGGGATCGCACCTGTGACCTCAGGAGTTTCAGACGAAATAACTAACCACACGGCTCCTAGCTTTAGCAACCGACTTCATTTCTAAATAAGAGCAATTCAGGTCACGCAAAGATCAAGAAGTTAAGGCCTGGAAATCCACTCGATCAATAGAATTTAAAGATTGATATAGAACAAAACGGTCAGCCGGAAAAGACAAGTCTCTTGAAAAAGACTTACGCTTACGACACTTTTGTCACTTAAAGACACACGTTTACAGTATTTGCTTCAAACTTCGTTCGAGAGCAATTAAAAAACATTTTGAATAAATATTTGTCCCTCTTGTTACAGATGTTATCAACACGAATTTACATTTTTGGAGACTGATGTCGAATGAATATGTTGACGCATGGCCCGCGCGGCATGGTCAGAAGATTACCAAGTTAATATAGTACACTTATATAAAAGATAAAAATCGGGGTGAAAGGATCGAGGGGTGAAATGACAGAGATTAGACAAATAGGGTTGAAAAGTAGGACACCAGAAAGAAATGGTGCTTGATAAATTTGAGCTGATATGACTAATTTAGTTCAAAATATTTTGATACCTTTCGTATCTTAGCAAGAAAAATTAATTCGATCGCAACTAACAATAAGCTAATTTAACAACGCGTTGACTGAAAAACTGGTTAAAAAAGCTAGTTGGTAATTCTACTGCAATATTGGACCATTTTATTGGTGACAATCATTTTCTTTTTTTGCAAGCTGTGTACTAAGTCAGGTACAATTGAAAGTTTTAGTCAATATTTACATAATGTCTGCAACCGCGGTGATCATAGTTCTTTATTTTTCTTAAGGAATTAAAGGAAAATCAAAGAGACAAAACTAAATTATTCTAGTGAAAACATTACATCAGCGCATCGAACACAAGCCCACGAAAACAAGAAGCAAATATTATGCAAGGTAAAAAAGATAAAAGTATCAACCAAATATTTCCAGTGAGTTAATAGAGTGGCAAAAATATTCCGTATATATGTACAAAAAACTGATACAAGTAGGTATTCGCTAAGGTAAAACATCAAATAAAGATAATTCTTAAAACATCAGCAATAAAGTAATAAAGACAGCACGCCATTTAAAGAGTTCAGTGGAAAATATATTACGTATTTCATTTGACAAGCACAACTACATTAAAATTAGGGGTTTCCCATTGTAGCCCCTCTTTGCTTAGTCCAATTACCCTAAATAAACCATAACGGAGACCACAACTTCATGGTAGGGGCTATAATGGGGGGGGGGGGGGAAAGACATGCAAGTTTTGATTTTGCTGAATCCATAACCATAACATTCATCTCCATTTAACCAGAAGTCTATGGGTTTTGTATTTTTGATTTCCATGAGTTTTATCGAGTTCCACCATGCTGCAAGGGCAAAAATGCCCCACATCCTACTTCGCATATATCAACCTACTCAAAACCTGGGCTCCATATTTTGGTAGGAATAAAACTGCGTGATCGAGTCTACCAAGTTGAACAGTTCTTCCGAGGCTTCGAAGTCACTAAACGAGGGCCTCTTCTCATGTTCAAACCTCAAACATTTTTTCATGAAGGTGTAAATGGCGTCTGGATACTCCCGGTGCTTAGTCGATCCGACGCCAAACTCATTCGGCGTGTCCATAGGCGAACACTTGGGCAGAATTTTGCCTGCACGAACGTACTCGCAAACGTCTTTGTTTGCGATGCCGTAGTATGGCTTCATTCCAAGTGAGAAAATCTCCCACATGACAACTCCAAATTGCCAGACGTCAGATTTGAGATAGTATTTGACACTTGTGAGCATTTCTGGTGGGAGCCAACGTAGAGGAAGGTCTGAGTCCGCATTTACTCTAAAGCGCACAAATGCGTTCACTCAATCAATAAATCACACGCCAGCGTGCTGTTGTGCTCCAATCTGATCTTTTATTATGTATTTTATGTAGTGATTCCAAGTACATCGTGTCCCCATTGCTATAAATTGAACCCCTACTCGTACATTTTTTTCGTTTCTTTCGTATGAGATACATGAGATAAATACAGTATAAATTTCATTGGGGCTATGATGGGAAAACATAACCAAAACTTAATTAAATCAAATCAGACTTCTATGAAAATTGACATTATTTTTTAATGAACAAATTGAGTGAACAGTTGCTTGCTCACCCTGGTACTACAAAGATAAAGTTCAGTTCAGAATAACTAAAATAATCGTGGAAAAAACTAGAAAACTGAACAATAATTCACGACATAACAAATTCGAACACTAGTCTTTCAACACTACTTTTTGATGCATCGAGTAATTAATGGATTGAAACGGGGCCAAAGGCTGAGTGTAAACATTAACAACGCGTCCGTAGTCAGGTGACTTAATTCATAGATTTGTACGTTAAAAGTGTCCTATAACACCACGCAAAGTGGATATGAAAGAATATAAATGAAAATAATATGAAAACAATGAGGCTCGCTAAAATACATTGCAAACAAATGAGGAGATAGAAACCTTTCAAAAATTCAAACACTGTTCGTGAAATAACTGAGGGTGTATGAGTTTGAAAAATCGTTTTTGAACTCACTAAAGGAATTAAATAATCTCACATTAGAGCGCCGATGAGACCTGCCACATTTATGAGTGAGACTCAAGAGAAGACAAACAACAAGATAAAAAAACAACTAACTTTATTTACGGCCAATACTCATTATCATTTTTTAAAACCGCTTATAAACAAAGTCAAAATAGCCTCAGCTAAATAAACAAATTTAAATACCTTGTATTTCACAAGAATTCAGATGGGGCTTGTCCTTAATGAGACTAAGTTACAAGTAGACAAAAAAAGATCACATGTGGCAAAGTTCAAAAACCAATTAAAGATTTTGCAAACAAATGTTTTCAGAAGTTGTAAAAACCATAAGCTTTCAACGACAAAACATAGATTTACGTGTAAATCCTTCGGAAGCCAATGGGACTTGTCATTAATGAGACTAAACCATAAGACTACAAAATATCAACGAATACAGGCAAAACTTCAAAATTTCAAAACATTTTTGAAAAGTGTTGAAGCCCTTAAAACCATAAGCTATTAACTGAAGGCTTAAAAATTTTCACTTAAATATCATTGTTAGTCACTAGGCCCACATTGACCACTATTATTAACTCAAATTATTTTTCATGAAAATAGTGCCAAAGTCAAAAAACCTTGACTTAGAAGATAAAACCAATATGAAGACTACTGTTTGCTTCACCACAAAATGGACTTTACCTGTCATTGATGAGACTAAGTTGAAGTTGGCAAAACAGACATGAAGACAAAGACGGAAAAGATGCGCCAACATTTAAAACACATTTATTTACGAAAACAAATTCAAAGTCATCAAAACCATTATCTGTCAACTGAGATAATCAAATAGGTTCATTCAAACTTCTATAGGAAACCATTTAGTTCTGAATGTCATAACCAGAATGCCATACAACTATATACAGAAAAAGACAATAATAAAATCAAAAACTAAATTTTGTATTGCGAGAAAACTGTGTAGAAGCCGTTAAAACTGTAAGCTAAACTTGATCTTTCAGGGCAAAGCCGATCGCACAATTGTTAAAATTTTTATCTAATGTAGCAAAACTGTCACAAACTTCAGCAGAAATAATGCAATATGTAAAGAAAAACAATGGAAATCAGTCGGATTCACACCTCGAAAACTGTTCAAAAAACGAAAACAAAAAACCTTCTGAATTATAGATTCTACGCTGGATGGGCTTCCTAATTGTTGTGATAAAACTTATTCAATAGTTTCAGAGAAGAAAATGTCCTCGATTGAAGAACCCACTTAGTTGGAAGTGGAATGGCAAACAGATGCAAACACGAGCAATGACAACGCAATGCCTACACTAAGACCCTACGATCAAACCCCAATAACACCGGGCGAAAAGAAGAACGCGGCAAAAAGATCTTACACAGAACTGAGTCCCTTAAACGAATGTGAGATGATTAAAACTGATATTTGGAAGAAAATTGAAGGCACGATAGTTAGCACAACCAACAATGAAATCCCTAACACAATTGAAAACATTGTCTGTGAACTGCAATGTACGTTCAACACCATGATTGAAGAAGCAGTGAAAAAGGCGAAAAAGGAGATCGATAATGTGGGGCGAGACATTTGAGTTTGTTAATACGAAAAATAAAATGCTGGCAAGATGCGAGGCAGAGCAGCTCGAAACCTACACTAGACGCGACAACGTCAAAATTCTTGGTCTTCGGGAAGATTTAAACGAGAATGTGCAATCTCTTGGCGAAAATTTACATCAAACTATGGAGAAAGTGCTTGCGCTAACTAACACCCTAGAATCGTGTCGATGTAAAGGATATTCCTAGTTCTCATCCGGTTATCCTCTTGCAAAGGCCAGGTAAACCCAATTATTGTCAAATTTTCAAGACGGGTTGCTAAGATTGATGTATTGCGAAAGAAGAAAGTTTTGTTTGAAAAAGATGATATTCGAATTTTCGAAGACACAAGCCGACCCAGAGTGATGTTTCTCAACATGATGAAACAAGACAACTAAATAAACTCAGCAAATACAAAAGATGGTTCTATATTGCAGGCCAAAAAAGATGACAACCGTGTTTACAAAATTCTTAATTTATATAAAGGTGCATTTAATCTTGGTTATAGTCTACAAGATTAAAAGAACCTATTTTTCGATCCTATTAAGAATATTAGTGGAACGGAAAACCTTTCTATTTCTGTTCTAAATGATGCTGTCCTCAAACCAACTACTATATCTATATAAACTAGCAATTCGTTAAACAAGCAATTTAATGATTTGGAAGCAATTATTCTTAGTCTTCAATCTCCGCCAAATGCTATATGTCTCACTGAAACTTGGTTAACTGATAACGATGACATCGATTCCTTATTGGTTCCAGGCTTTCACAATTAAGCAATTAAGAATAGAAACACATGGCGGAGGGGTTATGATAAAAATTCAGGATTCCATGTCCTTGTTAGAAGCACATTCAACAGAAATGGAAGAGACTCTTCTGGTCTCATTACAGTACAAAAGATACAGGTTTAAATTGGCTACTGTCTACAATCCACCAAGAACAAATAAACTAAAATTCGCCGAAAAATTCGATAATTTTCTGAATGATTTAACTTTCTTAAATTGTCCTACCGTTATAACTGGTGATTTTAAAATCGACACTCATGTAAAGAATGAATTACAATCAAATTATCTATTCTTAATATCTTTTAATGATTTTGAGCTTGCTAATCTTGAAAATACCAGGCAAACTTCTAACTCCACAACTTGTCTAGATCATTTTATATATCAAAATTTTGCAAGCCCTGAATTTAGTGTACTAACGCATAAAAACTTTTCAGATCATTATCCGATCCTAATTAAGTGGCCTATTAATGTTTATACTGAAAAAACTATTTGCCGTTTAGAGATATAAGCTTTATAAAAAACCAAGAAAACAACTATCGAATTATTTAACTGATTAAGGCTGGAGCCTAAGAAATCGATGTCACTTTTTAAAATCTCGTGATACCAATGAATTATTTACTAAATTCAACAAACTTTTCCTGGAAACCACTTATAAGTACGGTCCTTTAAAATGCTTGGCTGATAAAAAATCGAAAGTACCGAAAAGGTTTACCAACTCACTTAAAAACCTGCGCTTCAAAAAAAAATAAAGCACATCGTAGCATGAAACAAAATCCGCAAGAAAATGAGGCAGCAAAAAAAAAAAATTTACGCGACAAGTTCGGAAAAAGTGCTGGAAAAGCTAAAAAAGGTTTTTGCACAAACATTCGCATCATGTAATGGGGACTCAAGTTAAACATAAGTTACTAGGTGATATTAAAAGAACAACTCGAAAAAGTTCACAAGTACCTGCGTTAAACACATGCAATGCACGTTGCACTGATACAAGCAGCGCTGCCATCAATGAGGAATTTAACACATTCTTCACCAATTTTGGTCCGAAGTGGAAAGAAAATTTTAAAGACGTTCCTTTACCTAAGATGGACGACGTTAACCACTCAATGTATTTAAAGCCCATAACCGTTGACGAGGTTAGGGAAATCACTTACAATCTAGACAGTAAATTTTCATCGGGTGATGATGTCCTCTCAAATCTCATAGTCAAATTATCATCAAATGTTACGATTCCATGCTTAACCCAGATAATCACTAAATCTTTCAAAGAAGGAATATTTCAAAACGATCTGAAAAAGGCCAAAGTAGTTCCCCTTCACAAGGATGAATCTAAACTAGATGAAAATAACTACAGACCAATTTCTCTGCTAAATGTATGCAGTAAAATTATAGAGCGTGCTTTGTTCATTCGCGTATATGCTTACATGGAATATCATAATTTGCTCTTCAATAGGCAATTTGATTTCCGTACCAAACACAGCACTATTGACGCTCTTGTTGAATTAGTCAAAATATAAGATTGAATTGTCAAAATGTAAAAGCTATCAGTTTCTTTCTTGATCTTAAAAAACCTTTTGATACCATTGAGCATGATTTATTAAAAAAGGTCGAAAACACTGGCATCAGTGGCCCAGCTCTAAATTGATTAGCAACATTATTAAAAGCGAGACAACAGCGGTTTATTGTAAAGGGAGCTTGTTCCTCGTGGAATTCTATAGTTTGTGGGGTTCCACAAGTCTCAATTCTGGGTCCTTTATTGTTCCTCATTTAAATCAATGATCTGCCAATAGTTTGCAAGTCTCTTGATGTTATATTGTTTGCGGATGATACAAACCTCACCGCAACCAACAAACGCAATAATTCAGTGCAAGAAGATCTGCAAAACAATAATAATTGGTTGATTGCTAATAAGTTAATACTAAATATGAACAAAACGGTACAAATGAATATAAGGAATAAAAAGAGTGCTTCCAAATCAGTGTTTAAGTTCGATGGTGTTTTTATTAAAGTTTATACTCTTTTTACGTATCTCAGAATCTATGTAGATAGTAAATTAAGTTCTCAATCATATATAGAATATATTAAGAAAAGACTCTCAAAACAGTGTGGTATTATATGTAAGCTGCGTCACTATGTACCCCGAAATCACCTAATTGATTGCTATCGAAGCAATGTTTACCCAATACTTCAATACGGTATTTGGTATATGGCTGTTGCAGTTACTTATCTACAATCTGCAGAAAAAAATTTTAAAATTCATTTATTTCAGTAAATTGTCAGATAGTTGTAGGGACATTTTGATCTCTAATAAATTACTAACAGTATTCGAGTTTGATATTTATGAGCTGCAGAAATTTGTCCAGAAATCATTGAAAAAGATGCATAGCGAAACTTATTTAAATGAACTCTTTGAGTATGAGCATAGTACCAGAAACACCAGAAGATCTACCAAAAACTACCTAAAGCTTCCCTCCTTTAAAACGCAGTTTGAGCGCTCCTCTATTTCATATCGTTGTGCAAGGTTATTTAACATACTGAGAAAGATTTAAGTTCTAGCACAAGACATTTAAATGTATGCAGTAAAATTAAAGAGCGTGCTTTGTTCATTCGCATATATGCTTACATGGAATATCATACTTTGCTCTTCAATAGGCAATTTGACTTTCGTATCAAACACAGCACTATTGACGCTCTTGTTAATTAGTCAAAAAATAAGATTGAATTGTCAAAATGTAAAAGCTATCAGTTTATTTCTTGATCTTAAAAAACCTTTTGATACCATTGAGCATGATTTATTGAAAAAGGTCGAAAACACTGGCACCAGTGGCCCAGCTCTAAATTGATTAGCAACATTATTAAAAGCGAGAAAACAGCGGGTTATTGTAAAGGGAGCTTGTTCCTCGTGGAATTCTATAGTTTGTGGGGTTCCACAAGTCTCAATTATGGGTCCTTTATTGTTCCTCATTTAAATCAAAGATCTGCCAATAGTTTGCAAGTCTCTTGATGTTATATTGTTTGCGGATGATACAAACCTCACCGCAACCAACAAACGCAATAATTCAGTGCAAGAAGATCTGCAAAACAATAATAATTGGTTGATTGCTAATAAGTTAATACTAAATATGAATAAAACGGTACAAATGAATATAAGGAATAAAAAGAGTGCTTCAAAATCAGTGTTTAAGTTTGATGATGTTTTCATTAAATTTTATACTCTTTTTACGTATCTCGGAATCTATGTAGATAGTAAATTAAGTTCTCAATAATATATAGAATATATTAAGAAAAGACTCAAAACAGTGTGGTATTATATGTAAGCTGCGTCACTATGTACCCCGAAATCACCTAATTGATTACTATCGAAGCAATGTTTACCCAATACTTCAATTCGGTATTTTGGTATATGGCTGTTGCAGTTACTTATCTACATTCTGCAGAAAAAAATTTTAAAATTCATTTATTTCAGGAAATTGTCAGATAGTTGTAGGGACATTTTTATCTCTAATAAATTACTAACAGTATTCGAGTTTCATATTTATGAGCTGCTGAAATTTGTCCAGAAATCATTGAAAAAGATGCATAGCGAAACTTATTTAAATGAACTCTTTGAGTATGAGCATAGTACCAGAAACACCAGAAGATCTACCAAAAACTACCTAAAGCTTCCCTCCTTTAAAACGCAGTTTGAGCGCTCCTCTATTTCATATCGTTGTGCAAGGTTATTTAACATACTGAGAAAGATTTAAGTTCTAGCACAAGACATTTAAATGTATGCAGTAAAATTAAAGAGCGTGCTTTGTTCATTCGCATATATGCTTACATGGAATATCATACTTTGCTCTTCAATAGGCAATTTGACTTTCGTATCAAACACAGCACTATTGACGCTCTTGTTAATTAGTCAAAAAATAAGATTGAATTGTCAAAATGTAAAAGCTATCAGTTTATTTCTTGATCTTAAAAAACCTTTTGATACCATTGAGCATGATTTATTGAAAAAGGTCGAAAACACTGGCACCAGTGGCCCAGCTCTAAATTGATTAGCAACATTATTAAAAGCGAGACAACAGCGGTTTATTGTAAAGGGAGCTTGTTCCTCGTGGAATTCTATAGTTTGTGGGGTTCCACAAGTCTCAATTCTGGGTCCTTTATTGTTCCTCATTTAAATCAATGATCTGCCAATAGTTTGCAAGTCTCTTGATGTTATATTGTTTGCGGATGATACAAACCTCACCGCAACCAACAAACGCAATAATTCAGTGCAAGAAGATCTGCAAAACAATAATAATTGGTTGATTGCTAATAAGTTAATACTAAATATGAACAAAACGGTACAAATGAATATAAGGAATAAAAAGAGTGCTTCCAAATCAGTGTTTAAGTTCGATGGTGTTTTTATTAAAGTTTATACTCTTTTTACGTATCTCAGAATCTATGTAGATAGTAAATTAAGTTCTCAATCATATATAGAATATATTAAGAAAAGACTCTCAAAACAGTGTGGTATTATATGTAAGCTGCGTCACTATGTACCCCGAAATCACCTAATTGATTGCTATCGAAGCAATGTTTACCCAATACTTCAATACGGTATTTGGTATATGGCTGTTGCAGTTACTTATCTACAATCTGCAGAAAAAAATTTTAAAATTCATTTATTTCAGTAAATTGTCAGATAGTTGTAGGGACATTTTGATCTCTAATAAATTACTAACAGTATTCGAGTTTGATATTTATGAGCTGCAGAAATTTGTCCAGAAATCATTGAAAAAGATGCATAGCGAAACTTATTTAAATGAACTCTTTGAGTATGAGCATAGTACCAGAAACACCAGAAGATCTACCAAAAACTACCTAAAGCTTCCCTCCTTTAAAACGCAGTTTGAGCGCTCCTCTATTTCATATCGTTGTGCAAGGTTATTTAACATACTGAGAAAGATTTAAGTTCTAGCACAAGACATTTAAATGTATGCAGTAAAATTAAAGAGCGTGCTTTGTTCATTCGCATATATGCTTACATGGAATATCATACTTTGCTCTTCAATAGGCAATTTGACTTTCGTATCAAACACAGCACTATTGACGCTCTTGTTAATTAGTCAAAAAATAAGATTGAATTGTCAAAATGTAAAAGCTATCAGTTTATTTCTTGATCTTAAAAAACCTTTTGATACCATTGAGCATGATTTATTGAAAAAGGTCGAAAACACTGGCGCCAGTGGCCCAGCTCTAAATTGATTAGCAACATTATTAAAAGCGAGAAAACAGCGGGTTATTGTAAAGGGAGCTTGTTCCTCGTGGAATTCTATAGTTTGTGGGGTTCCACAAGTCTCAATTATGGGTCCTTTATTGTTCCTCATTTAAATCAAAGATCTGCCAATAGTTTGCAAGTCTCTTGATGTTATATTGTTTGCGGATGATACAAACCTCACCGCAACCAACAAACGCAATAATTCAGTGCAAGAAGATCTGCAAAACAATAATAATTGGTTGATTGCTAATAAGTTAATACTAAATATGAATAAAACGGTACAAATGAATATAAGGAATAAAAAGAGTGCTTCAAAATCAGTGTTTAAGTTTGATGATGTTTTCATTAAATTTTATACTCTTTTTACGTATCTCGGAATCTATGTAGATAGTAAATTAAGTTCTCAATAATATATAGAATATATTAAGAAAAGACTCAAAACAGTGTGGTATTATATGTAAGCTGCGTCACTATGTACCCCGAAATCACCTAATTGATTACTATCGAAGCAATGTTTACCCAATACTTCAATTCGGTATTTTGGTATATGGCTGTTGCAGTTACTTATCTACATTCTGCAGAAAAAAATTTTAAAATTCATTTATTTCAGGAAATTGTCAGATAGTTGTAGGGACATTTTTATCTCTAATAAATTACTAACAGTATTCGAGTTTGATATTTATGAGCTGCAGAAATTTGTCCAGAAATCATTGAAAAAGATGCATAGCGAAACTTATTTAAATGAACTCTTTGAGTATGAGCATAGTACCAGAAACACCAGAAGATCTACCAAAAACTACCTAAAGCTTCCCTCCTTTAAAACGCAGTTTGAGCGCTCCTCTATTTCATATCGTTGTGCAAGGTTATTTAACATACTGAGAAAGATTTAAGTTCTAGCACAAGACATTTAAATGTATGCAGTAAAATTAAAGAGCGTGCTTTGTTCATTCGCATATATGCTTACATGGAATATCATACTTTGCTCTTCAATAGGCAATTTGACTTTCGTATCAAACACAGCACTATTGACGCTCTTGTTAATTAGTCAAAAAATAAGATTGAATTGTCAAAATGTAAAAGCTATCAGTTTATTTCTTGATCTTAAAAAACCTTTTGATACCATTGAGCATGATTTATTGAAAAAGGTCGAAAACACTGGCGCCAGTGGCCCAGCTCTAAATTGATTAGCAACATTATTAAAAGCGAGAAAACAGCGGGTTATTGTAAAGGGAGCTTGTTCCTCGTGGAATTCTATAGTTTGTGGGGTTCCACAAGTCTCAATTATGGGTCCTTTATTGTTCCTCATTTAAATCAAAGATCTGCCAATAGTTTGCAAGTCTCTTGATGTTATATTGTTTGCGGATGATACAAACCTCACCGCAACCAACAAACGCAATAATTCAGTGCAAGAAGATCTGCAAAACAATAATAATTGGTTGATTGCTAATAAGTTAATACTAAATATGAATAAAACGGTACAAATGAATATAAGGAATAAAAAGAGTGCTTCAAAATCAGTGTTTAAGTTTGATGATGTTTTCATTAAATTTTATACTCTTTTTACGTATCTCGGAATCTATGTAGATAGTAAATTAAGTTCTCAATAATATATAGAATATATTAAGAAAAGACTCAAAACAGTGTGGTATTATATGTAAGCTGCGTCACTATGTACCCCGAAATCACCTAATTGATTACTATCGAAGCAATGTTTACCCAATACTTCAATTCGGTATTTTGGTATATGGCTGTTGCAGTTACTTATCTACATTCTGCAGAAAAAAATTTTAAAATTCATTTATTTCAGGAAATTGTCAGATAGTTGTAGGGACATTTTTATCTCTAATAAATTACTAACAGTATTCGAGTTTCATATTCATGAGCTGCTGAAATTTGTCCAGAAATCATTGAAAAAGATGCATAGCGAAACTTATCTAAATGAACTCTTTGAGTATGAGCATAGTACAGGAAACACCAGAAGATCTACCAAAAACTACCTAAAGCTTCCCTCCTTTAAAACGCAGTTTGAGCGCTCCTCCATTTCATATCGTTGTGCAAGGTTATTTAACATACTGAGAAAGATTTAAGTTCTAGCACAAGACATTGAAAACGAAAATTGGCAACAAATATCTCAATTTTATCATAAATTTAAAGAAAGTTACTTGCTGAATAAAGAGGAGCTGGTATCCTACATTTTGAAGTAAATTTTTCTTTACCCAGCCTCCAAAAATTTTTTTTTCAACTTTTCTTTTCCATAAATTCTAGTCAAAAATTGTTCCGGCACTTACATCGTAAGTGCCAAGGCCTCAAAAATGGTATTATTTTTGGAAAATAACGAAGTCTACATATAGAAAATCGACGAAGAAAATCGAATCGCAAAAAAAATAGTATTTTTCGAATTTCTTTTTACTTATATTTGCCAGGAATCAGCGTCGCTCTCAGAAATCAAGACACAGCATACAGTGTTAGCGTAGTAGGTATACACTTAAAAAATAGAATCGTTTTGAGCTTAAAAACGGTATTTTTTTAAATACTGTGTTTTCAACATCAAAAAATTTAATTATGGTTTTTCTCTTCTTAAATAGTTAATTTTAGCCAGGGCAGATACTAGGTGGGTTAAATAGCCCCGTATATCTGTCCTCTCCGAGATATCTTTTGTTATTATGATATGTAATAATGTTGATAATAATGTAAGCAATTAAATTGTTGATTTAAATTGATTTATTTTATCATAAAAAAGGAGAAATTTATTCTTTCTTTCTTTCAATACCACTCACAACTCGCTACAAGGAGTATATCACTCGCTCAAAATTGACTGAAGAAAAACGCCAGTTGAGCATATAGTTCCTCCCCTCACTAAAGGGGTCAGAACAAATAACCCATGTTTCAAAAAAAATCGCGTTGCTATTGTACATAGTTCACTCCCATCTTACTCATTCCACGTTAACGCGTTCATAAACCCTCGAAATCATACTATAATTAAAGTTTCAGTTAATTTCATTGCGGCGTGATCATGGTAATTTTTTATACGCAGTACCTACCTAACGTTTCCCAAGATTCACAAGTAAACCCTGTAAGAAATAGAGAACTTGTTTAAGCAGTTATACTGTAAAAACACAAGTGCCAATATTTGTTTGAATATGCACTCATTCGTCATTCATTACAAAGAGCTTCGAAAAACAGTCCGAAATGAACGGTGAAAACAATATGGTCAATTTTAGTTTTGACCCGTAATCGAATTTTGCAAGAAAACTTGATGCAACACATTTCAGAAAATTTAGCTGAAGGTATTCCAGGAACACGATTTGCGAACATCTACGCCAAGTCGCTTTTGGCAAAATAAGATTACCAGATCTTGCTGTCAAAGTAATTTGTAAGAAAATTGATCACAAAATGGATAAAATAAAGTCCAATTGCTTATTTCATGAACAGCCTCGTTAACGTTGAACAGCCTTCCATCATGACGAAATTCAGATCAGCACATTATGCTTTATCTACAGGGCGTTCAAAGCGAATGGAACCATCTTTAATATCAGTGTAATTCTAACTTGATGAAATCGGTAGAGGACGTAAGTTGTTCTGCGAAGCCAAAGTCTCCCAGTTTCACGAATGCAGCTTCCGTCAGTAGACAGTTGCGAGTGGCCAAGTCCATATGCACAATCAACTTCTCACTCAGGTAGTTCATGCCCTAAATTAGAACCACACATTTCGTTGTTCAATCTATTCCAATTCTTAGGAATTTTAGTGAATGAGTAATCGGATAAACAATATCAAAATACTGATCAATGAGTTTTCTCTAAATAAAGAGGTCTTTCAATTTTGCATGTTTGCTTTCGTATTGACTATTTTCCATTGACAAACGTCAGCTTTATGTTACATCCACATTTAAGCGAAAAAAACGCTGAAATTCATGAGCGTAAAAAAATTGTGTTCTGCAATTTTTCAGAAATACCGAGTCAGTTAAATTCAAAAAGAGCGGTGCTTTATGTCCTCCGCATCATCATGACGTAATTGACTGACCTGCCAGATGTGCTGACAAAAGGTGTGCAGTTTGTAGAGTGAGATGGATCCAGGGGGTTCTTGTGCTTTCTGTCTCAAGTAGGCATTCAGGCTGCCTAGAGGCAGGTACTCCACTAGAAGTTGAAACGAGCTACAGTTCTGACTTACGACTCCTATCAACGTCGCTATCTACACAAAAACCACAGCAACGTTGTCATCAGAAGTAGGCCGAACAAATGAGACAAACCCATGCCAACTGATGCAAGATTATTTTTGTGTTTCAATTAATGCAGTTTGCTTCCACTCCGTAACTTTGTCGAGATCACTTAGCAAATTTGTCCATTTAATAGATGATACTTTACCAGAAATAGAGTTCGAAATATAGCAGATTCAAATGGCTTAAACATTTAGACAGAAACCTACAAAGGCAACCGCAACAGAACAGTCAGGCCAAATCAACATACCACAAATTGTTACTTTAATTAACACTTGAAGCATAAAAATTGAGAAAAGATATTCTCAAAAAAGGATTCTGCAATAAAAAAAAGTAACTTGTGACACTGTGAACGCTCCACATCTGAGTTAACTTTCCCTACAATTGAATACTTGAATAAGAATACTTCGGTTGATAAGATTTACTGTATCGATCAATGAGAAAAACCTTAATTCTTTTTAATCTCGTATCTAAAATAGGTATAGAAATTTCACCGTTCTTTTACAAGTAAGGAAAAACATCAGAGAAATTGTTTTTTATAAAAATGATCATGAACGATAAATTCAATCTCTGCTTATTTGAATCTACTGAGATTAATAAAAATGCAATAAACGTGGATTTAGAACTCCCACATTAAGAAAACCTTTCACAAGCAAAGAGTTCTATTAAGAAAAATTGTCCCAATTGACCAATCAAAACTATCGCACCTCGCCGATAAATCAAATATTTTAGACCTTAGATACAAAATTTTTGCAACTGTGGTTAAGTAAAACTTAACAAGAGCGTTGAAACCAATAAATTGATTAAAATGTGAAATCAAAATGTGTATTATTCTAAGTAAGGCACAAATTCTTGCGATAAATTATCTTTGCACACAATAAGTGTTAACAAACAAACTCTCCCCTCCGACATCAATGGCACATTCTCCGGTTGGGAGAACAAAGAGTTCAAGTGAAAAGATGTGCCCCAATAATTGAGACAAAAACGCAAGGACAATTTAGAAACAAAAATTAAATCTATTCAAATCAGTTTAAATATATCTCTTAGCCCTCACATTGTAAACAAAAATGAATATTTCTAAGAATTTGTTCAATTAAGCACAACGAAATTCACCATTTGTTAAACAAATTCTTGACCGTGATATCAGAACAGAGGTGTTTATATCACCAACAAACCGACAACACCTGGATCTGCAAAACGCTGAATACTACTGAGTAAGCATTTGAAACGACAGACAGTCTCCAGCCAATAAGTTAAATAACGACTTCCCGGGAAAAATAGCAACCGGATAAATCAGGAAACAAGCTCTTCAACCGTTGGAAACCTCAAGCAATAACGAAGCAACTGCAAAAAATCTGTAGCAAAGAGAGTGAGAAGTTCTCGAGAGAACAAACTCGTGGCACAACAATTATAAAACTGTCACGGATGAAGATGACAAAAAGGGGTAGCTATTTGCTGTCACATAAAAGCGTCAAATAATTGCAGGTAGGGAAAATCATCGTCCAAGTACGATAAAAACAGAGCCAGCATTTAATATTTATGGCACGGGGTAACATGATTTTATGCAGAAAGACCACATCTAATGAAGACAATTCACATTTATTCATATCGAGAAAAGCATTTCAGTCCTGTCAGAGCTACCATAAAAGGAAAAAAGATTCGGATGCGTAGGATGGAAACACTCGACGCTCAGTCATTTTTGTCTACATCTGTTGCCAGAGCAACGCTGACGCAATTCTGTCAACATAGCTAGTTTTGAGTTGGATTTTCCCTCCCTCTATCAACACAAACACCTATACCAAATCAAAAACAGCCACGTTTGGTCACGTGACTGAGAAATATGAAAGGCGAACAGATAAAATCAGCAGGAAAACAACCATTCAACCGCCACAGGCAACGGCATTGTTCTCTTGATCGAAATTTCCTGAAAACCTGAAAAGAGCAACATGCGCTGTTAAAAAAACTTACTAAACATAACCGACTAACGTCGGACGAATTGCTCTCAAACGACCGGCGAGCGGTTGGCTTCGTCAGTAGCTAGCCACGGGGGGGGGGGTGCACTGGGGGCTGATGGGGGCAACACTGGGTTGGGGGGGGGGGGAACAGCGCGGTGGGGATGGGGGTCAACGGGGGGGGGGGGGGGGGGGGTTCTCAACCTCTCAGAACCGCCCTTCACACCATAAGTATAAGTATAAGTCTCCAAAACACTTTGAGCTGAAACAGAGCTGAAAGGCTCTAAGAGCACTTAATGCCCGCTGGGCGCTACCTGTTTATCCCGTTTTTGAGGGCGAAAAGTCAAAAGCGTCAGACGAAAAATCGAACAAGCGAAAAATCGCATAAAAAAAGACCAACAGGACTAATATAATTGCTACAAACTTCGTTTGAGAGCAACTAAAAATGCTAAAAGAAACTGATCTTGTGCAGTAAATTGTTACTATGTCTTGCATTGAAATTTTTCTTGAGCAGTAAATTACTTGTTAACGTGTCCTGAATCTACGAATTACATGAGCTGAAATTCAGCTGCTATAACCCCGACTTCCCTTATTTCAACTGTGAATACAAAGAGCGAAACCCAACTCAAGTTTAAGTTTAAATATTTTGTTCGAACAGGTCTTAGAAATATATCTGGTTTACATAAATAGATCCCGTATTGTGTGATATGTATCAAACCCAGTCGAATTTGATATCGAAAAAACTAAGCTTAGCGAATAGTCATACTGAAATTGTAATGCTACGATAAGAAAAATAGCGGCTATACAGTTACAAAATCGAACTGCAAAAATCAAAATATCCGGACAATTTTTGAACCACTGAAACGAACTGAGCGGTGTAAAACAATTCGCTGGTTTAAGACTTTCTCATGTAGATGGATAATCAATTTAATTACTGAAATTTTAAATGTTTTACAAACTTTGGAAAGAAATTTTAGAACTAGCATAATCTGAACAGTATTGGGTGCACAAAGTTGTTCATATCTATTCAAATTAAAAAAATCAATGAACGCCAGTTAAGAAAAAGATGATATGCTTGACCCATTTGATGGGGTACGAAAAATACTTATGGAATTCCCTACATTTCTTCTATTAATGTACAAAAATACTATGCTCACAAAATATACTATTTCTCTGCTTGTCCAAAGGTGGGAGCGAGTTTTGCATAAAAGGTGTTGTAAGCATTTATCGAAGGGTGCGTTCAAGTTTGGCAGAATACATTTTAGTTCAAAACACTCCGAAAATGAGTGACAATTCTAAAAGCAATCTTACATTGGTATGTTTCAGCTGATGCATAATCTGAGCTTCCTTCTTCAACTTCGCTTCAGCCTGCAGACTCTCCAAATTAGACACAACCGTATCATAGTTAACACTCGCCACCTTCACAGCTACTTGCTCCCCAGTTGACGTAATAATAGCCAAGAAAACCTTCCCGTACTCTCCCTTGTCCAATTGCTTGAGACGCTTCACATTATCAGCTTCAAACTCAAACTTCGGTCCAAGTAGTGCATAATTTTGGTCGTTTAGACTTGTACAAGCTGTTTCGTATGTTCTGTTTGTATTCGACCGACCTCGATAAGAAGTACAAGCAACTGAAAGTGGACTATAAATCTCGTGATCTGTTTTTGATCCGTTGAGACAAACTCGTTGTTCGTGTATTTTATGCATGATAATGACATTGGATCTGTCATTTGACAGTACAATTGAGTGTCTGTTCGAAGCATTCCGGATGTGAACAAAAATGACAGCAAAGCTTGAGAACAGCAAGAGGGCCACAACACACAACGGAATGATTACAACTTTGGGTTGATTATCAGGTCTCTGCAGGAACTCCCTTATCTTGATTACGTAAGTATCTTCTTCTAAATCCGACATCGTCATGAAACTTGACAGTGGCTCCCTGAAACATACGTATGCATGTTTCGACTTCATGCAACGGCTACTTAACTTCTTGCCAACGGTTCTTGCCTGGCTACTTAACCTCCGAAATATTCGTCGGAGAGACAAGTCTGGTATCTCTTGAAAGCCCTCCCAGAGTAGAGTATGTTTGCAAAGAAGTGTTTATTGAATTCCATTTTTACCTACGTTTTACTTCAAAAAGATAAGAAAAAGTTTACCACGATAATTAACCACAATTATTAACCTACAAAATTTCATTTGAATCAAGTGCTAGTTCAAAGCGAAAACTTGGTCAAATTAACACAAAATAATTGTCAGAAAATTCCAAACTAAGTTGAATGTCAAACCTTCTTGAATGTCAAACCCCCACCAGAGAAAAAGCTGACTGTTATCTCTTTCCCTACCTCAATCAGGAGCTTGGTTGACGGCAGCACCTATCCCTGCTCTTGGCCTACACCTTCAACCTATCGAGTTCCGAGCTGCTCTGAAATACCTTTTAGGAGTTCCACTCTATGATTCGGATAGGAGATGTCCATATTGTAAGTCAGCTATTTTGGACATATTTGAAGATCATGCCGTTTCATGTCACGGGCGTGGCGATATAATCTCTCGTCATGACAGAGTACGAGACACAATAATGACAGCTTGTTCGTCGGCCAATCTTTCCCCTGTATGTGAGCAAAAACATCTTCTGCTGGAAAATAATTCAAGACCAGGCAACGTGTATTTGCCCAGTTTTATAGCAGGCAACCCGCAGCCTTAGACGTCACCATTACGTCCCCACTGCAAGCCAGTCTTATCTCAGATGCGGCGAGGACATGTGGTTTTGCTCTAACCCTAGCAGAAGACAGAAAGATTGGGCATTATTACCAGAAGTGCAGCGATATGGGCATCCACTTCATACCTTTGGCGGACTATCCGAAACAACAAGGAAAACATTGAAAAGAACAGCTCTTTTATCTGATAACAGAGGTTTCCAGACCTCAGGCCTATCAGTAGCCTTCAGTCGCCTCGCTCAAGCGGTATCAATAATCCGAAACTCATCAGATTTCAGTAAACAACTAGTAAACAAAACGTAGCTGCGATCGCTTGTCTGAAACTTGAAACGCTTATTTCTTTGCTTACGTCTGAAACTTGCTCAGCCCACTTTTCTAATTTGATTCACCAATGAATCTCTTTATGTATAGTGCCATACACAACATAACTGCTCAAATGGTCCGTCAATTAAATCGAATCATATCGGGTACGCTAAACTATTCACAAAAATTGTGTCTCAAACGTCAAGTAAATAAGTATATAAACATTAACGCCGGGTAAATTGCTCTCAACTGACTGTCAAGCGGCAGGCTTCGTAGATAGTTAGCAACGGTTAGAGGTGCTAGCTTGCTTACTTGAAAAGGCCTGGGGTGAGCAAGGTAGCGGTGGGAGGGGGTCGATTATTACATTTGCCAAAATCTGTATCACATCTGCCAATGAAAATTGCTCAAAACAGCAGCCAGACCAATCTCAACTGAGTCTTAGCGTATTCCGCCAAAAGTATAGATCGAAATGGATATGTTACAAAATCGCATCATTATAGCAGCATCATAAACCACCAAGCACTACTTTAACCTCCCATTCAAGAAACTCAACTGTTGTGTAAGGCTCCGTAGGTGAGATATAAAAAGAGGGTCCAAAGAGATAAAGTTCCCAATGTTACAATCTAATCAACTCTGCCTGGTATCCAGATGATACACAGCTAATATGACCTAAATCGACAATACCCTTGAAAGCACCTGGGGCACTGCATGCACATGCCCATATTTAATTTCTAAAGCCAGGGCTGTTATAAAGCTAGACAACTTTCTAACTGAAAAAGGTCTACTTGACTGGCTCTCCAGCAAAATAAAAAACCGCTCAACCAAGCCATTTTGCACTCTGAGCACTATCATAACGCGACAAAGACTGCTGATCACAAACGTTAGGATGGATTTTCAGCAATAGTTTAGATAGCAGGCTCAGCAAACACGTCATATAAGCTACGGCAGACAAAAAAAACATTGAAATCTTCTCACGGTTGCTGCTGGAAATAAAACGCCCATAGCAACTAAAAAATAACCGGAATCACCCCCAGGTCGAATAAATTAAGGGTTATCGCAAAAAATGGGTGACGCAAAAATGTCAAGCACTTATAAGCAACGCAACTATTTCTCACATCAAGATTTCAAAAACTATTTTACAAACATTGTCAAAATGGGGTTTTAAATCAAACTACAATTGCCCAAATACAGTTCAATGTAATGGCATGACGAAAACCTTTTGCAAAACAAAATACAGATTTGTGCTCAATTTAAAAGATCTTCATTTTTCGAGCAAATGCTTTTCAGAATATATCGTTAGATACGATGACTTGACAGTCTCAGTTCTCAAATTTTTAATTTTTGGTCTAGTTGCTCTTTCTACTTTTCAAAATTGAATGTTATCAAATAGATCAAACTCAAAAATAAGAGGAGGAACGGTCAAAAAAGCGTGCGCCATGAGATCATGTTAAAAATCAAAACCACATTTGATCAAAAAAAATCATGTGAGTAGTTTTAAAATTTCACTCGTTGCGGCGAATTTCACTTATTGCATTAAAACTTGCATCAACTGGCATCAAATAGCATTAATTTCTGATTGCTCAAGGTGTTGTGAAGTTCGAATTACACATTTTAGTGAACGAGGAAGCCTAGCTGAACAAAATCTAACAGGGGAGGGGATGATTGTCTAAAAGAAAACGAAATTTTTCAACATAAAAAGACAAATCGAGCACTAGACACCAGCTAATTAACATTAGCGCCAACGAAGAAACATCTAATTTCTTCGCGAATCAAGCATTCAAGGTTCTCCACAAACATCGGGTCCCCCAAAAGTCAAGTAAAAGAATATATGAAAAGAATATGCGCACACGTCTGACAAAATTGTTTGCCAGCGAGTAAGAAAAAGTGCCAGAACCAAATTAAGCCCTAATCAGCCAGCAGAAAGTTCAGCCACCCATAAAAAAAATGCACGTATTACTACACGACGGCCTTGAAACATAGAATTTCCAATATGCGAAAAAAATGAGGACCTGCAAGTGCTTTTGGTCATCATGGGGGTAAGATACCAGACAGCGTTACTCTAATAGAAGTAAAGTTAAACAGCACTCGAGTAGAAAACTGATTCTATAAAAATTAAAAACAATCCTGCACCTATCTACTGCCCATTAGATAAATTAATGTCAAGTCTATATCGCATCTGCCAAAGAAAAAAAAAAGCAGTCAAACCAATCCCAACTGAGTCTTAAGTATTCCGCCAAAAACAAGTCGAAATTAAAATCTAAAACTATTAACTCAAAATTGCAACAATCTCAACCACCCGGAAAGAATTTACCCCCCCCCCCCCCCATAAAAAGACCCTGCTGATGGTTGTTTCATATGTGTTTTTCCGACTTCCAACGGACATCCGTAAGGTTCTCATACCGATAATTGCTGAATTCTCATAACGATAACTGATGAATCAGCTCAGGCCCCGTAGGTAAGCTATAACAAGGTCCAGAGAGATCTTTCCCAATCTTACATACTCCAATCGATTATCTTTGGTATCCAGATAATATACTACCTCCATGATCTAAGCTATCAGTACCCTTAAATTCATTTGCACATGCCCTTATTTTTTGTCTAAAAGCACAATTGTTGTCAGCTGAAGCAGCATTAAAGTCTGATTTCTCAAGGTGGTTTGAGCATTTTAATTTTACTTTTTTGTGGAGGAGCAAGCCTAGTTAAGCAAAAGTTGACAGGCGGAATTGATTGCCTTACAAAAGAAAAGATCTGATTTCTTCGCAAATCAAACAGGTTAGGTTATTCACAAAAATCGGGTCTCTCCTAAATCACGCTAGAAAATATTACACGTTTCACAATATTTGCTTGCCCACAATAGGCTCAGAACAATTGACAGAACCACTTTGAGCCCTGATCAGCCAGCAGAAAGTTCACCCACCGGTCAGAATAATGCAAAGATTACTAAAGGAGTCGTGAAACAGGACTCCAAATTAAGGCACGAAAAAAATGTTTCGCAGAAGCTTTTTGCCATCATGGAGGTGCACCTCTCCTTTTGCCGGAGCCTTCGGTATTCAGTCATCAGACCTTAAGAGGAACGAATTTCAAGCCATGAAGACCAGAGAATTGGTGCAAAGACCACCTGGGGTCCAGCGCTTTGAGGAGTTGAGTCCAGTGAGCCGGAAAGTTCCTTCGGGACATAGCAGAGCATGTGTTGTTGTCTGGACCAAACAAGTAGTGTAGCAATAATTTCAGCTCTGCGATCATAGAGTTAACACTACTCTGATGTTATTTTAGTGACTATAACTACATCAATCTTGTCTGGAACTTACACAGTATTTCTTACTAGAAGACTTTCATTTCAGATACAAAAAGTACTCAGGGAACACGCAGTTTCTTTCTTCCATTACTCATCAACTTTTGGCGTATACAGTGTAGCAACTATCCCACGCTCCCTCAACCATAACCAACCATGCATTCGTTGCCTACTAGTAAGGAGGTTCAGATTGATTAGAGTTTACAAGAGATTTCAATTGGAGACTTAGTAGCCAAATCACTATTAAATAGTCAAACCTCATCTACTAGTCTTGATTTCACTTTCCTTACTTTGTTACAATAATCTAAGCTCCCCATATCCTTGAATTTATCTGTGGCATTGCATGCATATTCCCAAATTTTATTTCTAAATGCACAAGTTAAAGCGGGACAGCTTCCTAGCTGAAAAAAGTTCTAATTGACCGGCTCTCAACTAAAATACGAAACCACTCAACCAAGCCACTTTTGACTCTGAGCGCTATCATAACTCGGCAAAAACCACCGCGCAGCATCAGTGAATTCTCAGCATGTTTTCTCAGGCTCATCACACACGTCATATATGCCACGACAAACGAACAACCTCGAAATCTTGCTGCTGCAAAGAAAACGACTTCAACAACAAAAAATAACCGGAATCAACTCCAAGTCGAGCAAACTAAGGGTTATAGCAACAAATGAGCAGCGAGAAAATGCCAAGCACTAAAGGCTTACGCAGCCAAACTACTCACAGCATGAGTTTAGAGAAAAATATTTCAAATTATTGAGAGAATGTGGTTGTACAGTTTCCCTTATACAAATCAATGTAATGGCAACGCAGATAACATATTGAAAAAAAAGGATTACAAAATTCCGCTGAATTCAAAATTTTGTATATACAACAATTCAAAGTTATTCTTTTGTCGAGTAAATGCTTTTTTGGATCTATTATCTACAACAACAACTAAAATAACCGGAATGCTCGCCAAGTCGAAACATAGCCGCCAAACACCCGCCGTTGACCCACATCGTGACTGGAGAAGAAAAAGAAAAAAACAAAGACAAATTGACCGATTTTTTTTGTTTTTTTTTAGTGTCAAGAAGTGTCCTAATTCGGCGTGCAGTTTCAGTTAGATTCGAAAATTATACTTAATTCAGTTACTAATACTACTAATGCCAGCTAGCAAACATTATAATGAACTTCGATAACTTCCTAATGCACTATGACGTATTTACCGGGCTTTATGGGTTTATCCCGTCTCTTTTGATTTTGCTCTTCTGACATTTACCGTATTCACCAAATAGCGTTATTCGATGCGTGAAAGAAATTAAAATCCATTCAGTTGAAACAGTGAGTGAAGTAAGCCAGAACTCAAACGTGGTAATCGTGACTTATGTAAAACAAAACGTGATCAAAAGGGAAAGCGAATTAAAAAATAGGAGAGCGCCTAAATAATAGCCATTGAGAGGGCGGCTATTAATAAACTAACGGCTGTAATAAGTTTAGCTGCTAAACAATATTAGAGCCAACCACCGACGAAACTGCTTCTCATACCATGATTAAATGAGTTTTCAAAAACTTCGGTGATTTGATGACTTAGACTAGTGAAATTCAAAGAGAACTGCTCAGCGACTTAACACCAATCAGTTTTTACCTGTTGATGTTTTTGAAGACAAGCAATTAAATCATCAGAAGACAAAAATGATCAAAAATACGTGAGGCCAGCAGGACTAACTTACTTGCTAAAAATTTCGTTTGAGAGCAGTTAATCAATCACAGCAGATGTCATTGTCTTGAGTTAGTTAAATAATCAGTGATTTAAGACACGTTGACGTAAAAACTCAGAGAAAAATGTAAAAAAAATGACATTCACAAAAAATGACTCCCCGTTCACAAAATGACGTGCAAAGGGGTAAAAGGCATTAAGAAAATCACTAACTGGTTTCTAGGCTCCCTATCGCTTCGCGTCTATTTTACAAGGAAAAACGGCAATTGAAGACCAAAGCTGATATTAATGGCCTATTTATGTATTTTTGATCGGTGCCGATCAATTGTTTTTGTTGGTTGCGGACGCAACTTAACAAAAAAAATTGTTGGTTGCTATTCAACTACGATTCTATTGAAATTTTTGCAATTGGATGCACAGATCCAAGCAAAACAAATAAATGCACAACATTGAAGTGCAAAAATTCAGTAGTATCACGACCCTTCTGCACACTTTGTGAAAAGCTCATAACAGGAGGCGGCAAACAAACAAATCAATTCGGACGGGATTATAAAAATAGTAGTTTTGGTTTTTTGAGTGTGTTTTTTGTTACCTCGCAGATACAGAATCGCCGGAGATACAGAATCGCCAGAATCTAAGTATAAGAAAATATTTCAACTGCAAGGAGAACACTTAACAACTTCTGCTTTAAGAAAGATTAACTTAACAAAAAAAATTGTTGGTTGCTATTCAACTATGATTCTATTGAAATTTTTGCAATTGGATGCACAAATCCAAGCAAAACAAATAAATGCACAACATTGAAGTGCAAAAATTCAGTAGTATCACGACCCTTCTGCACACTTTGTGAAAAGCTCATAACAGGAGGCGGCAAACAAACAAATCAAATCGGACGGGATTATAAAAATAGTAGTTTTGGTTTTTTGAGTGTGTTTTTTGTTACCTCGCAGATACAGAATCGCCGGAGATACAGAATCGCCAGAATCTAAGTATAAGAAAATATTTCAACTGCAAGGAGAACACTTAACAACTTCTGCTTTAAGAAAGATTAACTTCTGCAACCTTTAAGAAAGATTAACT
Organism: Convolutriloba macropyga; assembly: GCF_964194025.1. Classification (NCBI taxonomy): domain Eukaryota; kingdom Metazoa; phylum Xenacoelomorpha; order Acoela; family Convolutidae; genus Convolutriloba; species Convolutriloba macropyga. Next base: position 18,439,093 of record NC_134470.1, read on the forward strand.
TCAGATACTAACGCATTCCGACCCGCAGAGCATTTTCGAAGATTCTGCTGCTTCTCTGAAAAGCACCAGTAGTCCCGACTGCTCTCAAGTGGATAGCAGTAATTGTTCTCCACTAACGGCAGCAATTTTTTCCTTCTCAGCTTTCTAATTCTTGGATCTGTCCAATTCAAACAATCGGACATGTCTTCTTCCAAAGGTACCCTAGAATTCCAATCAGCAAAAAGAATTTCCGACGCTGAAACCTGCTGGTAAAATTGTTTGTAGTTACAGCTTTCAACGGCTAACGAGGTACCCGTACAATTGAACTTGCAAAGGTCGTACAGCCAGTCACAGGTTCTGGAGCAAATAACCGGTGTTCCAGAATTCTCAGCCAAGGTTACATTCTTACAAATTGGGGTGAGAATAGTTCGTTGAACTGAGTTCAAAAAGACTTCGGGTTTCAGGCAACGTAACTGAAGGAGAGTCAACTCTTCAAATCGACCATCAATATAATTTTGCGAATCAGTACAACCGCTCAAATAGATATCAAGTTGTGGTTGCTCCACATCAGCAGCGTCGAAATTAACGTGCATGTTAACCTCTTCATTGCCATTAGCTTCTTGATCGTCAAGAAGTAGCACGCTGTCAAACTGAAGGTCCACAATACACTCTGACGTCACATTTTTCAGAATGACGTTCAAGTTGTCTGGCCATGTTGAAATCACGATGTCTTTTGTGTTGATCTTCGTACTTCGCCCACTTGCGATGAAAAGAAATACTAATGGAACGACAAAATGATGATAGTTCATTACCTTTCGATATACAACTTTTGTAATATTAGAGCGCGTAACTATTAATGATGGCGAGGACGACCAAAAACTTCACTCCAACATTTTGAGCCGAACATCAGTGGAACCCATAATTGAGCGGTCATACTCTTTGCTGATAAATAAATCAGATAGATCAATTTTTTGAGACAAAATCATGTAATCTCTACATATAAACAAGTTTTTCGTTTTATATTCGACCAAACAGGTAATCCAACAATAACGGCTAACAAAGAATTAAGAAAATGTCTAATTTAAGATAAATGTGCAGGACTGTTGTTTTCCGATCAGACAATATCTATCGAGACGATAAGTTTACAATCAATCAATCATCAACAAAACAAATCTGAAATACGAAAAGCCAGTTTTTAAACTGTTGCAGGAACCCCCCCCCGCCATTGTATAAATGAATCCAACATGGCCAATCTACGTTCACCGTGTGACCAATTAGCCGACAGAACCAAATATCACAGGACCTAAATGTTTAAGGAACACCCCGGCAATCTTGCCTTGGGTTTCAAACCTTGCCTTGGGTCTTAATCTTGCAGCTCGAAAAACCATCGAAATAATAGCTAGTGCGCGTAGCCGACCGTCCAGAAAACTCTACAGAACAGAACACGCTCTATAGCTTGGGTTCATAAGGCAACCTTAAAGCATAAACCGACTCAATCCAAAATGCCCAATTTGTTTATTTACCCAAGCAAGCTTCGTGGTTTCGGCTATATAGTACGTAGGCCCATGTAAACCCGAACAACCTACGCAAAGTCAGAGTTGTTGCTATCGGCTAGCCCTCTATGCTGTTTATTAAAGACCTTAATTGTTCTGCAAAACCTCTACAATACAACGCGCAACGGATGTATACGGATCTATTGCACCTTCATAAGATCTATTGCAAATATCACGCTAACCTCCTTTTGGGGTCATTTTATTATCATGTTTGTTGACTTAATGCACAATCTGCTTACAGTAATACCTCTCAGACAAATTGCCGTAATTTTTTATAGTTATCTCAATAAGACACGCGGTAACAAATACCTCATGACTTGACAAATTAAAGTCAACTTTACAACTTGAAAGAGACTATTCAATATCACGCGCTGCTCATTGAACAGCCGTTCTGGTTCTCTTGTCTAGGCAACTCACGTCACAAAACTCAAATTCCTGTTCAACACGTGAATTGAGCAAAAGTGAAAATAAACTGATGTACAATAAATATTCTCTAAATCAAAACCATTTTAAACCAAACAAACATTTAAAATTTGAAATAATACAAGGAATAATTGAACGATAAATATAACAGCATCTACAAATTATGAAATCAATTCGGATTTGCAAAAATTCTGGGATCTACTGATTCTCTCTTTAATGAAAGACATCGCCTTCACCAAACTAATCCCAAAATTGGTTCATTTTTAATATCAGCCCTGGGAACACTTTTTATTTACGTAAGTTTAACTTCAGTTTAAGCCATATAGAGCTATTGTTTGAAATTATTTAAGTAATTTGATACTAAGGTTAAAAAATTAATGGATACTTGCATAATTTGTATTTATTTTTCTGATTAAGTACTTTAATTTGCTTGAGAGAATAAGTATATTGTCAAAAGATCCCACAATTCCATTTTCCTCCCACGATAACATTGATGATATGAAGTGTAAATATATCCCTTTCATGAGTTAAGCCTCAATCCAATTGATTCAATTCATTTCGCTTCCCACGATCGAAAGTAGCCTAAATAAGGAAAGTGTTCCCAACAACCCCTCACGTCTTTTCAGGCACCATCAGCTAAGCTGAACAGGCAAACTGAACGTTTGGTCCTTGCAGAGAGTTTCCAATCCCTGTAACAGAATAGTATCTGAAAGTTTCCTAATCAAATTATTGCACACTATTCATTCTAGTTAACAGTTACGCAAAACTGTACTGAAAAGTGTCTTTAAAAACTGAGTGGCATACAAAAATTTTCCTTTGTTATCGGAGCATTTTCGAAAAAAGTTGCTCTTTAATTATCCACCAAAACCTTTTAAGCGATGCAGCTGCAAAAATAAGTGCACATAAAAATAGCCAAAATTAATCTTGTTTTTTTTTCTTTTTTGGTAAATAGGGCTCTTGAAGATTATAGCAAAATAATCATGAAGATTTCATTCAGAAAATAACAGACAGATTTATCGTTTTAAAAGACAATAATTTAAAATAAATACTGACAATTACTAAGCTATCAGTATTTCCGCTACTCATCAGTGAACAGGAAGCTTTTCTCAAAACCAAGAAAAGATTTGTTTAGGTCCAAGATACTAGTGGAGCCAAAAACGTGCAAAAACAAAATCGAACAGGAATAAGTAGAAAAGATACCCTTTATTTGAAAACTAATTTTTGCTTATGATTGTGTATAACAGTTCTCTGGAACTTTAACCACAAAGCTGTCAGTCCGCTGAATGGCTTTGTGTGGTGCACGGCAACTGCAACTAATTTTTGAATAAGCGGAGAGCAATATAGCCATCGAAATTGCTGGAAGATAGCCGTGGACCCCCTTGACACACATCGGGATTGAAACAGAAAAATAAAAATATAGCAGTAAAAATCCTGACATAAAATACAAAGAATTGAATATAAACTTAGAACAACTTGACGTGATCAGCAGATTAATTGAACAATGCCAGCCAAAAAGCCAATTAATCACAAAATTGAGAAACTAAAAAAAGCAATCTACACAAAAAATAAGCATTGGTAAAACTCTTGAAAATTTTACTCTGAAGGCCAAATTTGATCCATTCAAATATACGCAACCTACACAAGCCTCGGCCTCGAAAGAGGTTCATTGGCCAATAAAGATAGAAAAAATCGAGAAACAAGACAAAGTTTATTAATTTTGCAGTATTAAAAATTCCAAAACCAATTTTTGTCACTATAATCCGTCCAGTAACTTATCTGCAAAACCTCACAAAGTTTCATTGACCCGTAAAGATTGATCAACTCAGAAAATGACAAAAAATTGAAAACAATTGCAAATTTTAACGAAATGTTTCAATTCGTATGCTAATGTCTTCAGAACCATTTCATTTCCAGAGGCTAACCAGTATCCCAATTCCAATCCTTAAAAAAGTTTCACTCGCTCAAAGATCAACAAATTAGAACATAACAATATGTGTGGGTTTTAATGAGGGGATTCTAAAGATATTGATAAATTGATATGTAGACCCACTCATTATCAACTGCTTGCTCCAATTTTTCATAGCTCGGGCAATAAAGATGCCGGCACACTTGAAAGCACAAAAACACGACAAATGGTGAGAAAATATCCGCGACAACTTAGTAGACACGTAGTCGCAAAATACCAGCGAAAGTTCAAAACTCAATAAAAGAGATAGAAAGAGCGCATAAAACACTTTAAGAGCAAGGCAAGTCACGTGTGACCACAAAAATCACGAGAGAAGCAAAACACTTGCTCCAATATGTGTGGAAAATGACTAGTTCCCTGCTCGTCTATCAATACGACAGCCATTGAAAAAGAATATGATTATTTAACCAGGACCCATCCCCCCGTTACAGAGCACGTCCCAGTACATAGTAAATAGTTTTGTAAAGATATGGCCAGTGCGTCCGGGGAAGGGGGTACCTACTCAGTTGCGGGGGGGGGGTGGATCTTTTGTACAATCTAGTTTAAAATGGCTGGATCTTTTGCACAAATGCAAAAGATCCTGCCATTTAAGCTATGCCCGCTGGTGTTTTGAGCAAATGAGTAGAACACAAGGGACTATATTGAGCAAAACCGTCAAACAAAGCTAAATTGTTTACAGTAGAAAGGTTGCCGTGATTCGAAGTGTTAAATTGAATGAAAACAACACCATCATAATTTCTAGTTGGCAATCTCTTCTATGTAGTGGAAAAACGTTTGCTTTAGCCAATTCTTTAGGAAAAAATCACCAAATGAATTGGGTCAGAAGAATTGCTCTCGTACGACGAGCGGGAGCTCTAATCAATTGTAGCATGCTTCAGTCGGGGGGGGGGGGGGGGGGGGAGGGGAACCTAAATGGAAATGGACTAGAAGTTCAATAGTGGGCTTCAAATAACCACATTAGAGGTTAATATATACCACAATTAAGATTTGAAGTGAAAAATGGCACCAGTTTTGGCGCACTTCTCATTTGACTTCGAGTATTAAATTGCCACCAATTGAGTTCAGATGCTTGAAATATTGATTGAGAGAAAATTTTAGATCACACAAAACGCAAAAATTCAAGGGCTTAATAGTCACTCGAAAAGTCAAAACCGTCAATCAAAAACTTTGCATAAAAAGACACACACGTTTACCATATTTGCGGCTCTACGAGAGCAATTACAAAGAATTTAATTAGAACATTATTTATTAGTTCAACTTATAAAGCAGTTTGTCGAGAATTTCTTAAACACTACCTAAATTTATTGCATTAGAAGGCCATTTTGCCATTTTTATTTCTTGCTCAAGCAGATGTCCCCGATTTCTAAACTGCTGAAGTAGTTTCGTGTTTTCTTTTTCTCTTTTCCATTATAAGTGTGCCTCGCTTGCTTCGTAAATTCGTTGAACCTTTATTAAACCAAACGTGAATTTTGGATTTGTTCTTTAATTTATAAAATAAAATTAATGCCAACTTCTTTTGAAAGCAATTAAGAACAGGTGAACTTGTTTTGGAGCTACAAAAAGGAGTACGTGGGAATATAAGGGCACTAGTGTTTACTTGATTTTTGGATAGTTAGAATCTCAATTCATAAGGTTCAGAGAAAAGAAAATATCAACTGAAGGAACTTACTTCGCCAGCGTAGGATACTAATGGCGACACCTCACATTGCAAAGCGCCAGCTTCAGCTAGGGAATCCAAATCACTGAAAAAAGCAGCGAAATGCATGAATCGAACGACGATTTAGCAGATGAGAAAGTTGTCAATTGAAAAGAAAGTAAAGAGAAACCAGCACCAGACCTTATTAGTGATTTTGAGGATTTGGCCTCCGGGCAACCATCACCGTTGCTGAAATCAATTAGAAAGCAGTCAAGCCATGCACTGTATTAACGTCACTAACTTATCAAAGAAGGTTAGCTAGCAGATAATCTACGTTGACAACTGTTTTTCACAATAAATTGATGTCACATTATTAGCTCCAATTATATTTGTCAAACAACCACAGTATAGAAATCAGGATTTAATTCAAAACAAGAGCAACGTAGCATAACAGTTTTAGACAATCTATGAGATATCAACTCTGTCGCCTTAAACAATTGTGTGTTACTGTCAGATTTTGCTGTTACCGTAGGCTAGATAATAGTTCAATTTTCGCAATTTTATTTAAAATTTTGCCAATTTCTTCTCCGACAACAGGTTCCGGGACAAAAGCGTTCTGCAAAGTTAAAGTCTGTGGTAGCTGAGTGGTAGTATTAACAACCGAATTTATGAAAGTTTATAGACGCAATATCTTCCTTTTCTATATTTGTCAACCAACCAAAAGCTAGAAGATTTTTAAGTTGTAAACAAAACAAGGCGGCTCGGTAATGTGCAATGGCACATAAGGTTCCGACCCCGCCCATCCACAATTTTGGCATAATTGTCTACCAAATGAGGAACAGATAGAAAAACCCAAAAATTATTTTTTGCGAATCCCAAAAAAGCTCAAGTCTTTTTCAAAAAATTCTGTATGAACGATAAGATAACCTCCAAAACAAATAACTCAGTGGAGTAAAAATTGATGCATTAGATTGCTGTAATATGTCAATATTAAGAAAGCGAGTCAAAACGAACAGCAAAATCAAACAACAACAACAACAAACATTAATTACATCAAAAAAATTTATGTCCCTCTTAAAAACTAAATTTAATAACAAAGTCAACATACCGTCAGATAAACCTGAAACTAAACAAAAATAACTTATAAATCACCAGAAAACATATGCGACCAGTCCATAAAAAGGTTTGGTAACAATTATACAAAAAAGAACAAAAACAGAAAAGTAAAAAAAATTAACTTATTTTTTTGAAACAATTAACTTCAAAGTAATAAATACCATTAGGAATAAATTAATATTACCACAAATTTGCGATTACCACTGCTTCTATAGAAGGGCATTAGGACCCGACCTTATTCATTTTTTAGAGCGGCTAAAAAGAACAACAAAGAACAAACAAAATTTCAATTGAAACTTGCCAGAAAACGCTGTCAAAACCGTCAAGCCAAATTTTGGCACTCAAAATATATTTGATTGCGCCTTCTTCAAACAGCTATAATGTAGTACGTGGCCATTCATTAGTAAGACTAGGTAACAAGTAGACAAAAAAGCGAAGTGCTAAAGTATGTAATACTTTTAATTTTTTTTTCGAAACAAAATTACATTCAATGTCATGAAAGGCATTAATTACAAAAAGAGCTATTTAAATATCGTCGTTTTTTCATGAAAAGGAAACCCTCGAGACCTGTAATTATCCAGAATATTTCTTGCATCTACAAAAAGAACGTCAAATATGACAAAAATCAATGTAATTTAATTTTTTTTTGTGAAAAAGCGGTGTCGAAGCCAGTAAGGTCATAACAAAATCTTTAAAAAAAAGATTTTGGGACAACAATCCCTTTTATTCCCTTGACACCCATAATGTCATATTTGACCTGTAATCAATTAACGAGATTAGGTAACAAAAAGAAACATAAAAAGAACAAAATTGCGAGGTTAAAAAAGTTTTTTTTTAATTTTGGAAAACGATGGGTTTGAAAGTCATAAAAGCCATCAGCTATCTGCTAATATCAGAATATAGGTTTTTCTATTCTTCCATGAAAAGCCAATGAAAGCTATCACTATACAGGAAATTTCATACGACCGAAACGACAAAGTATAAATGACAGTTAAGACAAAATTAAAAAATTCAATTGATTTCTTCAAGAAAGAGGCGTCGAGGCCATTAAAACGATAATTTATATCTTTCAGGATTTTAATATGCTCAATTGTGCTTTAATTTGAATGCTAATAAGGTGATATGAGAACTGTCAATAATGTGATAATGTGACAAAATTAGAAAACGTGAAAAACTGGCAAATATCAAAACAAACAAAAATCTAAAATCTTGTAGTATGAAAGCCAGAAAACAATAATTTCAGGCTTAAAACTGCAACCGAGAATAAATGTTAACTCTGTAGAAAGAAGAAGCAGTCTTTTTTTGCTGACACTAAGCTGGAAGTTGAACAAATTACGAAAAAAATAGAGGAAAAGTTAATTAAGCCATTATTTATTGAAAAGTCAATTATTTTTAAAAAAGAAACGACCATAAACTTTCAATTAAAAAACTAAATGCATTAGCCTGGAGCTGTTTAGCAAGCGAATTGGTTGGAACTATCACTCCTGAGCTTTGATTTGATATGTTCTGTTCTTTATTATTAAAAAAAAGTCTTTTTTTTTTTAAAAAAGACCGACTGACTACAACCCGATTTTTTTTAGATTGTAACAGTCCAAGAATGGCCCAAAACTACCCCTGTTAATACTTATTGTCCATTAAGAACAATTGATTTTTCGAATGTTGTAGATATAGATAATTTCTGAGTTGAAACTCAAAATAAATTTTGCATTTTTGATAATCAACGAGTAAAGTTAGCAAAAAACGGCAAAGTTTTAACTACAAGGCACTCTCTGCGGACTCTGAAGTAGAAATAGCCCCCCTCTGAGTCTACAAAGATTGTATGAGTGTCATTTGGGGGTGTACTGTAGGTAAATTTAATCAAAGTGGACTAAAGTAGCTTATTTCGTGCTGTTGTTGATGAAAAAGGCTAAATTTTGAAATGTTTATCCAGATTTTTTGACCAAAAAATTAAATCAAAACAATCAAAAATGCTTGTTCGTCTTCAAAAATAAAATCAACGACACTATTCTTAAAAATTATAACAAATTTTAGCAAAATTGACGAAAATTTAGGCAAAAATTCCGGAAAATGTGAATAAAAACAACGTGAATTCACTCTTCTTTTCTCAGAAGTTTAAGCCTCGATAACTCCCTGTAGAAAACGAAAATTAAAAAAAATCTTTTTAATTCCATATTCTACGCTGGACGAGCTTTCTAATGATACCAGTCTCAACTCTCTACGATGAATATATCGAGCGGCGAAAATTCACGGAACAAAAAAAAAACCCAGTTGAGTATATAGTTCCTCCCCCCTCAAGAGGGTCGGAACAAAAAGTGGGATTGGTTAAGCAAAACTGTGGGATGGGTCAAGTTATACTCTTAAAAAGTTGGGGGAGGCGGTGCAGAATAAATGTTCTTCAATTACATGCTGTTCTGTCAGCTGTGGTTATATTCCTCAACCGAGCACAGGAAAGAAAGCAAATTAGGCTTGAACGAAACTGAAATTAATAGCAGAATGAAGTAAACTGAAACCAAGAAGGCAACAAAAGAAATTGCGCATCATGAAGCTTCCGAACCTCACGGGCCCCGTTGGAGATGAAGTGGTAATAGCTCCGCCATTTTGGATCACCCATTTTGAGTGGAGAGTGTAAATCGCATCCCTGGAGGTATCTGGACACTCTGTTCCTGCAGCGTTGGCATTCTTAAGGGGTGCAAATTCGTCTTCTCGATTGACCTCGAGCATTGCAAACTTCCTGCAAAGATAATTGTTTCATTATAAAATAACTATACTAAAGCAATGTATATCTTCGTTGGATCCGGCTTAGCATCAAAATTAGCTCTTCAATTCAACTAAGCAATTAATGTTCCCAAATCATGAAACAAAATAGCGGAATATTTCCACCACGCGTCGTGGACAACGGCTCAGCTTAAGTGTAGTACCCTTAATCACAAGGGTAATTAAGAACACGGGTAGCTATATATTATATTCGAGTGAAAATCAAATTGCACGAATTTGCATGCCTAGAATGTTGTCAAGTAGAGTGTAATCAATATTTTAAGCATCTCACAAAAAATAAGATGCGTTCTCAAATAAAAATTTATGATGGGTTATCAAATAAAAATATATTGAGAAAACCAAGAAGGCAATTTTAAACAAATTGAAGAAATCACTTCTCAAAGTTCATCTCGAAGGAAATGAACAGCCGTTAACTGTGCTATTACTGTCGACAAAGAAATAGCAAAACAACAGACAGTCACAAGATGTTTTCTTTGATCAGTCAAAATTTCTTCAATTTTCCGGTTTAAAGTCTTAAATTTCCGGACATAAGAAAAAACATAACCGACTAATAAGTATAAGTCTCCAAAACAGTTTCTGTGAATCGCATAATTGGAGACTAGTAAGCTGAAACACTCTAAGAACATTTAATGCCCGCTGGGCGCTACTGTTTATCTCGTTTTTGAGGACGGAAAGTGAAATGGGTCAGAAAAAAAATCGGCCAAGCCAAAAATCGCATAAAAAAGACCAACATGACTAATATAATTGCTACAAACTTCGTTTGAGAGAAATTATTAATGTCTGCAACCTCGGTGATCATAAATCATTATTTTTTAAAGTAATTAAAGGCAAAGAGACAAAACTAAATTAGTCTAGTGAGAACATTACATCACCGCATCGAACACACACGAAAACAGGAAGCAAATATTATGAAAGGTAAAGAGAAAAATATCAACCATGCTTAGTCTAGAAAGCGAAAGGCTCTATGAGCCCTTAATACCCTCAGTGCCTCACCTGTGTATCCTGTTTCTGAGGTTGAAATGTCAGAAGGGTCAGACAAAAAATCGATCAAGCAAAAAAAAATCGCATTAAAAAGACCAACAGGACTAATATAATTGCTTCAATTTTCGCTCTAGAGCAATTTATAAACAAAAATCAAAGTCAAATAGCCCCATGTGAACAAGAACCACTAGCGAGAAAGTAAAATTTTGTTCAAACGCCGTCTCTCACTCCACTTTAAAATTAGACGGACAAAATTCAGGATGAAAAACCACTCGCTTTTTCGCGCCAGTTCCTGTTTCGGCGCGACCAAAATCACTACTCTTAATTGACTTCAAAATAAGTGAAAATCTGAAAAAAGACAGCCCCCAATACCATTCAAATTCGTTTAATTGTATCAATAATAGCCTGGCTATCGCTTCGTGACTCTTAAAAAAGAGCACTTGATAATAGCCGTTTGAGTAGCTGACGTCGGTTATTAATTCCATCAACTTATAGTTGGGATAATTAAAAACACTTCTTAAACCAATACCCAGATACTAACTTGGCATATGGAAACACGTCAAAGACAAACTTCTCTCGCTTGATTCCCGTGTTGCTAGAGGGATTTTCAACTAGTTTCCCAGATAATACATCTATGTACGGAATCTTCTTGCGTGCTTCGTGATAAAGCAACAAAGAGGCTTCGTCCCTAGAACAACAGGAAGAAAGAATAATAGTTGCAGTCCTTCATAATACGGAAAACCCTACAATGCAAAAGAGCTCCATTAAAACCAGCAAGGAAGTAAAATTAATTGATTATTGACTATTTCTAAATTTTTCAGTAATAGATCATTTCGAACTCATTCGTTCGACCTCGGTAGCATATGAGCATCTAAAATTTTAATACTAATTATCAAGTCATTGTCTTTAAATTTTCCGTACACAAGAGAAAGAAACGGGTTTGATTATTATTTCATAGGTGATTTTTTGTTGCTATCATCATTATTCCAAAATCAGTCCAAAATGCTAATAAATTTGACTGTCTTCGGCATTCTTTGACTGAGCTCAAACAACTGCCCATGGCATTTAATACGGAAGTTTTGAAGGGGATATTTGCTTCGCTGCTAGTCTCTAGCTCGTATTGAGGTAACCGACCTGAAAAGCACTCACTTGCACATGGTCTTGGCAAACTGGAATGACAAGTAATGATTGACAATGTTTGATGCGCCGTAGAGTAATTTGCCACTCTCTGGATCTCTCATTTCAGAAACCTCTTTTGGGATCTCGCTGTACTCCACAACCTGCAAATGACACAAACACGTTTTAGTTTCCCAGGAGAACATTCAGAATCCCACCTGCAAATTATTTGTTTCCGAATCTAACACGAGAGGGCAACAACAAAAATATTCAGTAATTGGGTCCTTCCAATTATATTATGTTTACCATGATTAAGGATGGGGGTGGGGGACATAATTGGAAAGACCCCAATAACTGACAAATATATACACAATATATGAATGAAGCAAGAAACGCAAAATAAATTGGCAATCATTGATTTATTACTCGCCACGCCAAGCTTCTGAAAATGGTAACTTTGTCAAAAAAAATACTAGCTAAAACAGAAAAACCAGCTAAACATGGGATAATTGAAGGTGACTGAAGATTATATTATAAGGAAATGTATGTATTACCTTGTACTGTTGGTCGACCTTGCACACTACACCAACTTTCTCGTGAGGATCCTTCTTCAGTAGCACCTAAATTACAAAACTTTAATAACGAAAGGCGGCGGACATGGAGGGTCGGTTGCAGCTTCACTATTATAGGACTTAAGAGCCTCAAATGATGATAGAGCTAATAATAGTTCACTACAGATATAAATTAAAAACAAAAACCGGTGAAGGAAACTTGGATGTTTAAGAAAAAAACTAACTACGTTATATCTTAGTCTAGTGTCAGAAAACTACTCCTCAAAGCATTCTTGTTATCAAAAACACAAAATTAAAATTATTTGTTTTCCAAAAATTAGCAAATGAACTTGTGCCAACTATGTGTCTCGCAGAAGTACAGACAAAAGGGGCATTTAATCATATTTAAAATAGAAAAACAAATTTTTAGAGAATTGGAAATATAACCTGAATATTTTGTGTCGTAATGCCCGAAGGGCAATGCCATCATGCCAAAACCTTGCTAGTGCTAGCTAATTGTATCAGAGAAGCAAATTAAATCGGCAAAGCTTTAAACAACCAGCGAGCAACAGTTACCGAGAGGAAAAACCGAGAGGCGATACATACATAGCAAAAACACGAGCTATTTATTGTTTGCGTGAAACATACGCATAGCGTAATGATCTCCTCCGGTAATTGCAAAACTTCAGTGCATCATTATATTCTAAATGTCCTTTGAGCATATAGTATGTGTGTATGAGATGCAAATGAAAAACTAGACATGAGGATATCAGAAAAGATGCAAATTCTGATTAAGACAAGTTTCAGAGAACAACCGACGAACGCCGGACGAATTGTTCTCAAAAGACTGGCGGGGAGCAATTAGGGTAGTTGCCTGACGGATAAGTGATGGTGGTAAAAGGTGTGTTTGCGCGTGTGTTGACAAAAAATTCGGTGCCACGTACACTTCTGTAACAGGCCAGCAAGTCTGTAACAGAGATGAATCGCAACCTAAGGCCCTCAAATAAGAATTCCTCTATCAAAGAAAAAGAGGAAGCAAATAATTGCTAGATAAACAATCTCAAATTAGGGCACAGTAAAAAGTCAGTCAAGAATTACGAAAAAACAACATAACTGCTAATTAAAGAAAACTAGCAAAAGTCATTTCATACTTTCTTCTGTTATTTAGAACAACTGAAACTTCTAACAATTTTGGGTCGACTCATACACATTTTATGTGACTGACTTCCCGACGAAGAATGCTATAGAGAATGCAAACTATAGGCAATTAAATCGTCCGTTCTTTGGTATCAGCGTGTTGAATACAAAGGTTTCTGACTGAAAAAGCAAGGCAGCAGGAACATAAAACTTGCCATAAAAGAAATTTTGATTGCGTATAAGAGACAAGCAGAGGCAGGCCAAAACAAAATGTCAAAAAAATTGGTTCTTATTGTTAATTTCTTCAGAACCAACATTCAAGCTCATAATGACCACTTCAAGTCACCTTCAAGCTCACAATGACCACTTGAAAATCGAAAAACACCAAAACCAAAAAACATTTAAAAAAGCAAAAACAATCGTTGCTAATTTCTCCAATGTTTCCATTTTCTCTAACTCGCAGTTAAGCAGAAACGCGGTTGCACATAAAATACATAAAAAGAAGCGAAATGACCAAACTTTAAAATAATACCAAAAACTAATAAAACTTGATAAAGTCCATAGTAACTACAAAAAATACCTTTCAAACTCGAATTGAGACCTTTCGATGAACTCAGGAAAATATGCACCTGAGCAATACTAAAGGCAGCTAAGGCACACTAAGTAAACGTAATGACTTCTGCGCTTCAACTGATTATCCGTTTTGAAAGAAAAAGGAGTGGTCACATCTAATAGAAAAGACATAATAGCCGTTGAGTGCCTATTATTACTAGAAACCGTCCCAAATTGTTAGATTATAAAAGTCATACTAGCCATTTGAGTAGATTAAGCTCTTCTTAAATTCCTTTATAAATTTTAACACAACAGACTGCCTTTCAACAAAGCTAAGTCATAAATGATAGAAAATGAACACCAAGATCAAACAAGACCGACTGATGTTGGAAAATTACTCTCCAAAAACGGAGGAGGTAATCACATTTCAACCACAATAAAAATTGGCAGCTATAACAAAACAATACGGTCACTAAGCAAAAAAAAATGAAAGCGCTCAGACCAAAAACTATTAAAACTTGATAGAATGCACCTACGGTTGAAAAAAACCAAGAACTCCAATCAATGAGATAGAAATCACGGAGCAACAAGCACTGTCTTGAGCTTTTAAAAATATTCCGACGTTGTGAACAACACAGCACGCAGTAAAACCAATCAGTATCAAAAATAAAACCTATAGGCTAATAAAGACGTCACTCAACTTAGTTTCATTGCTCCAAAAACTTTTAATTTACAAATATGCATGATGTTCCTATGCATTGAAATTCTAGTACTGCCATCAAAACTAGCCACACTGAATATTATATTAACAATCCATTAAACTTTCCAATGACGCTGGCTATTGCGTCAACTGTCCAATAATAAGTGTTAATAATCAGCTGAAGTAACGGTCATTATCAATTAACAGTTTTGTTCGCAGGACAAATACAACCGCTGACAAATGTAATCGTAAAATTATGTAGCAAATTGACTGTTTTTGAATAGCGTTTTCAGTACCATTCCTATTTATGTTTTTGTTAGAATTTATGAGTCGACGGAAGCTATAATTTCAATTGCTGTAAATAACAGAAAATAGTTGGTAGATTGCGAGAAATCAGCCGCAATAGCTTGGTAGATCTGCAGTCTACGAATTTAGAAAACAAATTTGACGCCATTTAGAAAATAATCAGATCCAGAAAAAGTGAAAATCGATGGCAAAATGCCGCATGTGAACTAAAAAAACAACTAGCGAGATAGCAAATTTTTGTTCAGCCACCTCTCTCGCTCCACTTGAAAATTAGAGCGGAAAAATTTCACGCCACAAAACTACTCGCTTTTCCTTTTTCGACATGACCAAAATTATCACTTCAATTTGACTTCAAATCTCATGAAAAAGTGTGAACAGCTCTTAAAAAAGACAGCGTCCCAATACAATTCAAATTCTTTGAACTGTAAAACAAAATAAGGCAAATAAGACCGAATAAATTTGTTAATTGTGCTGATTGATAAAAAATTGAAAGAAACCAAATTTGGAACTGTTATAAAGTGTGCGTGAAAAAAATCTTAACCTTATAAAGCTACGATTTTAGCGTTTACTTTTGTTAACGAGTGTATAACAACACATGCAAAAAAATACGATTACGTCAATTTTGAGCAGATTAAACTAATGCCTTCGACACTCCTTATTAATAGATTAACCCAGCCTTCAGCCTCGTTTCAATTAATTAATAAGTCGATACATCGAAGAGCAGTAGTCTACTATACAAAAAATTAATATAGTTTCACTACTTTCTTTGTAAATATTAGGTACTGGCTCGCAGTTTATGAATTCTAAATACAATGGAAGCTTCAAAAGTGCTGCAACGAAAGATTAAAAGATCTACAAAATTGTACCTTGTTTGCACATTCGGCGTCTCTGATAATGGCGAACCCAATAAACATCGGATCAGCCACTCTAACTAAGATATTGTCCACTCCGTATATATTGATATGTTCAATGCCCCGTTTTTCCATGTCATCCAAAATGTGACAGTCGTTCATTGCACGGTACAGGCCTCCGTTGCCATCTGAAATCACATCACTTCAGCTATTCCCCATCTCTTTGGTGACAGCATACATAAAACTGTCAGAAATATGTGATATTTAACAATGATAACGAATTTGAGCGTTGGAGTGTAATGTAGAATGGGCAATGATAAAAAACCATAACAGAGTTTCCACTTGTATTTCCATCCCGGTATAAATTCTCTGCAACAAAGTTTTATGCCAACCTGGACTTCTGGCTAGTTTACATTTTGACTCCAGAAGTATCTTTCCCTCGAAGTCAATGCACGGTATCATGTTCTGCTCAAAGAACACCACATTATTCTTGTCCAGTCCAAAGTAGTCTTTGCTCTCGAAAAACTCCTGTGTCGCTTCCTTTGTATGCTCTGATGTCATAATGTACCAAGGTACTACAGACCTGGGAGATGTATGACCGGCATGCGAGTCTGCTAATTGCTGAATTTTGAGAATTCTCTCAGCTTGGATTTGATACAGCGTTTTTCCAGAAGGCAACCCGACGTTATACATTCCCTGAAAAAGTTGACAATTAGCAATCCGATGCAAATATTTCACATCACATAATGGGGGAGACCATTCATCGCATTGTACTTTACCAGTTCATCTAAAGAAAAGTACGTGCGCCCGAGGGCTGTATATAATACACACCCAGTGGTAAAAATACAACTTTTCAGTCCTATCATTGACCGCCGCTTTTAGTGGAGCTAGACAATCAAGATTTCCCATTGTACAAGATTTTTCAGAGGGGATTGGCGATACAGTGGGGAAACTTTTTGACACTCCAAACTTACTTTGGGATAGGTGACCCCAAGTCTGGTGCCCTGCCCACCTGCCAGCAACAGAACACAGACCTTATTGGCTGCTATAACCGACAGTCCCTTATCCCTATACTCGGAGGCATTGGCATCATGCACAGACCCAGTTATATCTTTCTCAACAGGCGATAGACGACACGCTTCCGTTGTGCTGTACTTCTAAACAAACAAAGTGTGGAAACACTTGCGTAGAAAATCAAATTCTTTCAAGGGAATTGAAATTGCTTGAAAAAGATTAGTTGCATGCAAAGATTAGTTTGGTTTCCCTGGTTGTTAACTGGTAACTTCATTTTTCATTAAATTGACAAATAGTCTTCGAAATTTTTTCTTTTGTTCCATTTGAAAGTTGCATTTGCAAAACGTTTGCAAAAGAAAAGCTCCTCAAGGGAAAGCGAGAAAAAGGATAGCGGAAGAAGTTATAAGGGAAACATTTAAAGAACGATGCTGGGTGCCAGCAACCATGCATATTAATTCGGATCCATTCTGTGCCATAGCCACCCCCTTCCCCCACGCTCCTCTCACGCATGCTTTTATCCCTCACGCACACGTGCTAATTTGACATTTATTAACGAGCTGTATATAATTTACAATTTGGGGCGATAAAAGGCTTCTGAGGGGGGTGTCGAAAATTGATCCAGTAATTCTACACGAGAGAGAAGATTTAGAAAGTGAGCTAGTTGAGATAGAAAGAATCCAAATACAAACTCAACCAAAAGAGTAGAACATGCCACACTGCTTCTCACCTTACTATTGGTATCTTCTTTCGAAACCTGTCAATGGCGACAACATTGTCATTAAAAAAGGCTAAAAAAGATAGTAGTACACAAAAAATTGAAGAATATGTAGTTGATGTAATATCCTAACCGAGTTCTTTGAAGAAACTGAAAATTTTGAAAACGCAAAAATTGAAAAGATTATGTCCAGTTCAACACTCCTGAATCTTTATCAAGCTATTTCTCTTAAGCAAAAGTGCTACACAGTCACACATAGGTTCAAGATCTTAATGCTCGGTAAAATGTATTTAAAAAGCATGAAATCACAAGTACAACTTACCGCATCAAAGAACTGATTGACATCATCAAAATCAACTGTAGAGATATCAGCTAGCAGTTTCTGTTGGTCCTGCTCATTCAGCTCATCGTAGAACTGCATTAGATGCGATTGTTCATACCTGGTCAATTTGTCCCTTAGCTCCGACTCCGTGCATGTTGGCTTCATTGATTGTTCACACTGTCCATTACTGAGAGCATGGTCGCCGTTAATTTCCATCATAAACCTTGAAATTTTGAGACACTATTTTTAACAGTAAAATGAAAACCACTTCAAGCCCTCTTGCCAAACTGATGAAGAAAGTTAAAAAATGGCTCTATCGTAATAATCGCAAGAAGCGAACATAGCTGGACCATTGCCAGAAAATAGCTGCAATAGCTTCGTACACCAGCAGTCTCAAAAAGAAACTGCAAAAATACAACCGCAGAGTTCAAACAGTAATTGCTGGCTTGATATCGTTTTAAATGATACAGAGAAAATTGTATAACTTATGCTGTTTCCAGTAGCTGCCCTCAATTACTGTTCAATGAGAGTGACCTATTCTCAGTTAAGCTGAGTATATACATAAGTCATCAATACAATTTGATCTAGCCTGACTTTCTATTGTTGTCATTTTCGACCAAAAAAAATCTGCCAGACATAATAAAAAAATGAGATTTCAGAGCCTTTACACAGAGCCGACATTTTTCGCAATAAAACCTTTTTGTTTTTGATGGAGATTTTTAAATTTCCCTTAAAAATTCTGATTTCGCTACCATTCTTCAATTTTAAGCAAGTCGAAATCATGCAAGAAGCACTATGAGCTGTTTTTTGAGGAATTAGATTACGCATAATACAACAAAAAATTTCTAACCTAACTTTATTCTGGGCGTATTCTGTACTTTCAGCTTCGTATATTGATTGCTTCAGACTTATTTCAGAGCTACAAAACCCCGGGTCATTTTTTCTTGACGCCTATAATAATAGACCGATAATTTGTGCTGACAGTAAAATGGATTAGTAAACTTTGCCAAAAATAATTAGAACTTTGAAAAACGTAGGAGAAAACTTGCAACATTTATATACAAAGGAATCATCAATTGCGTTTTAAAAAATGTTTCTCAGAACAAGCAGCCATGAGTCAGTCAATTACTGGTCTCAAAGCGGCTCTTTTAATTTAAAAAAAGTTTCTACTAATAGCCAGTGACTGTCTTTTTAAAAAGTGTGGCTCGTAAAGAGAAAATACGCTGAGAAAATTGTGACATCTGAGTTACTATTTAAAAGCAGCTTCTGTGCCAAACTAATAAAAAAAATGCAAAAAAGTAGCGTTAAAAAGGGCCAGGGAAAGCTTCCTGACTCAACGGGCAACTAACAGGATGTGTTCGTCCTTGTTACAGGTTTCTCTTTCTCTATTTTCAAAGCCCAGATTCCTCAATTTGAGATTAAAACAAATCTAAAATCATATGCATTGTCATTAAAATTGCAAAGTAAAATAGCTATGCGCAAAAATTTGATGTTCAAAAAGAGTAAAGAAAAGCTACAAAAAGCTAAAAAGCTAAAAGCTAAACAAACAAAGATCAGATTTAGAGAGTTGAAAAAGAAAATTTTGTTTTCGTATTTTTCTGAAAACTATTTTTTACTGGCCTTCGTGAAACGAAACTCCCATAGTTAAATAGATCCAGCAACTGTGAGTCAAAAAAAAACATTTATCCCACTGGATGCATGGTCTGCCGAAGATATTACAGAACAATAGAAAATTTTCCACTTCACTAAAATATTGACCACTATTAAATACTCTATTAAAAACATTCAATACTCTTACAGTATTACCAGTACTCAAAACAAACTGCTCATCAAATTCAACCTAACAAGGAGAGAAAATGCATTATGCGCAATTTTATTTTCAAGAAAATCGAACAATGATAAAGTTAAAGAACAAAAAAATTACTCAAGTGACCACAAATTTTGTTGTTCGGATGTCGAATACCCCTTAAGAGACTTTTTGCAAACTGAAAGTAAAATAAACCCTGGAATATCCAAAAGACAATGTCTTTTATTCAGCATAAATTTGGGCAGAAATAAAGAATTTTGCTACGCATCAGAATAATTTTTTCTTTATTTTTTTCTTCAGTAATTTAATTCTTGAGTAATTTAAATTTAAAGAAGACTTCTATACAGCTTCCGTTGACTGGAATTCTTTATCTACATGCGAAAAATTGAAACCCTAAATTTGAAAAATGTCATTTGAAGTATCGGCAACAGATAAAGTGTTTGAAAAAAGACTTTTGGTACTGTCTTTTTCTCAAAAAAATTTGTTTCCTATAGTAGTAGTCTCAAACTCCCCATATGCGGTCAGTTCAAGGGGATTTTAGACAATTCTTGAGTTCAGAATAAATTCTTGAATTAACTTTGCGATAAGCGTTTCAGGCTTAGCTCAAACTCTCCCAGAAAATTGAAAAAAAAACTTCCTTTTCTTTTTAACAAATTTGGGCCGTCTTCATTTCAATTATTTATAATTAAATCACATACTGTTTCCATTGTATCAAAAAACCAAACTTTAGCGTTGAACAACTCTTTGTTTATTGATTCATTGGGATATAATTTTGAGATACTGAACTTTAGCGACCAATTAATTATTTTGGTTACCATATTGAGTAGAGGTTTCTATCTATCTTGGCTATCTCAGGAAATTATTCAATCACAAAAAGTATTTTAGGTACTATTAGATAGAGAAAGAACCCGAGAAACAAAATGGTTGCTTTTTCAGAGGCAAAAATATTCTTGTCCTTTGAATTCGTGGCGTTTATAAAAATTTTCACTTTGTTTATTTAATGAGTGTAAAATCGAAGACAGTTATTAACAATAAAATTTGAAAATAAAACTACAAAGTCTACCCTCAACCCTATTGACCTGTCCATCTCTCCATTTTGTTTTCGAAATTTTCTGATTTTCAAAAAGCACTCCCGTCTAAACCTGCTAAAATTTCATTCTTTGAAAATCAAGAGTTGCCTCTAATTGCTTTAAAATGATATTTCTTTTTCTACGTTGCGTAAAAAAGTAAGAATTTGACAAACCAGCCGACACAATATTCCCTCGTTTTGGAACAATACGCAACAATTAGCTCAGTTCCACTTGAACGTTAACTTCCGAAAAACCATACGATGAGCTAAAATTTGTTTTTGTCGACTTCGTCAACATGTGCTTTCAAAACAAAAGCCATTGCAATTAATTAAAATCCAACAGATTTGCAATGCTTTTTGGAAAAAAACTCGAAATAAATCTATAAATAGCAGCTTGAAGCATCGGTTTTCTCAAAAATTTGGATGTTAATTTTCAACCCCGATCCCCGTTACAAGTTCAGTGCTTAATAATAGAAAAATCCAGAATATTCCCGAAAAATAGCCCATTGGCGGCTTTTAATAAGCACAGCAATATAACAACTTCACCCAACAATATGTCTAAGTCCACAGTCTAGATATTGTACTTGCCTAGGGTTACCAAGTATTGATGCGAAAGCGTTCCATCTTCATTGTACTCTTCTTAGAATGATCCTCGAAGAGGACGGCAAAGTCATCAGAGTACCATTAGGGCTGTGGTGAGGCTTGCCCGAAGAGGGGGTGTGACTGACTCAAACTTTTCAGATTAAGAAACACTATAAAATTGTCACCTCAAAACTATTTTGGTGATTTGCATATTCAGACTAGTAAAGACTAAGGCTCTAAGAGAGCTGCTCAGCCAATTAATGCCCTCTGGGCATTATCTGTTTATCCCGTTGTTGAGGGCTATAAGTCAAAAGGGTCAAACAAATAATGGCTCAAGCAAAAAATTGAATAAAAAAGCCCACATGACTAATATATAGTGAACGACGAAAGAAAGTAGCAACCGCTGGTTTTACAAAGTCAATAGTAAATATTCAACTCTTGAGGCAATATAACTCGAACTTAAAATAAAATTTCTCTATGAATTAGTATAAAATTGATTCCGATGCCCTACACTATTCCTCTCACCTACCTGTGAAATTCAAATGAAACGCAACGTTCACTCACAATAATTCCTACTGAAAAAATGATGAGCACCATCTAATTTTCTGTAAAAATTTTTTTTCAGCACAGTTTCACTTGAACGTTAACTTCCGAAAAGCCATACTTCCAACAGATTTGTATTGCTTTTGGAAAATAAAAACTCGGAAATAAATCTATAAAAAGCAGCTTGAAGCATCGGTTTTCTCAAAAATTTGAATGTTAATTTTCAACCCCGAGCCCCGTTACAAGTTCAGTGCTTAATAATAGAAAAGGCCAGAATATTCCCGAAAAATAGCCCCAATTGATTCCCACGACCTCCACTGAGATTGAAAGAAGTGAGCATGCAATTGGCGGTACTAATGTTTACGGGAGAAACGAAACACAAACGTAGTTTCCCTTCCGTGCAGTTTCCATTGAAAGTTGTTAGCTATGCGCACTCCTGTCTCTAAATAGTGGCAAACTTATAGAAGCAAGGATAGGTAATGGGCTTCAACAATCATTTTTTGGTTTAGTCCGCTTCTATTTTGAAATTGTTATCGTTTCAATATTCACAACCTACACATTGACACTGCTTGCAAAAATCCACGATAAGCTAACGACGTTAACTACTTACTAAAGCTGGACAAAGAAATAGTTAGAGAACTACTTTTTCTTGTACAATTGATTAGTTTACTGGGCAGAGTTGGGAAGAGGCGAAGCCGAGTTGAAACGCAGCCTAACACTAACAATAACGCATCAAAAAAATTCCCTTATTAATTTGGATTTTCCCGGGATGCAAGCGCCTACAAAAAGCCGTACATTGCCTTACAATAGAGGTGAGGTTAGTCATTTATGCTCAAAAAACCTATCAACCGAGTGACCTAAAATCGTATATAGAAAACAGTAACAAATGACGTCATGCAAACAAATTCAGCTGCAGGGTGGTAGAAGTCACCCAAACAAGTCGCACTTTGACGTAATGGACAGTGGTCAAAAGGTCTTAACACAAAAAAGACGACGAATTAAAAAACCGCGATCAGACCAATAATAGGCACCATTGGCGGCTTTTAATAAGCACAGCAATTTAACCACTTCACCAAACAATATGACCACAGTATAGATATTGTACTTGCCTAGGGTTACCAAGTATTGATGCGAAAGCGTTCCATCTTCATTGTACTCTTCTTAGAATGCTCCTCGTAGAGGACGGCAAAGTCATCAGTACCATTAGGGCTGTGGGGAGGCTTGCCCGAGGGGGAGGGGGGTGACTGACTCAAACTTTTCAGATTAAGAAACACCATGAAAATGTCTCCTCAAAACTATTTTGGTGATTCGCATAGTAAAGACTAAGGCTCTAAGAGAGCTGCTCAGCCAATTAATGCACTCTGGGCATTATCTGTTTGTCCCGTTGTTGAGGGCGATGAGTCAAAAGGGTCAAACGAATAATCGGTCAACCGAAAAATTGCATAAAAAAGACCACATGACTACTATATACTGTGCGGCAAAAGTAAGTAAGCAACCGCTGGTTTTACAAAGTAAATATTCAACTTTTGAGGCAATAACTCGAACTTGAAATAAAATTTCTCTAAGAAATTGTATACAATTGATCCCGATCCCCTACACTATTCCTCTCACCTACCTATAAATTCAAATGAAACGCAACGTTCACTCACCATAAATCCCACTGAGAAATTGATGAGCTCCATCTAATTTTCACATTAAAAAAGTTGTCAAGATCACATTTTAGTTATATTTTTTCTCTATTATTTAACACAAGTGCAAACTTAGCAAAAGTTGAACGAAACTGAAAACACATCACATCTTGTGACAACCTTCTTGTTACCATGATACTTGGATGGAACTCATCAACTTTACTTTGGAATTTATGGTGAGTGAACGTTGCGTTTCATCTGAATTTCATAGGTAGGCGAGAAGACTAGCGTAAGGGATCAATGGTGTTTTCGAAATTCAATTTTAAGTTGGAGTAATATTGCTTCAAAAATTGACTTTTTCTTTCTTAAAACCAGGGGGCGCTAACTTTTGCCGTTCAGTATAATTGCTAAAAAGTCTGTTTGGGAGCAATTAAGATCGATAAGAATTAGGTCACGCCATGAAAATGGATTTACACCATTATACAAGGTGCAAACATTGTTGAAAATTGACATCCTCCAAATCTGAAGAGTGCACCTTTAGTGCCAAAGACAATTTGGACATTCGCAAGAAAAACTGAAATTGATTCAAGAAACCATATGGCATCCGAAAATTTGACAGTTGAAAAAACTACATTATAAATTAGTAAATTGCTATATAGGCAAATGTGTGTTAGTTTATCTAAGCATGGGGAAAATAAAAGAGTGCTGTAAATTGACAGGAGGCTTTTCTTTCTGGGTCATAACTTCTTTCTCCTCATATCCAATCAGCTCCCAGGTATCCGTGGCTGTGTTCCTAGTATGAACAATTGTTGTGTTTACTTGCGCATCCGTCAGTTGAACTAGATCGGTGGCTACTTCAGCATCTTCGGTTTCGAGAGGTTCCCCCACACATGCGTCCGAACATCCTACCTCAACCTACAAGATCAGTACCATTGCATATTTTATGGTCAATTTTTGCGTGGTAATGATCGACTTTGGAAAATCTAAGTGTACTTGTCTGTCAAAATGGATGCAAATTAAGACTAAACTATGGAAATCTACGTTTTTTTAATATCCAAAAATGTGAATCAGGGCACGTTTGCCAGTAACAAATAAATCCAGAAGTTCTTAAAATGAAGAGCTAGAAGTGCTCCATCATTATCGGAAGCGTAACCCATGATTGCAACTTTCAAGATATTACTATTACACACACCATTTTCTAAAATTACCACCCCTCGTTTACGTACATCAAGAGAAATAGTTGGTAAAATTCTCATCACCAGTAAAATTCTCAAGAGGCTAGCCCACTCCACTTACCATAATGCCAGTTTCAACTTTGCTGTCTTCGTATTCCTGTTTCAACCTCTCAGCCTCTTCCCCCTTCAGTCGATCATCTTCCTCTTTCTGTTCTCGCTCCTTGTTAACATGGTACAACTTGCTCCTCAAATCTTCGTTTTCATCCACCTAGAAAAAACACGTGTTTGAACATGCCAAATCGTTTTAGAAACGATTGACAAACGCCTAGCAATTTATTTTAAACTATTTTGTCTGGGAATATTTTGTCTTTAGTCTGTAACTTTTCGTGATGTTTTGTATTAGCTTTCTCACTTACCAGGATTAATAGAAGTTTAGAGGAGACCATTTACTATTACTGTTACCGTCTATTACTGGTAACTGGTTTTGCTGAAAGTTCGTGCTCAAAGTTTTAGACGGAGATTCTGTGCGACTCATCAGTCCAAAATTGCTTTTTGATAACAATACTGTTTCAAGTTGAAAATTGTTCTCCACGGGAAGGAACAAGTAATTTATGTACCTAGAGAAGCGAAAGATTCCGTATCTGCAATTCGAAAAACAACTAACTAATTCGCGATTCCTAGCCAGAACGCCCTTCATTTCATCTCTGGCCTTTTCGAACTGGTTGACCAGTGCAGCTCTTTCGTCCTCTACCTTCTTCCTGTTGGCCTCTTCGCGTTTTAATCGATCTGCATCTTGCACAGTGGCCACTGTCTTCTAAAATATGCTCACATTAAGTCAACTAAATAGATCACAACAAACGCTGACAAAAAGAATTCCTTTTCGTTTGTAGCTCAAAATGTTTTTTTTAAAAACCGTAGCGCAGTTTTGGCAATAATCTTAGGGATTAAAACATTAAATTGAGTGCAACATCAGGATGAAAAAATAAAATCAAAGATAGAATACTCAGATCAAAGTGTGCTTTTCTTAAGGTAATGTTAATGCAATGATTGAACTGATGTTTTGTATCTTTCCAATACTGTTTTTTTCATCGCTAAAAGTTTTACACAATTTAATTTACACTTTCTAAATAACTATTCCAGAACTCAGAAACTTGCTAAATAATCTGTAATTATCCGCAAATGACCATATTTACTAAATTGCGATATACAAGAGAAAACAAGAATATAGAGAAAACAAATCGATGAAAGACAGGAAAATCCAAAAAATCGAAATCTGTTTAAATTCTAAATACATTCTCTACACGTTGCGACGTGTAAATTATTGTTCTCAAGACAACTTTTGATACATTTTCTGCACAATCAGTCACCTCCAACACCACAAAAAAACTTAATAGCAAAATCCAGAGCGGTAAAAAGCAAAAACCTGTAACAGATATTTATATATTTCATTTTTTGTGCCAGTAAAAATCATCTCACTTGTGTCCCCTCCTATCAATTAGTATACTTTTAGAACTAGAGGTACCAAACATAAACCGACTAACGTCGGAAAAATTGCTTTCGAATGATGAGCGGGGCGCGATTTTTTCTTTATGAGTCCAAAAACATCAGACGAGTTTGAACCCCGACCTCCTTAACCTGGCCGATTCCTTCTTCTCGACAGAGGCATTAACCACTCGGATATAAGGGCCCTGTCATCACATCTCTGATCGGTTTAGTTTGAACAACAAACTTTATTCCGGAGTAAAAGCAATTGACAAGTGCGTGAAAAAGTCACTTGAATAGTCAAAAATTTTTCTAGAAGAAAAGCGCAAAAACGGTCAAGCGAAAAATCTGCATAAAAAGACACACACGTTTACAAAAATTGCCTTTCATTCGAGAGCAATTAATCAAATCAGAAAACGAAAGAATCAGAAAATATCTGAAAATGTGTTTAAGTCTAATTAAGGCTTAAATTATCAAACATACCCGGCAGATTGCCGGAAAATAGCCGCCGTTGATTCCAATAAGCATGATTGGGATTGAACGAATAGAATATATTGAAAAAAAAAAGATTTTTGTACAAAAATATTTTTTAAGTCCGATTTATTTTGATGACATTTCGTAGTTGAACATACTTCTGTTTCTTAGAGAGAGGCTACAGGGGCTACTATCAACACCAATAAGCATTAGAGGTGGTAACTAAGACTTATAGGAACGACGTTCAAATAGCGGGCATCTAAAATTGGGCTTTATGGGTTTATCCCGTTTCTATTTCTGACTTCAATTTTTTATACCGACTCTGTTCATTTTGAATTGCTTTGCTTAGCAACTGATGTTCAAATTCACTTTTAGCAGAATGAGAGAAGAGAGAAACTAGCCTAGAGAAGTCAAAAAGATTTCACGCAAAATGTCGAAAAAGCGGCAAAATGGTAAAGCGAAAAAAAGTTTGACGAAGTAAAAAAAAAATACGAGCGCAATAATAGCCGGCTGAGAAGATGAGGGCGGCTATTAATAACGGTACAAAAGGAAACAAAACTTTTCAGAAAAGCTACTTTTGCTGAAGTACTGAGAAAGAAAACTACAAAACTTAGTTGAAAAGCGTTTCCTCCGCTTCAATTTTTTATCAGCTAAATATTTTCTTGCTCTTTTCTCCTTCGTTTCAATCCAATTTCACACATCAATGACGTTCAAAAAATATAGCCTTAGAGTTATTCAATATACTTGGCCTCTGATGAAGTTCAATTGAAGTACATTCTTATATAAGATTTAATGCAGGCACATCTGAGTTTATTCAGTGAGTCATGCATGCTCAAAAAATTTCAAACGATTAATCTGAATACTTATACAGAAAGAGACAAATGATGTCATCAAAAAGTTTCAGAGTCGAAGAAGTCACTGAAAAAGTCGCTATTTCTTTTCGAGCAATCAAAGGGTAACAAAAAGCTAGAAGACAACGAGTTAAAAAGCATAGCCGAAAGACTTCCGGAAACAAACCAGAGACAACTCAGTGGATCACTCCATAAACTTCCGCGAAAACTATCCAATTGCATCATCTGCACCGTCTCACATGAAAACAGAAGACAAAAAAACAGAAGTTGCAACTTCTCGTTTCATCCACGAAACAAAGTTGCAAAATCACAAAAAGAGAGAAGCAAAGTTGAAAAGAAGCAAATCTTGAAATCGAAAAGAAGCAAAACAGAGAAGTCATCAAACCATTGCCTCCGAAAAAATACATAACACAAATTCCAAGAAATATCCCTGTTCAATGTGTCGGAAAAAAGTAGATTAAAATAATGGCCGACCTGTAGTATTAAAAAGGTTGCTATTTGTTTTTGGTTGCTTTCTCAATCTGCTTTCTCTATCTCAAATAAGCTAGAATACAGAAGCTAGAAAGATGTCGCAACCGAAGTATTAAATAAGCTAGAAATACAAAGAGACAAAAAAATGTAAACATAGCTGGCAGATTGCCAGAAAATAGCCGCAATAGATTCGTAGATCGGCAGTCTAAAAAAAACAGTAAAAAAGACAGACCAAAAAAAATCGTATTTTCATTGAAGGCTGATCTGTTATATTTTGATTAAAAATCTGTATAAGTTATTGCTGCCTCTATTAGCTGATCTCAAACAACCTTCATTTAGAGTGACACACACCCATTTGACCTTATCTCTTTGAATTAAAGTAAATAAAAGTCAATTCCAAAGTGAGGAAGTCATTTTTGTGAGTGAGGTAAGTCAAGTGTGACCAAAAGTTTAATCACGCGCATGAACAAAAAACTCGCTCCACTAAGAGCGAAAAATGACGTCACACATGCAATTCAGTTGAAATTGCATGAACGAATGAACAAAAAGTGGCTGTGACGTCATATGGTCGTAACAAAAATCATGACGACGAAATAAAAAAACCAAGAGAAGGCCAATAATAGCCCCAGCTATCGCTGTGCGGCTATTAAACAATATATTTCAATTCCACACAATTGCACAAAGTAACATCCAAAGATTAAACTTGACAAAATTTTACAAAGCCTCACATCCTGTACGGATATATCCACACGAAATCCATAAAGGATATAAGCATAGCCATAATATAACAATATTTTATAGGTTAAAACAATTGCAGGAAAGCAATGTTCCGGAAGACAACATCGCAAAGTCTGTTAAATTATAAAAAATAAAGTGAAAAATAAAAAAAATAAACAATGACAGGCTGAAATTGGGTACTAGTTTACCACAATCTCGGAAACTAAAAATGGCAAAAATTTACCGAAAATGCATAGCATGTTTAAAATGGCAAAATTGCTTTCAAACACAAGCTTACTTATGAATATTTGTGAGAAAATCACATTGGTCGAAAAATTTTAAACAAATTGTTTAAACAAATTTGAAAGTTTAAACAAATTACCGCTTCGATTACGCCGCACGTGGACAAAGGACAAAAGATTTTTCACACCTACTTTTTGCACACTCTCAGAACAATGCATGAACAAAAACCACAATTTTTCTCCCTCTCCTCTCTGTTTTGAAATTCTGTTCAACAGGTTGACCCAAAAATCTGTTTTCACATGTGGCATTGGCGTGCTGTTCCCAGAGCACAAAAATTGGTTAACTTCAAATATGTACATCTTTTTCACTTTTTTTTACAAACCTTTGCATGCATTGCTAATCCCTTTATATTATTCATTAAACTTTGCTCTTGAAAGTCAGGAATTTTGAAGCAGTTAAACCATAGGTGTTCAAATTTCAGATTAAGGCAAGCACATTCGAACCGAGTCAAATCAGTGACTTTTCGACCTAATTCTTACTTTTGCTGCAACTTTCCTCAACTCCTTCTCTTTAATCAGTCCAGCAACAAGCACCAGTTTGGTCTCCAATTCGGAAATCCTCAAATTCAGATCACGATTCTCGTTCATCGCCTTTTCAGCCTCACCAGCAAGAACTTTGTTCATTTTTTCGTAATATTCCACAGTGTCATATGACAATCTCTGACTTTGTCTGTACGTCTCCGCGACATTACGTCTCGTTTTCCCACTAGCAATAGATGAGGTTTCGGAGGCATCGTCCGAGGATACTACTTCAATTTGTGGTTTTTTGGCTGTTTTTGTCAGATCTGGAAGAGCTTTTGGGTCTTTAACTGGTGCTGATTTCACCTTTTTACGAAATGTCTGTTCTGTTGGTTTTCCATCGACGGCTGGAAACGATATGAGGTCTGGTTTGGTAACTTGCTTGACTCCAGCTTTGTTCCCATTTAAACTGTCCTCAAAAATTACACGCTGTTTTTTAGACATGTTTATACATTGAGTCTTAGCTAAGTCGTTATTTGCGTGTATAAAGCAACGAATTACCAAGCTGTAACTTTGAAACAGCCAACATTGGCTTTATACACTGTACAACAATCGATCTACAACATTTTTTTAAAGCGTACCTTTTAACACACTTCATTAGAAGAGCACCTAATGGTTCTCTACACAGATTAAAACCTCTCAAATCGAAACAGTTGAATTACATTTGAAAAGTTTGCCAAAGTAGAAAGCAAAGAAAAACAATTAGATACCACAACAGCTGCAAAATTGGTGATGATTACAGAACAATTGATTATCAATGACCAGGGCAGGTAGAACTACAAAATTACGGACAAATGGCAGGTCTAAATGCATCAACTAAGACAACTTCATTAATCATGTCTTTAGAATGTGATTCACGTCCCAAAACTTTGTTCACAACTTCTCTCTGCTGTTTTTTGCTCTTCAATCTCTTCAGTTGAGGGTTGAAATCACAAAATAGGGTAGTTGTATTTCGACAGGACAGTTTCATATCTCTTTGCATGTCCTGAACATGCCCCCGTTTTGGCTTTTGCAATTTAGCGCGACATCTGAAGTTCATAATCATCATGTGAAATTCGGTGTCGTTCTGAAATTTGTTGTATAAGGTCTGCACCATATCATCAACGTCACACAATTTAGATGTCACGTGACCTGTCACGCTTTTAGATCTACTTGAACTTCTTCCAAACCTCGTGAAAAATGATCCCCTTCGCGATGAATGGTCGTACGATACCGGGGAACCTAACCGATCGCCAAAAGCCTCCACATCATGGTGCTCTTTGGAGTTCCTACGTATATCACTATGCGGTCGTCTGTCTTTCTTGCGAAGTCTGGTAAAAATTCTACCTAGAGTGAGCGTACGCTTTCTCGGGGTGGCTCTTGATAAAGATTCGTAGTTTCCGTCCGCTGCTATCGTCGCCGCTCTTGCTCGCCTGATTGTTGAAGTCATTATTGATTCTGACCGTTCATCCCCATTATCATGCACATCATGACTTCGGGTCTCTTGGTCTTCAACATGTTCCCCTTCTTCCGGTTTAGTTCCACAGGACTCAAACCCACTGACTGAAGCTCCGGGTTCCACGTCATTCAAACTTCCAACAAGGACTTGTTTCGACGTCTGGGTGTGGTTAGACGAAGAATCCAAATCAACAGAAGCTAGGGTGCTATTAGCATGCACCAATTTTTCAACACTCAAGCATTTCTGAGCCTTCGTGAACACTTCTTTGTTAACACCTTTGGCGCCACAGACACTTGCAACTTCAGCATAATGCTGACTGTCTAGGGTTGTAAGTGTTCTGCTAGCACAAGCTGGAAGAGGCGTCGCTTGCGGGTTGACTTTATAGTACTGCTCTTTAATGTCGGTTGAATCCAGCGCCAATCGAGCGTTCGGCGTGTGAACTGGCGTGCGGAAAGCCTGCCCTTCAGTATCAACCGAGGCTTCAAGTTTGGGCGACATACTTTCTGTCACGATCCAGGGCACCAACATTTTCCGTTTAGCTGTGACTTTTGGCAAAATTTTGATAGATTCAAAGCGCAGGTTGGCCATGACCGAGTATACAATGTGGAAAATGAAACGCTTGTTTGGCAAAAGACAGGAACTTCTGAACATTTCGATTGGACTGGGTGCTATGCGCTCATGCACTTGACACAAAGAGGTATTCAGAGGCAAATATTGCTGACTGCCAATTCTGAAACACAAAAAGAAGCACATTGAAAATTTCATTAAATTAACAATTTCATTGCATCCTTTAGTTTTAACAAGGCGATAAAGTATTATATTTCCGTTCAAGACCCAAATACATCAAATGAACGGTTCAGGTTTCATACTATACCAACGCTGGGGTTTTAGAGGAAAAGATCCAAGACTTTGTCTAACTTACTCCCGCCAAAGTTATTGCAGCCCATTTATACATTGATTTGGAAAAACACTCACTCTAATCCCTCAAATCCTGAATTTAGAGTAGCAACAATGGGACCAGAAGTCTCCGCCGCCGCCACAACCGCCGTGCCCGAGTTGTCAAACTTGAAGGCGTCCAATTGGAGCGACTGGAAATCTGAGATTGAATTGGACAGTGCACTAGCGTATCCTACACTGTTAAAGGCTACGGAGCATGCAGGCGGAGACTTCATTTCCCTAAAGAAGCATCACTATAAAAAGGCTGACTAATAATTGACCCTGAAAGAGTAAAAGGCTTATAAATTGGATTGCAATCAGACAAGTTCACGTCAATTGGGACAAAACAATAGAGTCAAGAACCACTTCACTAAGGGATTTCAAATGTCTTAATGAGAGCTCATTATAAACCAGTAATAATGTTAACTAGTAACGAGTTAAAAAACAGACAAATTCTAGCAAATATTTAGCAAAATCACACTGAGCTACGGAAAACAAATAATCTTTGCATCAAATCTCTCTAACAGCAAATAAGAATAAAAGTAGAATTTATTTCTCCAAATAAAGCAAAAATAAGTACACCACAAACCAACAAAATCTTCAAAAAATTTTTACATTGAGAATGTGCCAATATGGAGAGGAAAAACAACGGAGCCACTGTGGCTCTCATGCGTTTTCCCTGGCATAAACGAATAAATGACTGAATTATTCTTCAAAAAAATCTTTACTAAGTGTTTTTGGTATCAAGGGCCGAAAAACGTCGATTTCTGGGATTTAAGAAGGTTTGAGACTCTCTTATTTGGCATGAAAAAACCCAAGTAAAAAAGGTGGTGTAAGCTCCGAGTGGCCAGCCAACACCACCAGAATAACATTATTTTTCAAATATAAAATTTATTTAATTTTATGATAGAGTGAAGAGATAACTTGTTGTGATGCGCTGGTCAAGTCATCAAAAACAATGCCTTGACGTTTAAAGATGTTGTACAGTCGGGTTGCTCTATACGACAAAGAATATCGCTTGATATTTTTTTTAGAAAGGCTCTTTAAAGAGCTGGATAAATACGGATCGCGTTAGACGAGATGGATGTTCAAAACAAAGCAGATCGCTGAGGTTATTCATAGAGTGCAAATTGTTTATTGACCTAAGTACAAATTTCAAGAGTTCGTATATATGCATTTCATAAACCGTAAGAAATTGATCACTGAGCAAAAGCTCCGATGACGAATCGCGCCGCTTTCTGAAAAAAATCAGATTAACTATTCTTCTGAAGTATATGAATTTGTTTCAAGTATAATTGAGCTGATGTTGATTCGATAATAGTTAGGCAGCTGCTTTCGAGGAACGTAATATCTTAATTTTCAGAACATTTCTGATTACTAAGTCTCTTAACAACATAATCAATGCAAAACAAACAACGAAAATTACGTACATCATACTTGGAAGCACTTGTGATAGTAATTTGGACTGTTTTATGTAAATAAGAGCTAAGTCGTTACCGTTGGGCCATTCGCTCACATTTTCCAGGTTCTCGATTACTCAGTTTCCGAGAGCCCCAGTCGCAGCTACGTTAGTGTCGTCTGCAAACAGAAACATTTGTTTTGAAAAACAACATTGGTAGGTCATTAATCTATATTAAAAACAGAAGGTGTCCGAGTATGGACCGCTGTAGTATCCCACAGCTAACGCGGTTACAGTCAGAGTTATTATTTCCTATTTCAACGCTTTGCATTCTATGGCTAAAGTTAACCAACTTGAGGTGTTATAACGCATATAACGCACTCCCTTGTTTTCTAGTTTGACCAGCAAAATATTATGACCAATTGTGTCAAATTCTTTCTTTAGATAAAGAAAGAAGCAAATTTCATTTGTTGTTGAGTTGCCTTTATGCAACGGAAAGACTTTAGCCCATGATAAGCTCCTGGGAAACTTACTATGGGAAAGACAAATTGATAAGATCCTTCAAATATGGAGCCACTACAGGAGCAGAGGCACAAACTATCCGGTAAGCGATGCAATCGTCCCCACATGACGATTTTAATTCCAGCTTCTCTATTATTCTTGTCACCTCCAGAGCCGATGTTTCACGAAAACGCATCGACCGATTTGCTTCAGGCAAGCTTATAGGCGGACATTAAGCTATTTCAGCCTGAAGTTCCTCACCGAAGGTGGAGAAAAAAGTGTTGAATATATAACAAACTGCTACTGCACAAACACCATCCTACAACTCACTGATATCGAACGATCTCCGCATAATCTGTTCCTTAACATTCTTATCTCTAGGTCACTGAATAACTTGTAAGTTTGCCTTGAGTCTCCCCCACTACCCTTAAACTTATTTAAGTTCCTTTTGAGACTTCCTTTTATAATTTTCCCTGAAGAGAACGAAACTTTTACAGTCAACGATCACTATTTTTTTAAAATTTAGAGTGCAAGCTTTATGGGCTCGATAACGCTTCGATCTTAAGTTTTTTAAATAGTTTGTGAACCATTTGGGTATAATCCAAAGAAAAGTTTGGACTTCTACAAGCGGCGCGCAGCGATCAGTAACGTTAGTGAACACACTTTCGAACGTGTTGAATGCTTTCTCAAGATCAAGGCTACCGTGTATCAAATGACAATATTCAATAAGATTTTCGTCAAAAGAGATTTGAAAGCCATTTACTTGAGATTCAGATTTTAGGAAGTTTGTATCACAAAATATTTTAGAGCTTCCACCATTGTTATGTTTACTTTCCCATTTTAGTAGAAGAGGGTAATGGTGGCTTAGAATCTGATACTCCACGACCTCAACCACAGTTGAGTTCAGATTTAGGAGTAAAATTGTCAAGGCATATGGAGGAGTTAATATCTACACAAGTGGCTTTCCAGGGGGCTATCAGAAAGCCATTTGATTCGATTGTAATTAGATAACTATCTGACATAAGATTGCCGTCTAATAGATTGATGATCATATCATCAGAGTTCTTCCTAAGAAATCTGACGTTAACATTGCAAAACGAAATAGAAGCAATTGAGAATGAAGTATTGATTATTTTGTTTTAAGACTCTTGTTTTGCGCCAAAAAACACTAGATCTGTTTAAGCAGTTCCAGATGTCCAGGAACGGGTATCCAAAGAATAGTCCTGCCTCGTATAGCCCAATCACTTTGTATAGACTTCTGTCTTCTTTTCAAATGTAGTGGATAGTTCCCTCTTTGGTTCAGGCACTTTCAATTCGTGAGTCATTCTTCATGAGGTTGTAAAAGTTTAGTCGAGGCTGAGCGATGTCTTCAAATATCTTGACACAGAGAAATTGTTCAGTGTAATTGAGGACTTTTTTTCAACATTTCGATCTTTGCAACTCTGCTAGCAAACTTCACAACAATAGGCCTTTCGTTTTTTTGTTGATGGAAGACGATGGGCAATGGATATGTCGTTGACAGTAATAGGAGATTTCAGCACTTCAACAATTTGTACGATTTTCTTCATGGACACATATTAGCCATCAGTAAATTTGCGTCCGTGGGAACCAATTGTGCTATCATCTTGCATTCGAATTACTTCTATGTTGTCTGGCCGATTGTAGTTTTATGCTTTTTCGGTTTCAGATTGCGCTTTGAAAGCACTTTGGTCCGTTATATTTCTCTGTTTTGTTTGTATCTCCTTCTCAAGTTGGATCTTCATTGATTGCATAGCTTTTTCCATGGCTCTTTGGATGGTCTTTCTCAATTCAGATTTGATTTGATGTCGGGAATAGCACTTGTAATTGCTTCTTTGGACGATATGGTACTTTCAGATAACAGTTTGTCGCGCCGGGGAGTTAAGGCGAGTTAAGGCAGAGCATTCTTTTGCTATCGCTTTTCCGAACTGGGGTCTGACTCAGACATCAAAGAGATGGCATATCCCCTACAGCGCATGCATCAGTATTAGTGGTCAATGACATCAACCATTAGGCCAACAATTGGGATCTTTGAATTTTGAAAATATGCACAATTTTCTTACTATATGCTAAATAATTGGTGGAAGTCGTTTTTCGTTCAGTACACCACCCCAAAAAATTTATACTTGGGGCAACTACTTATAAACTATGACCGGCAGATTGCCGAACTAGCTGCAACACAGAATTTCGTGATGCTGAAAATAGATAGTAACAGATTGAGAATTGAGTTGATGCAGTTGCCAACCTCTTTAGAGACCAAAATATATTCAAACTAAACAATTCTCCCTAAAACTCAAATTCGTTAATTTTAGACCAGGCTTGGAGTCCTATACTGACTCTCAAAGGGGTTAAAGTAATCGGAAGTGACCGTAAAAAAAGTTAAAGTCATTTAGACAGTGAGGTAAGTTAGTTAGAGTCAAAATTCTTATCACTCAGTTGAGCTTAAAACTCGCCGCCATTTAGTTTAAGAAATGATTTCACGCACAAAAAAGTAGCAAAAGAGCAAAGAAATAAAGACATGAATTGATAAACAAAAACATTTTCGAAATTTGCGGCGTGAACAAAAATGTAAAAAAAAAGTAGCGTCAAACAACAAAACATACCCAGCAGATTGCCGGAAAATAGCCGCCATTCATTCCCAAAACCCGGATTGGATATGAAAGAACAGAAAAAGTGCGAACTATTTTTTTTTATTAAAAAGTGCGAACTATTGTGATAATTTTGTTGTTAGCAAACTCTTGTTACATAATGAGACGATACGACAGTTAGTGTCATTACCAATAAGCATTAGAGATGGAAGCTAAAATTTATAAGAACAAAAACCAAGTTGTGTGCATCTAACACCACTTTTTTAATACTGACTCTGTTAATTTTTAACTGCTTTGCTTAAGAGCTGGTGTTTAAAAGCACTTTAAGCAGAATGGTCGAACTATGAAACTAGCCTGCAGAAGTCTGCCAAGAACTTTCATGGACAAAGCAAAGAAAGAGACCAATAACTTACTATGAATGGATTGGGAACACCATTTAGAAGAAAATTTGATCATAAATAACGAAAAACAGTATCAAAGTCAAATTGCCGCATGTGAACAAGAAACCACAAACCAGAAAGCAAATGTTTGTACAAACAGTTTTCTCACTCTGCTGAAAAATAAGAGTAAAAAATTTCACACCGCAAAATCACTCGCCTTTTTGCTCCACTGCCTATTTCATCGTGACTAAAGGCATCACTTAAGTTTTTAAAACCCGTAAACATGTGGGAACAACCTTAAACCATGGCCGGAAGAACTCCGGAAACGACTCGGAGTGGGGGCAACTGACCATACTTACTGACCTGATGCAACGCCTACTTATTTACAAAACTTTTTTAACAGAAAGAAAAACATACCGGAAAGAAATAAACTGACGAAAACAAAAGCAATCTTATAAAAATTACAACAAGGTGCGACTCGAAAAGTACAAGTAAGATCTGTTAACAAAGAAAAACATACAATCAATTCATAAACAAGGTATCAGGCTCAAAAAAACAGCAAATGAAAGTTCATGGCGAAGGAAAAATTGAAAAAGCAACATTCTCTGTAAAGTACAAACAAAATTCTCCAAAAAACGATAAAATGCGATCCTTCGAACAATATTTGGACAAAACTTAATTAAATCTTCTAATAGCCGACCAATAATTTGCAGATAAAAAATAAAAACAAAAGACCAGCAGATTGACGGAAAATAGCCGCCGTTGACGCACATCGGGATTGAAACAGAAAAAGAAGCAAAGATAAAAATTGAGCAACTTTTTCCCTAAGTTTCAAAAAAATGCGCTTATTTGGTGTGCAGATTCAGTTAGATTTTAAAACCAAACATAATTCAGCTTCTAAACTAAAAGCTACTAAGCTCAATAAAAATGTCAGAGAACGAACTTCAATAACCTAATGCACTATGACTTAATGACCACGCTGTATCGGTTAGTCCAGTTTCATTTGCTCTTTTGACTTTGACTGTATTCACATTTCGTAAATCAATACGCAAAAGATTTTAAAATCCATTCAGTTGAAACAGTGACCGAGGTAAGTCAGAGGTCAAGCGTGAAAACCGTGACTGATGTAAAACGAAAAAAGTGATCAAAAGGTAAAGTGAATTAAAAAAAGGAGAGAGCCTAAATAAGAGCCACTGAAGAAATAGGCAACAAACTTAGAAAACATACAAAAATCTGCAAAAATTTCACAAAATCACGCAATTTTCTTTCCCAAGAGAACTCAAAGTCAATACTTATCAAATTGAGAGACAACAAAAAATGCTAGAACAACACTGATTTTAATCACAAAACTCCCCAAATGCTATCAAAAATTGAAAAAGAAAATCGCCGAAAAATCTTAAAACGAGGCAAAATAGTAAAAATAATTGAAAATTGAAACCAAAATTAAAAAATACTCTTCAGATGGTCAAAAAACGCTTAATTACTAGCTTAGAGAATTGCGCGAAACACTTTTTACGGTAAAAATTGGAGTAAAAACAAAAACTGCTTTCAAAAAGCCGCACGCGATCAAAAACTTCAAATCGCTCAGTGAAAATTTATTCAAACCTGCTTTTATCGCTCTCTCTCTCTCTCAATAAGCGAGGAACAAAAAACACTCTCTTCTCTAAGCAATTTGACATTAACTCTTTTTTCGTGCATTTCAATTCCTTTTTTAAATACACTCCAACAAAATTACCGATAAAAGACGCTTCACCAATACCCCTCTTCAAGTCGTAAAAAACAGCGCTCCAATACAATGAAAGATCTGTGAATTGTAAAAACTAGGAGCGCAATATTGGCCTGCTGAGAAAATGAGGTTGCCTAAAAAACAAAAGCAAAAAAGGTCACCGCAATATAGCTACGCTCAGTGTACAACTTCGCAGTTATAATAATTGACCCATCTTTGGAAGAAAGAATTTACGGATCTAGAAACTAAAAATCTTTGCCGTTTTAGGGTTTCGAGTAGTCAGAAAAAACGAAAGCGATATTGAAGCTGAAGACGGTTGCAACAGCGATAAAGTATCAAACACGTGAGTGACAAACGAGATGGTGTACAGAAAAATCTCTTTACCGCACAAGCAAAATCTCAATATCTGCAGACAAATGAAACATAATTGGCAGACTGCCGGAAAATAGCCTCGATAGACTCTTGTGGCCTACCATGAATTGAAACAACTAAAGAAATAAGATTGACAGATCGACTACCAGTTTTTTAATAGACGGTTAGATTTTCTGGGTTAGATTCGGACTGTCACTTTTATGAGACACATTCTCTCAACAAGGAAAAAGCCCTAATCGAGATTTTTAAAAATTAATGTTCGATATTAAAACCCAAGACTCTTAATCAGGAAATATGGCATATAAGTTTGGCACTAATTAGATGCACACTATTGACCTTTAATTAGTAAATATTACTAAAATTTAAAGTTCCATAAGTGAATTCAAAAGTAAGTTTTTTGAGTGAGGTTAGTCACGCAATTGACCTAAAAGCAGAAATGACGTCACGAACACAAATTTTAACTGCAAAGCAGTAGAAGTCACTGAGGTCATTGAAAGTCAATTCCAAGATGTCAGATTAAGACGAAACAAAAATTTGTTAGACGACGTAAAAAATATAGTAGGATAAGTCCTGACGTACAATTCAAAGAAATTTGATCGACTAAACAAAAAACTAGACCTAGAACGTACTATGAGCGAATTGAAAAACCAACTAAAAACATAGCTGACAGATTGCCAGAAAATAGCCGCAACAGCTTCGTAGATCTGCAGTCTAAGAAAACACTAAGACAGACCAAAAAATTCGTCTTTTTAATGAAGGCTGATATGTTAAATTTTGGTTAAAAGTCTGTATAAGTTTTTGCTACCTCTATTAGCTGCTCTCAAATAACCTTCGTTTAGAGTGACACACCCCCATTTGACCTTATCTCTTTGAATTAAAGTAAACAAAAGTCACTTTCAAAGCGAGGAAGTCATTTTTGAGAGTGAGGTTAGCCAAGTGTGACCCATCGCGCGAATGAAAAAAACTCGCTCCACTAAGAGCGAAAAATGACGTCACGCACGCACTTCAGTTAAAATTGCATGAACGAATGAACAAAACGCAGATTTGAAGTGGTTGTGACGTCACATGGTCGTAACAAAAATCGCGATGACGAATAAAAAAACCAAGAGATGGTCAATAATAGCCCCAGCTATCGCTGTGCGGCTATTAAAAACAATCAGATAAAAAAATCTTCAAAAAAAAATCAATGTCGAAATGACGCATGTAAACGAAAAACAACTAGCGAGACATGGAAATTTGGTTCAAACAAAGAACTAGGCCTATAATGAACTATAAATGGATTGGGAAAACTCCGATCCAAAAAATCGAAAAAACAGTAAACATGAAAACATGTAAACAGTAAAGTGAAATTGCCGCATATGAACAAAAAACCACTAGCAAAAAATGGAATTTTTGTTCAAAGTCACCCGTTTTCTGAAAAAAAATTTACGCCGCGAAACCATTCGCTTTTTCGCTCTACTTTCTGTTTCGGTGTGACCAAGATCACTACTCCAATTTGACTTCAAATTTCATGAAAATGTGTAAACAGATCTTTAAAAAAAGACAGCGCCCCAATACAATTCAAATTTTTTGAATTGTAAAACAGGAGCGCTATAATAGCCGCCTGGAATTTCTGACGCGGCTATTAATAGGAGATTGTATACAGAAAACTGCTGAGACAGCAATGATGGGACTTTCTCAAATAATTTGACGTCAAGCCTTTCCAATACAAAACTCCATATCCATACAATGCATCTTTAAATCATTCGATCATTACCTTTCGAGCACAGCTGCAGCAGTTCCCGATTTACTATTATTGAACAAATCGGCTTGCACTGTCTGGAAATCCGAGGTCGAGTTGGAAAGCGGGCTGGCGTATCCTACACTAGTGAATGCAACCGAGTAGGCAGGTGGCGACTTCATTGCTGTAGACGTTGGCATCATTTCCAGATTACTTCTGGAAAAAAAACATTTGCTAAAACCACCCAAGAAGAGCATAACTTAAATATGAAGCTAAAATAAATGAGGATAGAGTGCACATAGTCGAACTATAGCCGTAAAATAGACCGCTGAGACTGTCTACTCAAAAACATTATTTAAGAAAAGACCACGAAGACCGAAGATAAAATTTGAATAAAAATAACCAAAAATGCTAAATTATCGACTAGCACAGTACAAATTTCTAACGTCGCGGTGCCGAGTTGGATGGCGACAAAGCAACAATTGCTCTGCAAACCATGAATTTATTACTCTCAGCAGTTCGCCAATTTAGTTATTTTGGGACTAATAAGGCTCTAAGAGAACTTCACAGCAACTTAATGCAACGACGAGAGATCTCAAAAAAGTATCGGGACGAACATCGATCGTATGAAAAAATCGCATTAAAAACAAATTGACTAACCGATCGCTCTTAAACGACAGGCGCGTATAGCGTGTCAAACGTTAAAACAACAAACATCGCCCCAATTTATTCATAGTACATTTTGTAAATGTTACCTTTCGAGAACAGCAACAGCTGTTCCGGATTTGCTTGGGTTGAACATTTCAGCTTGCACTGATTGGAAATCAGAGGCAGAGTTCGAATGCGCACTCGTGCAGCCAACACCATTGAAAGCTACTGAGCATGCCGGTGGCGACTTCATGGCAGTCGATCTTGTCATAACTTTGTGATTTCCCCTGAAAGGAACTTCTGTTTATGTTGATTTCGACCGCTATAGTTATCGAATAAAATACTTTTTAACCGTGTTCTCCACAAAATTCTTTAATTTCAAAATGCTACTAGAAATCAGCCGAGGAGTCGATGACAAGATCAGCGAAAAACTGCCAAATTCCTTTGTCACCCTGGTATTATGGGGCATTCAGTATTAACCAAAAATATTCAGCACATAACATGCATATGCATGCGATAAATTATATACTGAGAAAAATCCGAGACCAAAAAGCTACGCAATAACATAGCCGGCAGATTGCCAGAAAATAGCCGCGATAGACGCTTGTAGCGTTACAAGAATTGAAACAACCATAGAAATAAAATAGACAGATCGACCACCAGTCCTTTAACAGACCACTAGACTTTTTGGGTTAGCTTCGGACTGTCATTTTTATGAGACACATAAGGAGAAAGCCCTAATAGGGCTTTTCAAAATTAGGATCTTTTCCGTTGTGCCCCCTCAGCTTAGTGGCCGCATATTATTTGCACCCCCCAGATGCACGTGCAATATTGGGGGGGCACAAACGGAAAAGATCCCAAAATTAATATTCGAAATCAAAAACTCAAGACTATATTCAAGAATTAGGGCATATTCTTGGCACTACTTAGATGCACACTATTGACCTTTAATAAGTAAATGTTCATAAAATTAAAAGTTTCATAAGTGAGCTCAGAAGTCATTTTTTTGAGTGAGGTAAGTCATTGAAAAAGTCAATTCCAAGAAGTCACGGTAAGACGAAACAAAAATCTGTTAGACGAAGTAAAAAACATAGCAGGAAAAGTCCTGACGTTCAATTCAAAGAATTTTCATTGACTTAACAAAAAACTAGACCTGGAATCAACTATGAAGGGATTGGGAAACCTATTTAGAAAAAATCCGATCCAAAAAATCGAAAAAAATAGTAAGTGAAATTGCCGCATGTGAGCAAAAAACTACTAACGAGAAAGCGAACTTTTGTTCAAACGCCGTTTTCTAACTCTACTTTAAAATTAGAGCGAAAAAAATTCACGCCGTAAAACCACTCGCTTTTTCGCTCCACTTCCTGTTTCGGCGTGACCAAAATCACCACTCCAATTTGACTTCAAAAATCATGAAAATGTGTGAACAGATCTTAAAAAAAAAGACAGCGCCCCAAATTCTTTGAATTGTAAAAACATAGCCGGAAGAATTCCGGAAACGACTCAAAGCAAAAAATTGCCCATACTTATTACTAAGCAACTAGAACAACTATTGTGAACCCTAAACCTCCACAAATACCATAAAAAAAATTAAGGAAAAAAAACGGCATTCAAAAACAAACTGAAAAAAAACTATAAAAACTTAATGAGTTTTTTTTAATAGTACAAGAAACATAACGCCGAATAAGGTTCCTTTGCAATTAGAGCAATGAGAAGCTCGCACAACAATGGGCAAGTCATAATAGGGTGGGTAAGAAACTTGTCTAAGATTAAAAAAAGAAAAACTGCAAAAAAATAAGAAATGGTTTAAAATTTCTCAATTTTTGTGTCATTTTTCCTAAGAAAAAAATGATTCATACCAACAAAACTTTAATTACTTGGTATCTGAAGATTCCTTAAGGAACAAGCTTCTATTCAAATCCCACTTAAAGCAGTAAAACAAAAAAAAACAGGTAAAAAATCATTAAATTTCGTCTAAAAATCAGCAAAACTGATCAGAAACTTCCAAATTAGCATTAAAAATCAACTTAACTACTTTAAACCTTCAATCCTATCAAAACAAGCCTGAAACTAATACAATATCATAATCAAACCTCATAACCATCAAAAGTTGCAAAAAAAACTGCTTTTAAAAGCCGCACGTGATAAAAAAAATCCGCTCGCTTGGAGAAAATTTTTTCACACATCAATTTCTCGCTCTCTCAAAAACAGCGGTATGAACAAAAACCACTCTCTTTTCGCTTTTTAAGCGCCAAAATCACTCCAAATTTTATCACGCGTTTCATTTCCCGCTTCAAAAATCACTCCAATAAAATTGATTTTAAAAAAGACTTCTCCAATACTCTTCGAGTCGTAAAAAAATTAGGAGCGCTATAATAGCCGCCTTGAATTAAGGACGCGGCTATTAATAAACCATTCGAAGCAATTATTGAGGTGTCAGTTATTACTGCCGAAGGGAAGTCGAAGGATTTTTGCCATCTCAATTCGCCTTAGAGCTCACGCTATCAATGGTCCATGTGCAAATATACGGTGCGGGCGTCGCCTACAACCTCCACACCAAGACTCAAAAATTATCCAAGACCAAACAGGCATTACAAATTTTTGTAAGGAAAAACTGAGACAACTTAACTTTTCCAATTAAAATCTTTGAACGAACCTCACTACCTAGCCTTATTAGACAACAAGATGTAGATTTTTTAACATTAACACTTCAAAATAACGGTTGCAAGACATTCTAAATAAAGACAAAATCAATGACATCCCACATGCACCGTTTATTGAGCCTCAAAAA
Source organism: Convolutriloba macropyga (assembly GCF_964194025.1). Taxonomy (NCBI): domain Eukaryota; kingdom Metazoa; phylum Xenacoelomorpha; order Acoela; family Convolutidae; genus Convolutriloba; species Convolutriloba macropyga. Next base: position 18,482,923 of record NC_134470.1, read on the forward strand.
TGAAGATTTAGCTCGCTCAGTGCAGTCCTTTGTTCCTTCCGACTAGAGGTCCAACGTTAGCTATTAACATAGATTGGGTACTGCATTGCAAACAGAAGGAAGCGCGGGACAAATTAAGACACACCAGGCAAGTAAGATAACACAAACGCGCGCACACACAAACACGAAATCACTGCACATACAATTACACAAAAACGCATACTTACACGCGTACCGAAACACTCACATACACACATACACAAATTCACGTAGACACATTTCAGAGACTTATAAAGCACTTAGATATTTCTTCTCTAATTTATTTGCCAGACTGTCTATTCGTCCCATTTCTGAGGACTGTGGAAAAACTGAAACGGTCAGACAAAAAATTGAATACAAGACTACCAGGACTACGATAATTGCCAATTTTTTTTGGATTAGAACAAATCATCATACTAATGGCACTGCCCTGTTTAACTATGCCGATATAAACAGTTGGATCTTTTCCGTTTGTGCCCCCCCAGTACGTTATGCGCCCCCCAGTTGCAAAGCACGTGCCATTACATAGTAAATCATTATGTAAATATATTGCACGTGCGTCTGGGGGGTGCAAATAATATGCGCCCACTAATCTGGGGGGGCACAAACGGAAAAGATCCAAACAGTTATATAAATAACTGAAGCAAACTTTGCTGGGCGAGGGCAAAAAGGATGGGAAAATATGCGGAAAATAGTGTAATGTAGTACAGGCGGTTTTTATAACTATTATCTGTTCATTTTCTATTCACTCCCATTGCCATGGGACCTTATATTTGACATTGGTATTCAAGTGTTTTGTCACCAAATCAATTTGTTAAAAAAATGTTTGGAGGTAACTAAAACAATGTTTTCGAAAGCATTAGTTTGATATTGTTGAACGAACTGACATTTCCTGGAAACTAATGCAAATGGGTAGTCTAATTGCTTTAGAAGTTCCAATATAACCGATACATTACCAAACTGGTTAGATCTCTCCGTTCAACATTCCTTAGTGATCAAACGCTATCAAGGACGCTAGCTACCGAAAATTACAACTATCCGGCCAAATCAACTACTTTCCTTTTTCGATTTCAACACTTATCAAATCATAGCCGAGTCATTATGATAAATTATAATTAGAAAGCTTTAAGTTCTGTCCCGACAATGCATGAGTTATTAGATCAAAGAGCTCGTAAATTCTCGAGGCCGCAACTCGACGCTTCTCCACAATACTACAGGCATACATAGAAAAGCTTACATCACAGGATCAGGGTTCAATCTATTGTACGAGGCCAAAGTGTCCGCCATGTGAAAAAATTCCCCTAGCTCTGCTGCTGTATGGAAGGCCAGACCTGCAATAGTTTCATCTGCTGGATTGCCAACTTTGCTTTCATTCCAGTTACACGCACTCCGGTTCATCGAAGCATTCGTAACAAAAGAGAAATTTTCAAAACTCTCGGAGGATTCGGTCACCTCGTCGTCATCTCGACTAGCCATCCCATTATCCAAAGACATGTTGTCTCCTCGATTGTGGGAGGACTCGTATCCATTGTTTGGGTTGCCAAAAGCGACGTTGACAATGGAATAAGTGCTGTTCTGGCCAGCCCTTGGAGTGACATTTGGAATATCGGTGGGTGACGAGACTCCATCAGAGCCAATAATATCATCTAAAAGAAACCATTATATGAGCATTCAACTTATGACGTACATTTGAATTGATCTATTTCATCCTATTTTAATGATGCGGATATTAGTTCCATACACGGAACTCTCACCCCCGATGGGGGGGGGCTATTATGGGAAAGACTCCAAACTATGTCACGGCTAGAGCCACCTCTGCAAACCAATCAATGCTGAAACACTCATTATTAGTTTGTTTACAGACTTACGATTTTTTTCATTTATTGCTTTATGTCACCATTAATCGTGGGATGATTATAGCAAAGACATCATTTGATTGACGCCGAACCGGGTTATGATCGAGTGCAGCTCTACAATCTGCAGAGTCACCTCAATTTTTAAATTTATTTCCTGCCTCTCACAGCCCAAAAACAAGTATAATTAAAAATTGTTTCTGCGTAATTGCAGCGGAACAGCATTAGGCTTTAGTCTGCAGTGCATTGGCATATTCTCAGCTGCCCCTGTTGTACTGAGGACTGCGAATTAGTTTTGATACGCTGAACACATGGAATCCGACTAACCCTTCGAATTCTTCTCCACATAGCCCCGGGCTGTCATCGGGACCAGCAAACTGGCGCATGACTCTACTACTCCTATTGTACCAACTTTAGACTCATTCAGCACAATATTCGATGCCTGGCCTTCTATAACCTCGAAAGAAGTTGCCAAGTTTTGAATTAAAGAGTTGCTAATATTCACTGTTGAAGACATGGTAAATCGTTGCTCATTTCTTGTTTAAAACGTAGGAGATGTTACATCAGTACATCTACATTTGTAGCGACTCCTATTATTAATTATTCGGCAAAAAACATCTATTGCAGTTTTAATACGAAGGGAGCATGCATTTGCGGGGTTACATGACCTTTTACTCAATGCCAAAATTTGCAAAGTGCTAAAATAATCCATCAACTCGGTTCGATCGTTACGTCCAGTTGTCCGATTACAAATAAAAGTTACAAATTAAAATGCCAGAAATTTCTATATACTTAGCCAGATATCAAAATTACGTGCCTCTGCAGAAGCCATTTTGAAATTCTGGCGCAACATCTCCAACCGCTTCGCGGTCCTCGATAAGCGCCCGAAATTCTCAATAGGGTATCCATTCCAAAAACCAAAAACAAACATCCGGAAAATCTATAACCGAATAAAATTATCGATTAGCACTAAACGTTTTGACTCTCTCAGTTTGGATCATTACTGTTTGTCTCCCAGCTCAGTGGCTATATAACTCTTCAACCCCCCCCCCCAACCATCCGCAGCCGCAAGTACTATATATACCAATACATAAATCGTAACGCGGGATCCAAAGCACTGTCAGGGGATCTGGTTTTCAAATACAGGGAACACCGGAAAAACTCTTCAAACAGCAATAAACAATTAAAATTTGGAAAATATTTGCATTCTGAAGCTGGAAGCGGTATCCGTTATTTAAGTAATGGAGGAGGCGCTACAAAACATCAGCTGATTCTTACAATGCAAGGTTTTTATTTGGTTTCTGCTTGGAAGGAACGAAAGAAGAGGACGCTGCTAAATAATCACAGCGATCCTATCTTGGTTACTTAGTTGTGTGATCACTTGAAATTTGCGTACTCTCATACGGCAATTTGAAGAAGTCATGCGACTTACTAGAAATTTAAATCTGCACGTGCTCTCCATAACTGGATTTTCCTTTGACACTTTCGCGCGCTTCGAAATCTATCTCCAGCGTTCATTTGACTCTTCCTAATACTGTTAACATAACGCATTGATAGATATCTTTTATCACAGGAGGAAGGATTTGGATCTATTTTGGCCCCCAGCTTAGTGGGCCTATATTTTATACGCCCCCAGGCGCACGTGCTATTTTTTTACATAGTAACGTGGGATCTTTTCCGTTGATGCCCCGCCAGCTTAGTGAGTGCATATTATTTGCACCCCCCCCCCCCGACGCACGTGCCATATTTTTACATAGTGAATGACCATGTAATGACACGTGTAACTGGGGGGAGCATAACGTATTGAGGGGGGCACAAAAGGAAAATATCGGTAACATTCTATTTAACATATAATTTTAAACTGGGGGGGGGGGGGGCAAAACAGAATAGATATAGGGATTTAATGGGAAAGCTCAGAAAACTTCGCACGTCGGTTCTTGGAAATAATTTTATACCCATTAGCTTGCATTTCCACAAGCTCTAAATTGCATTCAAACAATTGAAAATGTCAGATAAAAAACTTTCTGTCATGGAGATGATAGTCGAATTGCATGCTGCTATTCTGAGCTAAACGAAACTAAGAAAACGGATCTTTTCTGTTTGTGCCCCCCCACCTGTTCGGTAATTGGGGGAGCATATCGTACCGGGGGCACAAACGGAAAAGATCCAAAAACAAATCAAACTGCAGAAACTACTCAGATGAGTGGAAACTAAAGCCGGATCTTTTCCGTTTGTGCCCCCCAGACGTTATGCAACCCCCAGTTACAGAGCACGGGTCAGTTCATAGTGAATAATTGCGTAAAAATATAGCACGTGTGTCTGGGGGTGTAAATAATAAGCACCCACTAAGCTGGGTGGGGCACAGACGGAAAATCCTAAAGTCAAACATAGCAAAAAAACATTCAATACAGCCAAAATATATGTCTACTGAAAACCTCAGTGACTAAAGGGTCGCAAGAATGCGATAAACTAAAGAGGAGCTACATTGTGCGATATAGGAGCAGCAAGTACAACATCTCAGTATATGAAGATACATTGTTTATACAAAACGTTTGTCATTTATTTCACGTAAACATGTAATGCAGAAAAATTACAGCTCTTTTTAAGACTAGAAAAACGTAGAGCTTGGTGCTGAATTTTTCAAAACCAATTAATTGATCCTTCAATTTTGTAAACGGTTAAATGACTTAGGTGTGAAAGCATTTCATAGACCGATCGTATGTCCTCAATAAAACTTCAATCGATGATTTCAAAAGACATATTATCGAGTGACGTAAACCACGCGTGATAAAAATTACTTAATTCTCTTTTAGATAATCTTTTCTGATTTACTGCCACTCTAACTCTACTGAACTTTTAGATATACCCATTTGTTTTCCAAAATGTCGAAAACAGAACACCTTGGTAGCTCTTGAGCTTTCAATCATCAGCTCGTTGCTACCGCCGGTATTCTGAATTACAAATTCAGTCGAAGTCGAAATATGAGCTCCTCTAATTTGAATAATGATAAAAGTTGGAATAAAAATGAAAACGAATGCCCCCACTCTATCATATCTTGGTCAAACACCTCTAATGAAAGGGGAAAAAGAACTTGTCTACTATTAAGTCCTGATGAAAATGATGCAAAACCTGAACATACCAAAGTTAACGAAAAGGTTCCTAATTTGGATATTTCCGAAATAAATAAAAACAACTTTCAGATATCTGCTGCCGACATACTTCCTGAAATAATGAAAACTGTAAAATCGGAAATGGAATCAATTAAAACTGAGCTAAAAAACGAATTGAAAACGAATTGAAGTGAAATTGTCGATGAAAACATTGATAAACTTAAGTCGCAGTTGCAACTAAAAATAGACATCGAGCAAGGAAAAAGAGCTAAACTTAAAACATTATCTGAATGCAAACTGCTCAAAACTTATAATCGCCGTGATAACATTGAAATACTAGGTCTCGAGCAAAACTTAGCTCATGGCCAGAGAGAAACCTATCAAACAGCCGAAATTGTACAGAAGGTTGCACAAGAAAAAAATGACATTTCAATTGCTCATAGGCTGCCATCTAATAACGGAACACCTAAACCAGTAATTGCTAGGTTTACCCGTAGAGTGACTTAAATTGAGCTCTTAACGAAAAAGAGAAACCTACACGGAAATTCTCTTCTAGGGAGCGTAAGGATATATGAAGATGCCACAAAAGCTCGCGTAAATTTCATGAATTTGCTCAGAAACAATGAACGGATAAACGAAGCTTGGATTAGAGTGGGGACAATATTTTTTGAGTGGAAAGATAATGAGAGCATAGAAAAAAATACATGGCCTTTATGAAGGAGCTGAATTGGAACAATACAGTTATGAAACGGTTACAAAGTGCTTTGAAACAAAACTGACTAAAAGAACAAACGAAAGTAGACGAAAGTGAAAGTAGACGAAAGTGAAAGTAGACGTGAAAAGTTGCGTAACGAAAGGCCTGAGCAACAAAACTCGAACTTTGAAAACTTTAAAAATTTTAAAAACAGAAATAAAAATTACAAAAAAACAAAGTTACCACCCACGGATGCAATTTTACTCAGACTATCAGACTCCACACTATCCAACAAATTCCTTTGGCTTCCAAAATCGTCGCTTCTAGCCATACTTTAAATATTCAAATAAACGTACGGTCTCTCAAAAAGAATTTCTCAGACCTAGAGAATCTAAATCAGATATTCTATGTCAGTGTGAAACATGGTTAAGTGAAAATGACGAACCGTCAAAATATGTTATACCTGACTTTAATAACTGGGCAATAAGAAACAGAAATTCACGAGGAGGTGGAATTATGATTCAATATAAAAATACCTTAAACATTGTGAAAGAAATTCCTAATCTTTTTAATGAAGAGTTGTACTTAAAATTAGAGATGCAAAATTTCAACTTCAAACTCATGGCTTTATATAACCCTCCACGATACAACAAAATGACCTTCAAAGAAACCCGTGATAAATTTTTAGAAAATGAAAACAACACGAATACCCAACAATAATTTGTGGTGACTTAAATATTGACATTGAGAGCAAAAACCTAATGGTAGATACGCATTTAAATTGCATCGCTGCTAACGGTTTTGAATGTTTTTGCCATAATCCAACCAGGGTAACGGAAATATCATCCAGCTCAGTAGATCATTTTCTAAGGAGAGAGGCAAGTTCTTCAACACAAAAATTTCAGTGAGCACTATCCAATTCAATTCAAGTTTAAAATTCACAAAACAACGACAAATAATGGAAAAGTGTATAGATAAAAAAATTTTAAGTTGCCCTGAACGAGTGAAAAAATATGTCAATGACTTGAATCAACATCTGGAAAATAACGAACGATCAATTTTTAGTCAAAGCAATGTAAACGAAGCCTTTGATATTTTTAATAGAATTTTCTTAGAGGTGACAAATGTCTATGCACCAATGACAATCAGTAAAATGAAAAGTAAATGTCCACAATGGTTTTTTAACAAACTGAAGAACTTAAAAACAAAACGAAATAAAGCTCACAGAAAATGGAAAAAGAACCAATGTGAACCAACGCTTGCTGCTTTCACGAAAGCGAGGGATAATCTTAAAAAAGAAATCATAACAACCGAAAAACAATTTTACCATAATAAATTTGACAAATGTATTGCCAATTCAAGACAAAGATACAAACTTCCTAATGAACTCAAAGGTAAAACAAATGCTTCCGAAACTTTTCCTATTCTAGCCAGTTGTCAGAAAAATATCGAGGAACCCAGTCATGCAGATAATGCAAACTCTTTCAATGACTTCTTATCAATATTGGATCAAACTTAACAAAACATCTAAAAAAGAATACCGGACCCAGATTAAAGAGCAATGCGTATTCCATGTTTTTATAAAAATCAAATTCGTCTGAAATTCAGAAAATCATGCAAGACTTAGACAACAAGCCATCGTCAGGGGACGACAATCTCAGCAATGTTTTAATCAAAACTTCGGGTTCGGTAACAGCAGTATACTTAGAATACCTAATTAATCTTTCATTCAGTACAGGTGTTTTTTCCGATGCACTATCGAATGCTAAGGTTTTCCCGCTTCACAAAGAAGTCTCCAAAGTCGATGAAAATAATTTTAGGTCAATATTCCTTTTAAATGTATGGAGCAAAATTTTCGAAAGAGTCATGTACAACCGACTATATTCATTCATCGAATGTTTTAATCTATTGCAAATTAACCAGTTTGCTTTTAGAACAAAACAGCACTATTGATGCATTGATTCAACTAACAGAAACAATAAGCCGAAATCAGAACTAAAACAGTTTCTTCATCAGTTTCTTCCTAGACCTCAAAAAGGCGTTTGATACAATAAATCATGACATCTTAATAAGTAAATTGGAATTGTACGGGATACGAGGAGTGTGTCTGTCTTCGTTTAAATCGTATCTTGGGAACAGAATGCAAAGAGTAGAACTAAATGCAATAAGCTCCTCTTGGAAAAGAGTAAAATGTGGTGTTCCCCAGGGCTCAATATTAGGGCCTCTAGTATTCATAATTTACATAAATGACTTGCCGAACGTCTGTAAAGACGTTGAAATTATTTTGTTTGGAGATGATACTAATATTGAAGCAATTGGTTGTTCTATTAACGACGTAGCATCAGATCTTAAAAACATAAAAGATTGGTTAACTGAAAACTTGGTTGTTTTAAATCTTGAAAAAACCATTCAATTGAACATTAAAACTGATAATTTGAACCCACGCTTCGAGGTAATTTGAACCCACGTAAAAGTTGACAATACATGTTAATATCTTGGTTTACGTTTGGACACAAAACTAACTTTAAAACTCACATTTCACATGTAATAAAAGTTTAGCAGGCAGTGTGGAATTATTTCAAAATTCAGACACAGTGTTCCCAGAAGTAAATTATTAAACTATTACAATACAAATGTAAATTCAGTAATTCAATATGGCATACTTGTCTACGGATGTTGAAGCTATTCTTCACTCTTTCCCATTTTTTGATTACAAAAGAAAATATTGAAAATAATACACTTCCGAAAAAAGCGGGACAGTTGCAATGACCTGTTTATAAACAATACAATATTCTCTGTTTACGAATTGCATTTATATGAATTGCTAAAGTTTCTCCTCAAATCTCTAAATGGATATCATTGTATTAAGTTTTGTAACGGTTTAATACACGAAATAGTACATTGAATTTGCTTAATATTGCGTTTAAAAAAGTAAAGTTGAGAGAAACTCAGTTGATTTTAGAAGTTCTGTTCTATATAATAAGCTTAGATTAATTGGAGTGTTACCTGATAATGTAGAAAATGGCACTAGGAACAACCTTTCTGATATTTGTCACAAACTGAAATATTCTTATATGTGCAATAACTCTGAACTTGTTGAATATGTTTATGGCAACCGCTCCAAATAGTCGATCTTCCGTAATTTTGTCTTTTGTTCTGTCATGTGTATAACTGTCTTGTGTTCTGCAAAGTATATTATTGTCTTGTGCTACCATCATGAGAGGGTGATCTGAAAAGAGGAACTTGATGTCCCCGTTGATCATCCTTGCTTTATTGTATATATACGAAAAAGCTAAATAAATCTCTCTCTCTCCCCCATGATCAATTAACGAAATACAAAAAAACAGTACTGGAAAATAACCAAAGCCCTGTACTAAGCTAAAAACAAAATTCACAACCCCCACTCGGAAATAGATTTAATTTATCAATTGAAAAATAAACGAGACTTGAAAATTTCATTGAGAAACAGCCCCTAGATAAAGCCAAACTAATGCTAGTGGGATTCAGTTAGGTAGTAAGTGGGGAGGTGGGTAGGATGTAGTGTGGAGTTTTGTGTTAGAGTACGTAGAATTAGAAAATATGCCAAAATGGGTCAAAAGCCTCTGAAACTAACCTTTCTAACTCAAATATTACTCACATTGGAACCTTAATTCACTTCAAGTAGACAATTTTGTGAACTACAATAGAATTTAACTGCCAACGAAAAATGAAGTGCAGGTTGTAAAAACTTAAAAAGAACTCACAAAAAACCTCTGAAACCGTAAAAAACGTTCGCAATTAAGTCAAAATGTCTAATGTATGCTTAGGATGATCAAAAATAATGTCAAACGTTTAACAAATCTTTCATGAATGGGACAAAAAACACTTTGCTTTAAAAATTTAGAGTTAAACAAAAAACCCACAACCAACGTCGAGCGCATTGCTCACTCAGACTACTGTCAAACGGTTGGCTTCGTCAGCAGCTACCCGGGGATTATGGAGGCTATCTAAAACTTAACTGAGAGGAAGAAGAGTGAGAGAGAGAGAGAGAGTTAATTCCTCTGAGTATAAATAAACATCAAAATATAATACATGACAAAATTTTCTACTTTTAGAGTTCAAGATCAGAAAGCGTCAAGTTATCATTGCATTATACATAAAACCATTGTACACACAGAGAGGACAGTTTACGGATCCGACTGGATCACTGAGCACTGCCCTTAATTTTTTTTTACAATTAGATATGACTATTCAAAAAGGAAAAAAACCACTATTGAAAGATAATAGATGAAATTCTCAATTTATTTGATGGAATTTTCAATTTTTGACAAAATTTTTTACCCCTTTAGGAAACCCCGGCGACCGTAAATTGAATCATTTTGTGTTGTCTTTTTAAATTTTAACTTCATAAAAAAAAATTCCGCGAAAGGTGTACACAAAGTCGCAATTAGGAGAAGATTGTTTTTGTTAATTCATAATTCGATCAAATGTAATTGTCTAATCTTTTGCACCAGACTGACAAACGAAAAACTAGAAGGCTAAATATAGTTTGATGGTAACACATTGTTTTCAATAAAAAGATTAATTAATTTGGCACCTCTGTATCTCAATGAATTCCTTTCGAACTTTCGTTTACACTTTGGTACTTTCAAAAACCATTTCAATGATCTTCCAGTGGAATTGTTTGATCGGAATTCGAAAGAAAATAACTCATTAAGATATGTATCTGTGTGCATTTTATTTACTGATTTTATTACAAATTTAAGAAGTTCGTAAATATGCAATTCGTGAGCAGTTAAGACCTTGTATTTCTCAAAAAACTGTGTTACATTTTCTGTGTATTTCTGGAACAAAATGAGTCTGAGAATTTTTTTGCAATAGAACTAAAGGTTGAAGGGAAGTAAAGCTTACACATCCATACATCAGCACACCATATCGAATGATTGGTTTGAGTAAAACACGTTTTTGGTACATAATGCCTTAATTTTGACACTATTCCGCACTGCATTGCTAACTTTTTCTTCAAATCCTCAATGTGCTCTTTGAATTTCAATTTTTAACCAAACGCAATCCGAGATACTTGCAGCTTTCTGACTCAGGTATATAAACAGAATTTAATTTGAATATGGAAAACTTATTGACATTAGAGGCATTGTTTCTTATTTTAATATTCATTTGACAACTTTTTTCAGGATTAAGAGACAGCTTGTTGGCGTTGAGCCATTTCTCTACATTGACCAAATCCTTTTGCTTTGATTCAAAATCACTATTGACTGCTGTTAAGTTGGTATCATCTGCGAAGAGAAAAGTTCTGAAGACTTGGCACACGTCTGGAAGGTCATTTATGTATATTAAAAATAGTGGGCCAAGAATCGAGCCTTGTGGAACACCACAGTTTAACTTCAGCCAGCTGGAGTTGCAATTATTGACTGAAATACATGGCTGTCTTTTCGATAAATAATCACTAAACCATCTCAGGCAAACTCCTCTTATACCATATAGTTTAAGCTTTTGTAATAGGATTTGGTGGTCTACCGTGTCAAAAGCCTTTCTTAAGTCAATAAAAAATGTGGCTACCTGACAATTGCGGCTCTCATGAACTGTTTCTGTTAATTTTGCAATGGCATCAATAGTGCTATCTTTTTTTCGAAAACCAAATTGATTGGGATGGAACAAACCGAAAGTTTCAAAGTACGTATAAATTCGATTATACATAACGCGATCAAAAACTTTACTCCACGCAGTGAGAAGCGAAATTGGTCGGTAGTTATTTATCTCGTATTTCGCCCCTGCCTTGTGCAGAGGTACAGTTTTAGCTTGTTTTAGAATACTTGGAAATTTACCGTCTTTAAAAGATTTATTTACGAGATGAACAAGATGCTTGCAAATTATGAAACCTGTTTTCTTAATCAAAATCTAAATCATACTAATATCATCAACTCCCGAAGATGAATTTTCTTTGAGATCCTCAATTATTTGCAAGATTTCGTTGCAGTTTGTTTCATAAAGCCACATACTCTGCAAAATATTAACCTCAGGATTAACAAAAATCTCATTTGGGATGTCTGCCTTTTGTTTTTGTCCTATACCTACAAAAAAAGTGTTGCGCTCGTTTGCAACATCTAGATTATCATCAATTCTTCTACCATTTTTTATTATGTAAGGAACTTGAGAATTTTTTAATAGTAACTCCCTTAAGCTCATTTAACAATTTATAAAGTTGTTTTGAGTCTCCGATGCATTTTGAGAACTTTTGCTCATAAAAAATCTTTTTGGCTTTGATTGTTTTCTCCACTTTAGTTCGTAGTGCTTTAAATTTCTCTAATTTTTCGTTGTTCTGACGGTCCATTTTCCATGACTTGTGTGATTGGTTTCTTTTGCAAATCAAATTTTTCATATTTTTATCAAACCAATTAGGTTTTTTGATTGTATTCCTGCTTGACCTCCGATATGGTGCAAACATTGCTAATACTTCTTTAAAAGTATTATCAAATCTGTCAGAAGCACAGTTTATACTTTCCGTTTCCTGGTATCTTATTGTAGCTAGTGATTTAGAAAGGTTATCAAGAAAAGAAGACATTCTACTCAACGATTTTAAAAAACTGGTTTCACGAACACCAATTTCTGATGAACAACTTTTGCTAATCTTCTCAAATTCCAACACAATAGGAAAGTGATCGCAATAATTGTGATCCTCCATTACAAAAGTTTTCTGAATCCTCAAATTTTTTACGAAAAAGTGATCCAAACAAGTCGAGGTATTTCGGATGATGCGAGTTGGCTCACAACATAGTTGAAAACCATTTGATTGGATAGTCGATAGATATGATGACGTCATCAGATTTTTATCTAGCACGTTGATGTTGAAGTCCCCACAAACAATTATTCTGTCATAACTTTCATTGATGTTTTCCAATGTTTCATCGAGCTCAAAAATGAAATTCTGCTTGTTAATTCTGGGGGGATTATAAACCACTAACAGAGCAATCTTTAACTCTCCGAATTTCAAATGAACCAAAAGACTTTCATGCAATTTGCAATTCAGCTCTTCAATCAAGTTCACCTCATCACTTATTTGGATCATAATACCTCCACCCCTACCACTTCTTGATTTCGACAAGCAATTATTGTAATTTGTTACCTTGAATAAATTCGGATCCTCATTAACTGTTAGCCAAGATTCTGTTAAACATATGACGGAAGGCGGAGACTCAAAACAAGATATCAGTGCCTCTAATTCTTCATGATGTTTTTTAATGGATCTAGTATTTAAGTGTAAAATTTTGAAGTGATTTGATGCAGATCTAATTTTGGTCGCTTTATTTAATCTAAGAGGTGAACTCTTATGTTCCAGACTCTTCACAGCACTCTTCGCTCCGAAACGGCTGTTCCTCAATATCAGCAAGAATTGTCTCTTTGGCATTCGGCGAACCACTTATGAGACCCATAACAAAATCAAGCAATTCGTCTTTATCAGCTCTCCTGCTTTTTAGTTCCTCCATTAGATTGGTATAGTCGCTGTTCTCAAAATTGTCACGCATACGCTTTAGGGAAGGCAGTTTGGTCGATAAAGGTGTACCAGGCGCAAAAATGGGCTGTTTTGTTAGCTTTGGAACAGGCGTGTTATAAATAATTTCATTGACTTCCATCGAACCTGCTGTTGTCGTGTATACTTGGCTTTGCTTTTGTGGTAGATTCTTTGGATAATTGAACTTCTGTTCAATTTTACTAGCAACTGGTTGCAATTCAATAATATCTTGATAGAATTCAGTTCAAGATATCGCTTCATCCCATCTGACTCGATCTGAACAAGTGGTGCCGAATTCTTAGTAGTAAGCTTTAACTGTTTTGCTTGAGCCTCCTCTTTCAATGACTTGTCGTAGTTGCTCAATCGCTCGAGAATAAAAACCGGTTTTCCATTATTTGGATTCCTATAATTCCGTAGCAAACCCTTCCTGGTCCAGATTCTTTCCTTTTGGTCAAAATAGACGAACTTCGCGATAACTGGTGGTGGAAAAAGGGTGCTTCAGTGTGTGGGGGGGTGGGATGAGCGGAGTCGGATCTCAAAGGGAGTAAAGGTGGAGGTGGATTGAGGGGATCTTCAGCGGGGGGGGGGGAGGGGAGGGGGGTTTGTGGGCGGTTAGAGGTGTAATGAGTGAAGTGGGGGTTGTTTTGAGTGGAGTGAGGGAGGGGGTGAAAAAGGGTCTTAACATAAAAAACTGCCCTCTCACACCATGATTTTGCTCCGATCATTGTACACTTGGAGACTACTTCAGCTCTAACTGCTGAGCAATTTATTGTCCTCCGCAATTGAACACTTTATCCTGCTTTGGGAGCGAAAAATCAAATGGTAATAAAAAATATCACGAAAGTCGATAGTACGAAAAATAGCATAATAAAGACTTCTAATTGACTTCTAAATCCTGTTCCCTGTTCCAGTGACACGTCACCGATTAATAAAATCTAAGATCACCATAACTGCTCCTCATGTCACTAAAGAACCGCTAAAAACCAATACTTGCTTACGGTTAGTTAAAACCTATACTCACCTTTGGTTACGTAAATCCTTAAGTACTAAAATCCTGAAGACCTACGCTCAGCTTACAGCTTCACCTAAACTTAACGCAACCTTTCCTTTCAATGTTCTATTTGCTCAAGGGCATAGTTTAACAGTGCTTTCAGCTATCTGGTACAGCCACCGCAAGCAGTTGTGTTTTTATTGCTTCAGAATTTTTAGTTAAGCTAACTTTTAATTTGGATGCCAAAATTAACGTGTCGACCAAAGCAATGCGCGCAAAATGACAATTTGAGCAATTTGCTCTAGTAAAAACATGGGAGTTAAGACAGGGGTTTCAAAAGACGACGGGTAAAGCAAATCAGGTTGAGCAGTTTAATCGAAGTAAACATAAACCGACTAATGTTGGAAGAAGTGCTCTTCAACGACAGGCGGGTGGAAAAACACCGCGATTCGAACCGTTGACCTCCCGATTCATAACCAAATGCACTGACGACTGTGCTATTCGGGCCTTATTGTTGCTATGCTGCAACCGAATTTATATTAGCAGCCAGCTTTACTTCGGAGTGAGAGCAATAGATCACTCAAAAATGAACGAAAGCGTGAAAAAGTCATTTGAGAAGTCAAAATATGTTCTAGAAGAAAAGCGCAAAATGGTCAAGCGAAAAATTTGCATAAAAAGACCAATACGTTTACAATAAAGGCTATGAACTTCGTTCAAGAGCAATTAAAAAAATAAGTAATAAGAAGAAAGCTGTGTCCTTAATGTGAAGTACATAAAACTTTAACGAAAACATTTCACTTGGAACAATAATTTATCAATCAGATCAGCAAAATATCCTGAGTTTAGAAATCATGATTTTTAGCTAGCTGTCTTTCAACTGGGCGGATTCTCCATCGCACCTGGTGTTGAAACCAGCAAACTATCTGCTGAAGATATTAAATTTGGTGTAAAAACACTTCGAAATTCGACATTTTTAATTCTATTTAGCATGTTTGGCTCCCGCACACATTCCTGTTTTCCCGCGAAAAATTTTTCCACCGCAGTAATCGCTTCGGCCAGTTCATACTGACTACCGTAATCAGTTCAAGACGATCGTAATTAACAATTTGAAATCATTAGCACAGCTAATTAAAATATCATGGAATTATCTTCATCTGAATGCCTTGAAAGGCGAAACAAAGAATCAGCAATATCTTGAAGCTTGCTAACAAAATCGAAACATCGTAACCGCTTCAACTGGACTCCTCCACAACCCAGTCCTCGTTCACAACGGAAACTCCTCTCATGTACGTTTTGGTAGTCTTCACAAGTTCATTATAAACCACAGCTGCTGGTAACTTCTTGTGTAAAACTGATGAGGGGTGAATTTCAACTTGGACATGACCGACACTAGTGTAGTACTTCTTTTCACTTCCCAGTACAGCGAGACGTAATCTGAACGCTTTATAGAGACACAAACGGACTTTGTCAAAACCTGAGGAGCTGCTGGTAGATTTCCACCCCAAAGACACGCATATCTAAGGAAAAGAAAAGCATGTTTCAACATTTGAGACAATATAACAAACTTCACAATAAAATTACAAAATTGAACTACCCACAGCAAGAAGGTAACTCAAAAAAGTTAACTCTAAGGATGCATGGCTGCTATTTTAAATTCAAATCACGTTGCCACTCTCAAATTAGTTCTAGTTACAACGTGTTGCCTCAAGTCATGCTCATTGAAGTACGTCAAGAAATTGACATAACAACGCAGAGGTATACCTAAATCGAATTTGAACTTTGTTCCGTTTCGCTGTTAACATGGGATTTACAATAAATTTGAAGCAAAGCGCTAACATTTGGAAGTTCTGCCATTTGTGAAAGTAAATCCGTTAATAATTTCCCCAAAATTAAACTTTGGATTCTATATATTGGGAGCGATACCTTTGTGGTAATTAGGCTACAAGTGATGTTACCTACTTTCACAAATTGTTATGTTACCTAACCAAAATACGCGAGGGCGAAATCAGCTAATTTACATCTAGGTATACCTCTGCGTTTTGTGTGACAACGTAATTTTGGTCACAGACTACGACGGCCTTTTATATACAAATTTAGATTGCACAACTTTACTTTCAGGCAATTCCAAGTCATCCAATATTCAGTTCACTATTCAATCAATGAGGTTCAAACTCTCACCTTGGAAAGTTGAGATCTGATTTGCATAGCCAGCTGCACGCTCTTCGGGTTCAAAAAATTCTCATAGCACACTTTAGATATCGTCATTTTCTTCGCAGCATGGTTCACAAATCTATACATCAACAAAAGCCCGACCATATCTCCTGTATAATGCTGGAACTTAGACCAACATTTAGAAGCTTCACTATTTTGGGTATCGTCTGAATCCAGATGTTGATTAGCACGTATTGATTGCTGAGCAGCTCTTCGGTTGTATAGGTTCTCAACACTCAACATGCTTACTATGGACAGCATATCATCAAGGCATCCATCTTCGTTACCATACACGAGCGCCAAGGCATATTCAGGTCTCAAAGGGAACTTACAGACAACCTTTCCCAATCTTGTTAATTGAAATCCACACTCGGTTTTCTCTGTTTCTGTTTTCTCACATATCGCCTCCAAATCTAGTAACAGTTTAATTGCAGCCTTTACCGAATCCGTCGGAGGCTTTTCAATAAAATCGAATTCAAGAACGTTTGAAATTCCAAGCGATATCATAAGCAAAACAACATTTTCAAGGTTTGATTTTAAGATCTCCGCTTCTGTCATTTCGAGAAAATTATTTTCGAACTTATCTTTTGAAACTAAACAGTAGCATTCACCGGGACCCAAACGACCAGCTCTACCCGAGCGCTGCTTCGCTTGCGCTTTCGATTCGTTAATTACTGTCAAATACTCAACGCCTGTTTTAGGATTGTAACACTTCTGTTTAACTTTTCCGCTATCAATAACGTATTTGATGTTAGGTATTGTTACTGAGGTTTCTGCAATGTTAGTACTAATAACGACTCTTCGAAAACCAGCTTCGATTTCTCGTTTGTCCTTTCGTTTGAATACCACCATTTGAACTTCCGGAGGCAACGCTGAGTATAAGGGGACCACATGCAAGCCACTACTGTCCGGATCATTTTGGAGGCTCTAAAATTGAGATCGAATGACTTACAACCGAACGACTTGCGCATTAAAATTTGTACATTACAAATAATATATTTCTCCTCTGAGACAATAAATGATCCGCATCGGTAAAAACCACAAACTGATACCTACGCAGCACATTTGATTAAACTACAGAGCCAATTAGTTAAATGCATTTTTTAAAATCTGAAGACAAACACTTGCAATTAAGGCTGGAATCAATAACGCAAAAAGCTATATTTACGAAAAAAACAGAAGTTATTTTATTTCTTGTGAATGTTTGTGAATATGCATTCATTCGATTAGTATGTTAGATTATAGTTCTGTGACGCTTAAGGCCAAGGCTCAAACTCGAGGCACCCTTTGGTTTAACCCAAGCTCGGTTAAACCAAAGGGCTTTTAAAACTATAGGGTGACTTAATCAGACACAAGTTGTTTCAGGATCCAAATGTGCAGACTAAGATATCCAGTTCTACTCGTTGCTTTTAGAATTCCGACAGCAATAAATTCTGATGATGGCAACTACTATTTTAAGAAGTCAAACGATGATGCTTGCTTGCATTGGCGTATATTTAGTTTTCAATAAAACTTCTCAAGAATTCAGGAAAATTTGAAATTTGTTATAATTCTGCAACTGATCTTCAAGAAATTTTCCAAGAAACATACTAAGAGTATTCCAAGATTTCAACCCCAATTTCTAAGTTTATTCTATCATGCAGCAGATCCATTTCCTGAAAGTGTCAATGAGTGTGATAACTATAGTGAAAAATAGGTCAAAACACCTATCGTGACTTCTATAATTCGTGCTCAAGATCCACTTCATTATTGCATTTTACGAGGAGCGACTACGAGTCTACGAAAATTTATCTGTATTGTGTAACACTTAGCACCCAAATTTCGGTACTAAAACTTGTGATTATTACATACTTTCGTCACCAACATCCAGACAACATTGCTATTTAAAATATGTGAAATGTTTTAGGGATTGACTCCATGGTGCGATAAGTAAAGTTTATGAAACGCTCAACAATAGTGAATGCTTCCTCAGTAATTCGATATTTTGCTTAATCAGCACAGGCAGTTTTTGAGTTTTAGATATCTTGAAGCTGCTAAAGGCAATGAAGTTTACATTCTATTCGACTGAAGTGTAAATACTAAATACTACTATTCTGCATACTGTTCGTGTTAATTCTGCATACATTTTTTTGTTCTTTGATTTTGTAAATTTATGTGATCTGTCCTTAATTTTTAACTTCGGTAGTCGACTAAAATTCCTCTAATGCTGTCAGAAGCTACAAATTCTGTTGGATATGAAGTTCAAATGGATGGGAGCGCCATCAATGGTACACGGAATTCGACAGTCCTGGAAGGCAAAATTGCGCAAAATTTCTCTGAAGCAATGCCCGAACTCAGATTTCATGGAGAAACACCAAATAGAAATGGTAAAGACCTTGATACTCCCGTTGCAAAAAGTGTTAAAAGGAGCTGTGCTGTTCTTAGTCCGGTGGAAGAGGCAAATCCAGATGTGAATTTAGAGAAGAAAGTAGAATCAAGCATTAAAAGATCAATTGATAACATAGTTCCGTGTATACTTGAAACGCTTAGGACCGAACTGCGCAATACTATCAGCGAGATTGTCGATTCCAAAACAAGTGATCTAAGAAATGAACTCGATGGCAAAGTCAACTTGGAAGCTACCAAATCTAAGCTAAAATTTCTGTCTGAATCTGAGCTCTTGGAAACTTATAACAGAAGAGATAATATCAAAGTGCTTGAGTTATCTTCATGTTCCACTGATGGTAAAGAAAATTATCAACAGACATCGAAGTTAGTTGTTGATGTTACAGCAGAAATCGGTATGAATTTGAAGGAGGAGGATATCTCAATTGCGCACCGTCTGCCGTCAAATTCCGAAAGAAAACCAATTATAGCTAAATTTGTGCGCAGGGTAACAAAACTTGACTTCATGAAAAAGAAAAGAAACTTGGCGCAATCGGAAACTTAAAAAAACGTCAACGTATTTGAAGACTTGAGTAAAGCGAGAGTTATTTTTATCAACTTGATAAGGCAGATGATAGAATTAATTCAGTATGGTCAAGGGAGGACACTTTGTTCTATGAGTGGAAATACGACTATTTAGCCTACAAAATTCATGGTTTCTACGAAGGTGGAATTGATCTCAATTAAAGCATAGAAAGTGTACTAAATCGTTTCAACTCCTTTATTCCACCACCAAGCGCAAATATCAATAATCACACTTTTCGTCAGCCAAATTTCTCACACGACAAACAGCAAACCCAACATCTTTCAGCGATGCCCTCAAACTGTCCAAATTTCAGATTTCCGGACCAAAGTTCTGGACAAAGATCTTTTATTCGTCCCCAATACTGAAAGTTCTATACATAAAAGCAACACAAAACTTATGACTATCCTCAATGTAAATGTTAGATCTCTTTGAAAAAATTTGTTAAACCTAGAAGCTTTTATTTATAGTCTGGATGTACAACCTGATGTAATTTGTTTAACTTAAACCTGGCTTTTGGAAACAGATGAAATTTCCATCTATCTTGTTACTGGATACAATGGTTTTGTAGCCACGAATAGGGATTCTAAAAGGGGTGGAGTCATGTTGCAATGTAACAAATTTTGCAATATTACAACGGAAAGTAAGATCGACTTTCAGGAAGCTCTTTGTGTAGATATTTGCAAAAAAAACCAAACGTTTAAAACTATAGTTGTATGTAAACCACCACGCTCGTACAAAGTTGAATTTGTCAATATGATGGATAAATTGTTAGAAAATCTAAGTTCGAGCAACAGGTCAGTCAATATTTGTGGTGATATGAATTTGGATATTATGAAAAATAATTTGCTGAGCAGAAATTACTTGAACAGCATTGCAGCAAATGGTTTCTGTATTTCCTCTCCCGAACCAACACGTTCAACTAATAAGTACAGTTCTTGCTTGGACCATTTCATTAATCAAAATTTGGGTAAGTATGTTTCTGTAGAAGTTCTAGAACATCAAAATTTTACTGATCATAATCCCGTTATTTTGACGTGGCGAACAAGTGAAGATATAAATAAAAATGATTTAATACTCCGAGATACTAGCTTTGTAAAAAATCAGGATGCTGTGAGCCGTTATAAAATGGCATTGGAAGCAAATCTTAACAAAAACAGTGGCATTATTTACAAAAGTGTCGATCCTTGCAACGCTTTTTCCACATTTAACTAACTTTTTCTAAAGTGACAGAAGACTTTGCTCCTTTAAAAAGTGTCGATAATAAACAAAAAGTTCCGAAGTGGTTTGATAATAGGTTAAAAAATTTACGTCAAAAAAGAAACCATGATTATTATAAATATAAAGGAAACAAAAATAACAATGACCTGCTGAAGAAAATTAAAGAGTGTAGATTAAGGCTGGAAAAGCAATTAAAATTGCGCAAGAAACAATTCTATCTAAATTCTTTCCAGAAATGTTTAGGAAACTCTAGACAGACTTTCAAACTACTCAATGAGCTGAAAGGCAAATCATATAAATCACAGAATTTTCCAATCCTATGCAGCTGTTATCAGACGTTTGATGAACCTTCGGATAAAAATAATGCAAACAATTTCAAGCAAACATTTTCGAGTTCAACAATTTTTTTGCTTCCATAGGACATCAAGTCAGTAGGCACCTAAATAATAGTTTCCAACCTTCTTTTCCTAGACACCAATGCTCCATGTATATTTACAAAACTACTGCGAGAGAGGTGGGGGATATCTCAACTAATCTTGACAACAAGTCATCCTCAGGTGTTGATGATATAAGTAACATACTAATCAAATTATCTTCAGATGTCATCAACCCCTACCTAGTGTTTCTGATAAATTTTTCATTCGACAAAGGTATTTTTCCTAAAGAACTGACTCGAGCAAAAGTTCTCCCACTGCACAAAGAGGGGTCTAAACTTGACCAAAATAATTATAGGCCAATTTCACTTCTTGTAGTTTTCAGTAATATTTTTGAAAGAGCTATGTACAATCGCGTGTACCAATATTTTGAGAAATTCTCTATATTTTATAAGAAGCAGTTTAGTGTTAGATCTAAGCATAGTACAATTGATGCACTAGTTGAGTTAACCGAAACTGTTCGCATGAGACAACAACATTCGACCATAGTTAGTTTCTTTTTGGATTTAAAAAAGGCGTTTGATACTATCAATCATGCATTTCTTTTGGAAAAACTAGAGAGATATGGAATTAGAGGCAACTGCTGGAAATTGTTTAACTCTTATCTGAGTGATAGAATTCATCATGTTGTAATTAATGAATTAATGGTACTTCATCTGATTTGTCCGAAATCAAAAACGGTGTTCCTCAAGGATCGATTTTGGGCCCTCTTTTGTTTTTAATATATATAAACGACCTTCCTTTAGTCTGTAAAAATGTTGAAATTTTACTTTTTGCTGATGTCACTAACATAGAAGCAGTTGGGTGCTCTGTTGAAAATATAAAGTCAGATTTAGATAGCATAAACGTTTGGCTTCAGAGTAACAAGCTTGTCCTTAATCTTAGTAAAAACAATTCAAGTTAACTTGAAAAAATGACCGGCAAATCTTAGTTTCCAATTGAACAAAACTGACATCAAAGTTGAGCATTACTGTAAATATCTTGGGGTAAAAATAGATAATAAGTTCTCTTTTCGGGATCATATCGATCATGTGCAAAGTAAACTAAGTAAACAATGTGGTATACTAGCAAAACTCAGACATTATGTTCCTCGGAATCAACTCATTTCTTACTACAATTCGAATGTGACACCACTAATTCAAAATGGTGCCTTGATTTATGGTTGCTGTACCTACTCAGCGCTTCTACCGATCTACCTATTGCAGAAAAAAATTTTAAAATTAATGTATGTTAGAAAAAAGGCGATCACTGCGATGATATTTTTATGAGGCACTCGTTGTTGACTATCTACGAGTTACACATATACGAATTAATTAAATTTGTTCTGAAATCAATCAATGGTCTACACTAGCAATATTTCAGCAATAATTTGTTTCAATTTAAATCGAACGACCGGAAAACCAGAAGTGGGATTCTTAAGTTGCTAAAGGAACCATTTTGTAAAAAGAAGTTGGAGCGCAATTCAATACGTTTTAGAGGTGCTAAACTAAATAACAAATTAAAGATAATGCAGATAATTCCCGGTAATTTAGAGAATGGTAGCCAAGCTGAAGTGACAAGTTTCTGTCATAAATTGAAAAACTCATATCTGGTGTCGAACTACGAGCTAATTAGATTCGTTTTTAACTGAAGCGAACAACAATATTGAACATGTGCTACTCTAGTTTGTTGAATTGATGTCCTATCTGAATAATTTGTTAATTTGTGCTATATTTTGCATGTATTGAACGAAGGTTTATCAAGTAATCGTTGTCAGTAATTTATTGGGCAAATTGAAAAAGAAGATCGCTCTGATCTCGTTATTTGTCCACGTTGCTTGTTTATTATTCAACAACGAAATTAATTCTTTCTTTCTTTCTTTAACCGTCTCCGACCTCTACCGTAAATTTGCATTGAAACCTTGTCTAATGCATGATTTGTTTTGAGACTTGCCCTCCAGTAATATTTAATTAGAGGCTGATGTTCTTTGTTGAAGATCTCTGATTAGACTGATCAAATCATTTCGAGTTTGCCTTGCGCCATTTCTGCTCTGCCTAACCATTTATTAATTAGGAGATAAATAGAAGCTTGCTTCAGTTATCGTTGTTGAAGCTATAAAAAAGAAAAACAACTATTTCTAGAAGCCAAACCAAATTCTTTGACTAAAAATCAAGAGAAACCCAGTATAACTTCATTCGGTTATCACTTTTCAGATATAAAAAAAACATGACTTGCATAAAGCTTGAAGGTTAGAATGCAGCAGTTAATGACCTTTAGTTTCCTATGGATTAAATCATATGCAGCCAAATGATCTGTAAAATCTGGTTATTCTACACATTTGAGCAAAGACCATTGCATATAAAATTTGATGTGAATGTCACTCCACAAACATAACGAACACAGACTGACCTTTGATACTGTTCGCAAGGTTCTCACTGCACTCTCAATTTCCTCTTCACCAGTCAGAAACACCAGAATGTCACCATCATTGGGGTTAGCTCTGTGGACTTGAATGACAGCAACCATCGTCCTCCAAAGGTAGTCTTGCTCAACTTTGTCCTCTTCTTCGGACAAAAAGAATGACGTCACAGGATGCGACCGTCCTTGCACGTATAAAATTGGCGCATCCTCAAAGTAAGAAGAAAACAAATCAACTGACAAAGTCGCAGACATAACAATAACTTTCAAAGACATCGCCGAGCTGTATCCAAGCGATTTCCGTTGTTTTTGAGCTTTCTTTACCACTCCTAGAAGAATGTCTGTTTGCAAAGATCTCTCGTGAGCCTCATCTATGATTATAACTGAGTATCGTTTCAAAAGGGGGTCGCTCATAGCTTCTCGTAGGACAATACCATCAGTTGCGTATTTGATTTTAGTCCCTTGACTGGAGACATCCTCAAAACGTACAGAGTAGCCAACCACATCGCCAATTTTGCAATTCATTTCACCTAAACAATAACAAACCAACTAGAAACTCATTTTAGAGTTCAACAGTTTATATTATGTTCGAGGAAATTGAACACTTGGAAACAACAACAGAAATTTGTTACTGGACAAAACTTAAGTGTTATTAAAAAATCCTCAGACTGCGTTCTAAGCCAATGATAGTCCTGGTATCCAGGCTAAAAATTACGTATTTGCAAAGCTGCTATTGCAAACAAATGAATCGAATGCAACCAAACAAAAACAGCGGAAGCTTAACAGCACTAAGTTCCTATGTAGTTATTACAGCATAAAAATTTTCCATAATCTTGACAAGAAAGATTGCACATTCTACGCAAGGCCTCCACTTACGCGGTGGCGATTGCTTCTTAGGATTACTACTGAGTGTACAATGAGCTTTCAAATATCGGTAAAAAAATAAAAAAAGGGCATTCTTGCTAAACAGTTGGTTGTTCTTTTAGCTTTCTTGCTTGAACTTTTGCTCATTTAAAGCGAAAAAAAAGCCATTTCTCATTGATCTTTTAAAGCAGATTTCAAGATTTAAACATTCAAACCTTTTCTTTTCCGTCTAAATTAAAAAGTTAAAGATTGTAACAGCTATTATTTATATACATTTAGAAATCGTATGAAGGCCTAGATATTATATTCTGACAGAATTGCGCCATTCCAAAAGAAATTAATCTCAATTTACACAGTAAATCATACTTTTTCGGACTTTATTACTACTTTATTTCCAGATTATTTTGTCAGGATGGATGCCAAGTTATTACAATTAGTGGAGACTATCCAGGATGAGAGTACGAAGCAGGTCGTGAGTACCATTATAAGCGAATTAAAAAAAACCCAGAGCGAGGTTAGTGTGCAATTCAAAAACATAAAGGATTTTTGCTCAGAGTTAGAAATGCGTGTTCGGGAACAAGAAAGATACACGAGTAAGGACTCCATCATTACTGATAATCCACCGTTTGACCCAAACGTTGATGATGATGCATTACTGGAACTGATTGTTTTTTTCATTAAAAAATTTCTGCGTTACGAACTGGAACCGAGTAAAATCAAAGCGTGTCATATACTACCTGGTCGAGCCGAAGAAAAGGTCTGATGGCTTCTGTGATCGTCAAGTTTTTGTACTTTCGTGATAAAAACCAGATATATGCGAATCGAAGGTATCTCAAAGGACAAAAAAACGAAATAAATCAAAAGAATATTTACGTACGAGAAAGATTACCTGCAATGGATGCTTATATCAAGAAATTCGCAGAAGGCAAGGGACTCATAACAAGCACTAATAACTGCACTGTGTCCGTATTGTGTGATCAAGGAGATGGGAGAAAAAAACTTGTAAAAGTAAATGATGTTACCGAATTGGAAAATGTAAAAAATCCAATTGTGCGAGAGCAGAATCGTAGACCAGACCAAATAACTGGTTTCCGTAAACCAAAGCGACCACTTCGATTGACTGATGATGAACGTGCTGATCGGCTATTTGCATCATTCTCTCCTGAACAAAAGAAAGCTATCTTCGAAATTGGAAAAGCCAATTAAAGTGCTGGAAAAAGTTTGAACTGAGAATAACTCATTAAAAATTTTTGTTAACGTCTGAAGTGTTGAAGACACAACACATGTGTGCAAAATTATCTGTGTTTTGTTATACAAGTTTCATCTAAACTTACTTCTCAAAGTTGAAACAAGGATAAAAAAATTAAAAGTTAATTTTTAACTAAAGTTTCTTAGTTTTTTATTTAGCTTATTTTTATCTGTTTAAGTTTTCCGTGCTATTGGTTTTCGTTTTTTCAAAATTTACTGCATGAGGTTCTGCGATTTCCGCGGATTCAGGCATTATTGTAATTATATATTTTATATATATGTTTTTCTTTTTACTTCTACATAAACAAAAACTTGCATCAGGCACTGCGATTTGCGCGACCTGTTGCAAGCTGAGTGAACTTTAAAAATTTGTTGTGTCACTAATAGAACTTGAGCTCAGAATACAATTTAGTCTGAAGTACTGCAATTTCCGCGGCTAGTTTACTCTTTTTTTTCTCAATAAATGCTTGAGTTTTTCTGGTCTGCACTGCGATTCCGCGGCAGCAGGAAAGACTGAATCGAAAAAAGACAGAAAAAAAAGAAAAACAATGGTTTATGGCTGCAATTTTGTCAGAATACTTATTGGACATATATGACTTTTAGAATATTACTTCAAAATTTAAGATCAATTCATAGAAATTTTAATGAGCTCGATCAATTTATAAACCAAGAGAAAGCAAAACCTGATGTGATTGCATTAACAGAAACCTGGTGCAACCAGTATGCTTTCGAAAATGCTTACCAGTTGAATGGATATGGCCAGTTGTTGAGGAGTGACAGAGAAAAAAGAGGTGGAGGTGTAGGATTTTTCATTCGGAAAGGCATCAAAGTTCAAATTAAAGCAATAACAAACAATGAACACGTACAATTGTTGACAGTTGCGTTGTTAGGATATCAAAATGAAAAATTGATAACTGTTGGTTATAAAACTCCAAATTATGGTATAGATGAGTACATAAACGTTTGTCAAGAGCACCTTAATAAATTCACTATCAAACCGGAGAGTTTGCAAGTTTTTGTGGTGATTTCAACTTAAATGTAATTGAACAAACGAACAAAATCGCTAAGGTTTTGGATTTTTTTCTCTTGTACAGGACTGCAAATAAAGAATAGATCAGAACCGACAAGAGTCACTTCTTGTACGGCAACATGCATTGATATTTTTTTCGCAAATTTTGAAGCCTCAGTAAATGTGAAGGATACCATGATTTCTGACCACAGAGGAGTAGAATTGAGCTGCAAGGAAACAAGGGTTGATCCGGAAAAATCAAAGGAAAAATTTCCTTTTAGGCCCCTAAAAAACTTCAAAATAAGGAACTCAGGTTAGATTTAAATTAGTATTGCAAAAAAACTGGGAACGAAAAGTAAACTATATCTATCTTCTGATTTGGATTTCAGTTTTACGGATTTAATGAGGGTGATAAACGAGGAGTTGGATCGTCATGTACCCTTGCAACAGTTCAAAAAGCACACTAACAAAAAATTCAAACAGGTTCAAAAGCCTTGGTTGAATAACCAGATCAAAAATCTCAGTCTTAAAAAGCTTGAAGCCTACCAAAGATTGAAGAACGAACAGTCTGCCGAAAATAGAGAAATTTAATAAGCTGCGTAATCATTTAAAAAACCTAACGAAAAAAGCAAAAGTAGAATTTTACGAACAAAAAATTGAAGGAAAGGCTAACATAAATAAAAGTTTGTTTTCAATAATAGACGATATTAAGGGAACGAAAATAAAAAAATATTGACAAACTGAATGCTGATGAAATCAATAAATATTTTGTTGAAATAGGAAAGAAACTATCTGAAAGTTGTAGTCTGCCGCCAGATCTAAGCCGGGTCAGAAAGTTAGAAAATTCCATGTTCTTAACTAACGTCACAGCCAAAGAAGTTTTCGACATTATCAAGCAAATGCCCAAAAAAACTTCCTCTGATTTGCATAACATTTCAAATCAACTGATTAAGTTCATCAATCCAAGCGTGTGTGCAACATTTGCAAAATTAATTAATCGTTGCTTTGATGAGGGCCATTTCCCTAGAACTCTGAAAATTGCCAATGTTATACCTCTGTACAAAAATGATAACGAAAACGAGTTCGGTAATTACAGACCAATATCACTGCTCCCAGTTATTTCAAAAATTTTCTTTTTTGTCCAAATACTCAGTAATAAACAAGGCTCAGTTTGGATATCAGGCAAAGAAAAACACAATTGATGCTGTGTCGGAGGTTGTTGAAACAATAAGGATTTCTTTGTGTTCGAAAGAAAGTTACTATGGAGTTTTTATTGATTTATCGAAGGCTTTTGATACTGTGAGTCATAAAATTTTGCTCCAAAAATGTTTTGCGTATGGTTTGAGGGGGAAAATTTATGACAATCTTAATTCATATTTGACCAACAGACAATGTGTTTCAGTTAGCAAGCAGCGATCATCATTTGAAAGCATTTTTTGCGGTGTACCGCAGGGTTCTGTTTTAGGGCCACTTCTGTTCTTGATTTACGTAAACGATCTGCCTGCTTTTTGTACAAACTGTAATGTAACTATGTTTGCTGATGATACAAATATTTACGGAAAGGTGGATGATGGAATTAATGATACAATAGAAAATGTGTCAGTTTGGATGGAATCAAATAAGTTAGCAATCAATAGAGATAGATGCAAGTCTATAAGTTTTGGTGCTACTAATGAGACACCTGAAATAAAAATTTATGATTACAGCATCAAATTTGTCGACCACATTAAGTACTTGGGTGTATACATAGATAGTAAACTGAGCTTCAAATCACACATTGAGAAAATAATTAGTCGGATGGATTCATTAACAGCGGCAATCTATCAGTATAAAAATTTTTTCAAAAGACACATACCAGTCCGATTATACAAAGTTTACGTTCAACCAGTATTACAGTACGGGGTTTTGTTGTATGGAGTGGCCAATACAAGCGAGCTTCAAAAATTAGAGTGGCGGCAAAGCAGAATTTTTCGTTTGTTATTTTCAGCTAAGAGATTCCAAAGCATTGACGAACTGCGATGTAAACACAAGTTGTTTTCTGTTAAAGAGTTACACATATATGAACTGATAAAATTACTGTGAAGAATTCTCCGCCATGAACATCCAAGCAAATTATTAAATAACTCATTTCCGGAATTAATCGAAGAAAATATCCAAATAAATGAAAGAACTCATCTAGTCAAAACAAAATATTTGCAAACGAAGCAAAGAAACAAGTCACTCATAAATAGCTTAAGACGCTTATATAATGTTTTAACTAAAATGGATGAAAGTATTATTCAAAAATTATGCTCATTTAGTGCACAGGATTTAGCAAACTTTTTACATTGTTTTAGAGACTCATTTATTATAGATAACAGATTTTTAACCTTTTTTGGTAAGGAATAAAGCGAGCTGCATTTTTTTTGTAAAATTGGCATTCTTATTAAACATTTTCTTAGGGGTTTCTAAGTTTGATTGGAAAGTGGTATTACCAGGGTAAAATATGATTTTAGAGGGTTTGAATTAACAAATAAGTAGACTTTGAGAAGAATTAAAAGGCATCACTTGACAGGTCTAGCGACCTTTTGATGTCCTTTCGGGTTATGTTTTGTTGTTTGTAAATTTATAAATGCAAGCAATGGAATAAACTCGAGAACTAATTTATTATTTATGATTAAATGGGGATAGGGAAAAATGCTGTCCATTTTTGAGAGTAACCAGTCGTTTCTTTTTAATTAATACAAACTCGACGAGACTGCGATTTACGCATATGCGTGTAGATTTATGAAAAAATTTTCAGTCATAAAGAGAACAAACACTCAATTTTGCTCCTCTAGCTCTTTAAAAGGCTATTTAAATTCACAGCGGTAAAAAAAACTTGAAACTTTGTAACTTGTGTATTTCGGTTTCAAAGCTTTAAAATCAATTTCGAGTTATGTTTCAAAAAATGGGATCGAAAAAAAACCGGATTAGTAGATAGTGTAAGTGTAAAACAACTAGAACTTTCAATCAACTACATAATGGAACGTATGTTACAAAGCAATCGTAACTAGGACCAAAATTACTGCATGGGAAACACGATGCAAGACTGCTACTGTCCGCAATTTTTACATAATTACCAGGAGGCTCGGAATGGTGCGCCGTACATTGTTCCTGCCCCTCTCATCACAACTACTGAAACCAAAAAATGTTTCCAACTTTTGAGAAACATTGCAGTCAGACTGTCAAAAATAGCCAAGAGACAGACATGAATGCCGTAGAATCCAGATAGATACATCTACAGAAATGCGTCGCTGAAACGCCACTTTCGAAAAACACTGAGTTCAAATGATATTTCTTGGTTCATTTCATTCCGCTGAAACCTTTTCATCACGGATCATAACAACAAAAGGGTCTTAATGACCTTGAATTAACTTCATTCGAACTTAAGCTTTAACGTGTAGATCATAAAAAGTTCATACAGTTGAAAAACAGTCGTGAAAAGAACCTGAAATTGAAAAGGGGATAACAATAAAAACAGCACTCAAAGCACGTCAAGTCATCAAGAACTCGCGAAAATCTAATTTCCCTCTTATCTAAAAAATAGCTGTTTCTGGCTTGAATCTTAATGTTTTTGTTACCTGTGCTGCCTCAGGGTGATTAACCGTTCTGATGTGCTATCTCAAACTTGGACTTCCAATTGACCTCGAAATCATGAAAAATCGTGAATACTTCCTTAAAAAACAGCACCTAAAATAATCTTAAATATGAAATTGGACCACAATAACCGCTGAATGAGTACATGAAGCTTCCCCGAAAAACTCATATTTGCTAATGTTTAGGTGAAAGACACAATTATATGGAAACATTTCAATATTCGCGTAAAATTTGATCAAAAATTTAAAAATCTAATAAAAATCTCGTTTCTTTTCAAATCTCAGTGTTGTCCAAAAGACAAAATGCAGACTGAGCCATTATTGATTGGTAGCCAGTCAATTGTGCATGCGCGCACAGTGCATGATAGCACTAAAACATCAAACTTCTCTGGTTTTCCAGGTTTGATAAAAAAAAGATTTTGGTTTTGAATTTTTTTAACATTTAACCATTAAGACAGATCAATTTACTTTCACTGATTCTTAAAACTTAAGCGAAGATTTAAAACAAACAGAAAACTGGATTAAAAATGAGGTTAACATAGGCGAATGACAGGTTAAAAATTCATTAAAATGTCTGAAAATTTATCGCATGTTCTGCATTTCTGTACTACATTGACAAAACAATGATATTCTTATATTCCAAAGATAAACTCGAAAACCACTAGTTAATGTAAATGATATTTTAACAAAACTTTGACCAAAATTAAACATTTTGAGGTGAAACATGGGCATGAACGGCCGACTTTTTTTAAACGATTTCTGCTGCTTGAGTAACATGACATTTGGTAAGATGTTAACCGAAAGCAGGACCATGTTTTTTCAATGAATCAAAAAGTTTTCTCAGTTTTACAAGAGTCGACAGCGATACCATCGTCCGCATACCAATTTTGAACTGTGATGCAATCGTCAAAAATTCAGTTGAGGGGAAATTGCAATTCGATACATCGACGAATTACATATGGAATGATATAGAGAAGGGCATTTCTCAATGTTTCATAAGATCACTGTTGAGACTACTGAAAGCATTTTTTTGCTTCGGTAAGCCGGATCGCTTCCGAATTTTAGTTTATTAAAAACAGCTCTCAATTAATGAATGGCAAGTTCAATTTCTCCCTTTTAACCCATACAGTTGTTGATCAACAAATATCTTCAGGTCGGTTTTACTACAGGTGACAATAATTCTTCCAGTAACTCGCCTTAAGAATTCCACAATTCCTATCGATCGTACACCAGGGCATGTATCAAGAGCTATCAACCCAAATGAATTGTACGGAAGGGAAGTCAAACGAGAAGTTACTAAGCCTATTGATAGTATAACAATCGTTTTGCATAGATCAGTCGAGCACGCCTTAAGGGATGTCAGAAGCCATCGCCATTCGTTGGCATCCGTTCGTTTCTTTCAAGAGTCTTCATGACAGATTTTCTATCCATTGAGTTTTTCAAATATAGACTGTTATGCTAAAAGTTTGGATGTTCATTGCCCACTAGATAACTCAAATTTAATTGCGTGGTTCCGGATGTTTTTCGCGTAAGACATTAAGGACTGTT
Source organism: Convolutriloba macropyga (assembly GCF_964194025.1). NCBI lineage: Eukaryota > Metazoa > Xenacoelomorpha > Acoela > Convolutidae > Convolutriloba > Convolutriloba macropyga. The sequence continues at coordinate 18,514,592 of NC_134470.1, forward strand.
TTCTTGTCAACTTTGACAGTTAAAGAGGGGACGCCAACTTTCGCTTCTTCATTAAGATATCGAATGGTAGTGGCGGTTTTTCCTGTTGACATGTATTTATCAAATTCTTTGTACTCATCGACGAATCGTTTTGCTTCTATTCCGCTCATACGTTCCTGGATAGCTTTTTCTTTAAGAAACAGTGAACCTATGTCTTAATTCATCCATTGGTCTCAAACCGTCTTTGTTATTTGAGGCGTTATCCTCCGTTAGTGTTCCTGCAAGAATGGGATGAGGCATCATCATTGCACAGTAAATTGCCGTTCCCGCGTTAGAAAAATTTAAAGTGGCGGACAAGATTTCATTCAAGGTATTGGTTAACTTAAAATTTGTCGTGTTTCTTGGGAGCGTAAAAAAGACTGCTTTCCTGTGAACAATTTGTTTGTATATGTTCTCGATCTCTTGTTTGCTTTCCATGAGGTTAGGCCATTAGCCGTACGGTTCAGAACAGGCTTCCTTAGAGACGCTTGGAATGTCTTGTTATCGACTACTGCGTGGCTTAAGAGTTGTTTCCGCTGCATGGCTGAGAGGAGTTTAGATATTCTTTGGTTTCGCAGCAAAAGTTTTCATGGTGTTCTCGCCCAGCGCTGAGTCCGCTACACTTAACGTGCTATAAGTGGCGAACCCCTCCACCTCTTAGATGACTTGAACATTTTCGGCAAGGTGACTGCTCGGACATTAGTGGGAGAGATATAAATAATTTAGGCTGTTGGTAGTCTTGAAAAAGTATCGTGGAATATACAGGTTTAATATTGTGGAATGCGGTCGATTCTCGAATACAGTACAATTTTTGAATACCTGCACATGGAGGATGCATCCCATCGTTGCAAAGTTTTCTCTATTTTCGCTTCTCATCGAGAATCGAGCTTTGTTGTATTCTTTTCAGCCAATTCGTCAATCGAATGCTACAAGAATTTCTAATAGATGCACGTTGAATCCAGTAACCAGTTCTTGTTCACTCAATCAATTGGGTTTTTTCGAGCAATTGAAAATATTTTGACAAGTTTGTGGCAGATTGTTTGGAAAAAACCATTCATAATCATAATGAAATGATGAGATATTAGTAGTAGTAGTAGAGAATTCGAGTAAGTTTCCCGGGGCTTCAATTTGTTCCCCTGTGTCAGTCCAGTTTCAGTTGTTAAGTTTTTACCAATTGTTACAATTGTCACATCTGCAAATGATACGCCAAGAGCGTTTGTTTGTTAGGCTGAATTGAGTTGTGAGGAAGTGCCAGTGAGCTTCTATGATAGTGTGTTTGCTTAATCTGCCTTGAAATTTTTTAATATTTATTTAAAGCGTTGTACAGTTGTTTCGTTCGGTGGAAGAAGTTTTCATCGGATTTGACAAGTCGGTTATTTTCAATTTTCAGTTCACCTCTACGTGTTGCCTTGTCCTATCGACTTCAAGGGTTATAAAATTTGTCGGCATACCAAATTCATTACGTGTAATAGCCAGGAAGAGAAGAAGATCATGCAGTCCAACTTAGTGACAGTGGAAGGAGTTTTAGGCTAATGAGACGTTTTTAGGCTAATGGTTGGAACAATAAAACCAGTATAGCACTTCATTTTGGTTGACGTTGAGCTGATTGCTGACATACTTCGTTTTATTCGGAGAAAGCACTAGTCGCTTTTTGCACTCTGTAGTTGCAGTTGCCTTGCCCTGAGAGATTTGATGTAATTATTAAACCAAGGTCTTTTTGGGATTCAGTTGGTTTTATTTCCTGGCCACACATAGAAGTCGTGAGATTACCCCCTAACATTTAACAACTTGCATTTGTTCGCATTTAACTCCATTCCATTCTCTCGGCACCAGTCTTCAAGATTTTTTCGGCTTCTGTCCAGTTTTGCCTGACCATGAACAATGAACTTATAGTCGTCTGCAAATCAAAAATCTTCAATACCGGGGTTTGCATCTGGAAAGTCAGATAAAATTAAACTCTATACAAATTAAGAACAGTAGTGGTCCAAGTATGGAACCTTGTGGGACTCCACTTGTTACGTTCTCCAAACTTGAACAACAATTTCCAACTTTGACAAATTCTTTTCTATCTTCTAAGTATGAGTGCAAGAGTACTAATATATTCCCTCCTACGTCAAAACTTTCCAGTTTCTTATTGAGAAGGTGATGTGGTACTTTATCAAAATCTAAGTAGAGGATACTAATGTCGCCCGATGAAATTGTGTCAAACATGCGATATACTGTGACGAGAAACAGTAGAAGCTGAGTGGTTGCCGATCTGTTCTTTCGAAAGCCGAATTGATTTTCGTTTAATCTGTGACAACAATGAGAATATATTGATGATTGAGCTAAGGTACTTGAAATATCGTTTATCGTTTGTCTTCCTTGTCTCAATATTCCCTTGTCTCAACTCCTCAGTCGCTAAATACACTTCCTCAGCCGAATTTTGCTGAACGCCTCTTCAAAATCTTCAGCATAAACAAAGGTGCTTCCGGTTGCGAAGTATCGTTGCGACAATAAGCAACTCAAGGTTGTTCTTTTTAAAAACCGTCAACTAAAAGAGGCCCCTCCCCTTTTAGAGGGTAGGCGATCAACAGGGGGCATCAAATTTTGGGCGCAGGGCAAAATAAATACTCGATAGAGTTTAAAATAGCCTCCCTTCGTCCACAATGGTTCCTTTTAATGCTCCTATAATGTACATCATGCTATTTTAATACTGGACATCTGCACACATACCTGCCATGTAATTAGCTACCGTTATCGCCGCAACTCTTCGAGGCTGTGTGCAGAGTATACATGAGCTGCTTCCAATTCCCGCCTCAAAAAGAAATTCCGGTATTCGCGTAGTCTTTCCACTAGCCGTTTCACCTATTACTACGCATGTTGGTGATTTTGAAATATATTTCACTAGTTCATCTTTAGCTGAGTATATTGGCAGTAGCTGCGAACCAACAGGAGGCATAGCTCTGAAAATAGGTAACCAATGTCGAACGAATTCAATGGGGCAAAAAAAAGATGTTTTGGTGTTAAATTTTGCTGCCCTTGACAGAATGATTTGCTTGAAAGAGCTGCAAACGCCAGAGCTAAAGAAAAAAGAATTGATTTAAATTAGATAGGAACAAACTACAATAGAATATAGACAAAATGTAGTTTAATCAGAACAGTTACAGAGAGTTCAAGAGCAGTATTTACAAAAATGATGACAAAAATTATTTCTATCAGTACCAGTCAAGAAAAAGAACGAATTTAAATAGGAGACGAGAGGTTGGATACAGCGAAGGGTTTGCTACAAACCAGCAATCAACTTAAACGAGATAAAATTATCAGACCGTAAGTCTTCTATAAGAAAATCAAACAACTTTAAAGTCTCCCTTCCTCGACAACAGCCCCCATGGAAGCCTCGACTGGCTGCAGTCGTCGGCGCGAGCGGGAACCGCGCAGTCAGATTACGGAGCCCTGGAGCAGCGCAGAGCTAATTTTCGTTCGGATAAACATGATGTTGGCGTAGTTGTCGTTCTTAAGGCTGTTTGCTGGCAACTTGCGTTATCACCCTGCACCTTGCTGAAGGTCCCTCTCCTTCTGTGCAAGAAAAAATCAATGGACTGAAAGTACCCTTCTCATTGTTGTTGTTGTTGTTGGGGATTTTCTTTACAGAACGGATTTCTCCCGATCAAAACATTTATAGAAAATTAGTCCAAGTCTCTCTGCAGTGTTGACAGTCACAACAGATCTGCCACGTGCAGACGTTTTCTGGTTTGTACCACATCATGGTATCATTCCAGATTTGCTTTAGAATTCTGTGCTTTAGTCCGTGTTGATTTCCGAAGACAATGCTGTGATGAAGTCTGCTGCCTATCCTTTGGGTGCGAAAGAAAAATTCGCCGCAAGATTTATCGAGTCGTTTTTTCGTATTATTTATAACTCGAGGCTCGTATTTCAATTTTTGATATTTTCATGGTAGCTATACGCGTCTTCAATTTTTTCGTGCAGCTTTTCGCAAAGGGGTTGAAGATTTTTACATCGAAGAACGTTTTCGTGAATCTGCTGTCCCAGAGGCCATTGGCTTTAATATCCAATCGTTCGTCATCTTCATTGCTTGAAGTTATATTTCCAAAGGACTCGCCTTGCAACGGCAGAAGATTGGGCTCGATTTCGACATCAAAATAAAAGTCCTCAAGCAGATTGGCGACAGAGTCACTGATGTCGTTATGTCTAAAGTGGGTATACCACCCTCTTGGACAGTGAAGGGCATGGGCAACTGTGAACGGCTCGCCACTAACACAGTTTGACAAAAGTTTGGGGGCTCCCAGCCATACAGAAGGGCAATAATATCTCGGAATTCAAACTTGGACAGATTCAAGTTATACTTTTTCAATGGCATGGCAATAAGCCAAAACGAAGCTCCTTTTTTCAGAGGCTAAACCAAATGCATACATTTTGTTTGCATTCAACCAATTCTTAAAGCTCAATTTTGTCTCATTCATTTTCACTCGTTTATCTTTTCTGATCTTCTCAACTCTTCGGATTCGTATTTGATAAGTCCCCGAGGGATAGCGGCTCTGAACTGGTTTTGAACGTTCATGTTCGAGAAATCTATCTTCAGGGTGAATGATGTTGAGTCCAACTTCGCGTTCGGGGAGTGAAAATATCTCACGATAGTTCTCGTCATAATTGTTGTTAGATACAAGATTAGGGATTAGGTGATCATTGATAACTCTCTCGGCTTCTTTCAACAAGTCGAATGTGTCTGTCGTTGTCCTCGATAAGAAGGTTAATTTATGCTGCACAGAGTTTGTCAAGCTAAATCTTTGTTCAAACTGTTGACGACATTTTTTGCACCAAAAAGAGGACGGCCTGTGTCTCCAGTTGCTCGAAGGCTTCATGTAGAGAGTGAATGGCATGTTCAATTCCGCATCTTTGACCAAGGCAAAGTTGGAGATTACCTCCGAGGAATTTGAGGTCGTTTTTGACGCATGAAACAATGGCCCTACAAATGATGCGTCAGATTACCTCACCAACACCAATGGGCCGTAAACAAGGGCATATTATAGAGTGGTATCAACCTAGAACTATTCTTTGCAACAAGAAACCCTAACTAGTGTGTCGCAATTAAAATAGTCAACTTTGTCAATAATTTCCATATACAGTTTGACGAAGATATGAACGACGTGAAGATGCGTTTCCATACATTTGCATCTAATCCTGAGGAACCATGGCTGCCGTATACTTTCATGGCCGATCTACGTACTGCAGTTGCGTTAATGCGATCAGATACAGAGTGGTGATAGGGTAGTGTTATTAAACGGGGGTCGTTTACAATGTAGTCAAGATTTGCAGTCTGTGGGGCCGGGTGCTTTTCAAATAATGTGTCCATTACTGTTTTCGTTCCCAGTTTCTGATTTAGGGGTTGGACACCGCCCTTCGATTCGTGGGATAGACATCAAAACGCCTTCGAGACTTTTCCAGTTTCCATGTTTCTGTCGAATGATTTGAATTCAATTGTTTCATGTTAAGACTTCGATTTTGTAAATTTGTCTTGTAGTGCTTTCGCCTCTAGAAATAATAATTCTTTTTTGAGAACATTGTGAGAAATAGAAAAATTAGATGGGGTCTCTTAGGAGTTCGATAAAACCAGATGAAGAGATGGACAAAGGAGTTCGATGTTTATAAGGGTTAAGTCTCTGTTCAAACTGTTGAAGGCATTTTTTGCATCAATAAAGAGGATAGCTTGTGTCTCCGGTTGCCCGAAGATCTTAAGTAGAGAGTGAATGGCATGTCTAATTCCGCTTCTTTGACGAAGACAAAATGTAGTTTAATCAGAACAGTTACAGAGAGTTCAAGAGCAGTATTTACAAAAATGATGACAAAAATTATTTCTATCAGTACCAGTCAAGAAAAAGAACGAATTTAAATAGGAGACGAGAGGTTGGATACAGCGAAGGGTTTGCTACAAACCAGCAATCAACTTAAACGAGATAAAATTATCAGACCGTAAGTCTTCTATAAGAAAATCAAACAACTTTAAAGTCTCCCTTCCTCGACAACAGCCCCCATGGAAACCTCGACTGGCTGCAGTCGTCGGCGCGAGCGGGAACCGCGCAGTCAGATTACGGAGCCCTGGAGCAGCGCAGAGCTAATTTTCGTTCGGATAAACATGATGTTGGCGTAGTTGTCGTTCTTAAGGCTGTTTGCTGGCAACTTGCGTTATCACCCTGCTCCTTGCTGAAGGTCCCTCTCCTTCTGTGAAAGAAAAAATCAATGGACTGAAAGTACCCTTCTCATTGTTGTTGTTGTTGTTGGGGATTTTCTTTACAGAACGGATTTCTCCCGATCAAAACATTTATAGAAAATTAGTCCAAGTCTCTCTGCAGTGTTGACAGTCACAACAGATCTGCCACGTGCAGACGTTTTCTGGTTTGTACCACATCATGGTATCATTCCAGATTTGCTTTAGAATTCTGTGCTTCAGTCCGTGTTGATTTCCGAAGACAATGCTGTGATGAAGTCTGCTGCCTATCCTTTGGGTGCGAAAGAAAAATTCGCCGCAAGATTTATCGAGTCGTTTTTTCGTATTATTTATAACTCGAGGCTCGTATTTCAATTTTTGATATTTTCATGGTAGCTATACGCGTCTTCAATTTTTTCGTGCAGCTTTTCGCAAAGGGGTTGAAGATTTTTACATCGAAGAACGTTTTCGTGAATCTGCTGTCCCAGAGGCCATTGGCTTTAATATCCAATCGTTCGTCATCTTCATTGCTTGAAGTTATATTTCCAAAGGACTCGCCTTGCAACGGCAGAAGATTGGGCTCGATTTCGACATCAAAATAAAAGTCCTCAAGCAGATTGGCGACAGAGTCACTGATGTCGTTATGTCTAAAGTGGGTATACCACCCTCTTGGACAGTGAAGGGCATGGGCAACTGTGAACGGCTCGCCACTAACACAGTTTGACAAAAGTTTGGGGGCTCCCAGCCATACAGAAGGGCAATAATATCTCGGAATTCAAACTTGGACAGATTCAAGTTATACTTTTTCAATGGCATGGCAATAAGCCAAAACGAAGCTCCTTTTTTCAGAGGCTAAACCAAATGCATACATTTTGTTTGCATTCAACCAATTCTTAAAGCTCAATTTTGTCTCATTCATTTTCACTCGTTTATCTTTTCTGATCTTCTCAACTCTTCGGATTCGTATTTGATAAGTCCCCGAGGGATAGCGGCTCTGAACTGGTTTTGAACGTTCATGTTCGAGAAATCTATCTTCAGGGTGAATGATGTTGAGTCCAACTTCGCGTTCGGGGAGTGAAAATATCTCACGATAGTTCTCGTCATAATTGTTGTTAGATACAAGATTAGGGATTAGGTGATCATTGATAACTCTCTCGGCTTCTTTCAACAAGTCGAATGTGTCTGTCGTTGTCCTCGATAAGAAGGTTAATTTATGCTGCACAGAGTTTGTCAAGCTAAATCTTTGTTCAAACTGTTGACGACATTTTTTGCACCAAAAAGAGGACGGCCTGTGTCTCCAGTTGCTCGAAGGCTTCATGTAGAGAGTGAATGGCATGTTCAATTCCGCATCTTTGACCAAGGCAAAGTTGGAGATTACCTCCGAGGAATTTGAGGTCGTTTTTGACGCATGAAACAATGGCCCTACAAATGATGCGTCAGATTACCTCACCAACACCAATGGGCCGTAAACAAGGGCATATTATAGAGTGGTATCAACCTAGAACTATTCTTTGCAACAAGAAACCCTAACTAGTGTGTCGCAATTAAAATAGTCAACTTTGTCAATAATTTCCATATACAGTTTGACGAAGATATGAACGACGTGAAGATGCGTTTCCATACATTTGCATCTAATCCTGAGGAACCATGGCTGCCGTATACTTTCATGGCCGATCTACGTACTGCAGTTGCGTTAATGCGATCAGATACAGAGTGGTGATAGGGTAGTGTTATTAAACGGGGGTCGTTTACAATGTAGTCAAGATTTGCAGTCTGTGGGGCCGGGTGCTTTTCAAATAATGTGTCCATTACTGTTTTCGTTCCCAGTTTCTGGTTTAGGGGTTGGACACCGCCCTTCGATTCGTGGGATAGACATCAAAACGCCTTCGAGACTTTTCCAGTTTCCATGTTTCTGTCGAATGATTTGAATTCAATTGTTTCATGTTAAGACTTCGATTTTGTAAATTTGTCTTGTAGTGCTTTCGCCTCTAGAAATAATAATTCTTATTTGAGAACATTGTGAGAAATAGAAAAATTAGATGGGGTCTCTTAGGAGTTCGATAAAACCAGATGAAGAGATGGACAAAGGAGTTCGATGTTTATAAGGGTTAAGTCTCTGTTCAAACTGTTGAAGGCATTTTTTGCATCAATAAAGAGGATAGCTTGTGTCTCCGGTTGCCCGAAGATCTTAAGTAGAGAGTGAATGGCATGTTTAATTCCGCTTCTTTGACGAAGGCAAAATTGGAGATTACCTCAGATGAACTTGAGGTCATTTTTACGCACGTAACAATGGCCCTACTTATGATGCGTTGCATTACCTCATTAAAACCCATGGGCCGTACACTAGGGCATTTATTGAGTGGTATTAACCTAGAACTATTATATTTATCAAGAAAGCACAACTCGTGTGTCGCAATCAAAATAGTCAACTTTGCCAATGACTTGCATATTTCGTTTGACGTAGATTTGAACGATGTGAGGATGCGCCTCCATTCATTTGCATCTATTTCTGAGGAACCATGGCTGCCGCGTGTCTTCATCGCCGATCAACTTATTGCAGATGTGTTAGTGCAATCATTTATAGAGTGGTGATAGGGTGATATATTTAAAGGGGGGTTTTTCACAACGTTATTATGATTTGCAGTCTGTGCTTGTCAACTAATATGTCCATTACTGTTTTCGTTACCAATATGAGGTTGAGGGATAGGACACCGCCCTTCGATTTGTAGGTTAGACATCATAGTGCATTCGAGACGTTTCCAGTTTCCATGTTTTTGTCGAATTATTTGAATTCATTTGTTTGATGTTTAGACTTCGATTTCGTAAACCCATCTTGTAGTGCTCTCACTTCTAGAAAAAAATTCAAATTCGCAATGTATCCAGAGGTGCAGTCAGTTATCTATGATTTTCGTTGCCCATTTTTGTTCTAGCGAGGATGGGATGGAGCATGACCATAGCGGCTAACATCTCAGCTTCACTGTTATAGTTAATAGCCTCACATTGTGACACTGCAACGCTGAGCGCCTCAACAAAGCGATAGCCAACTTTATTTTTGCTCAATTGGAGAAAGAGTGGTTTTCAGTGAACAATTTCTCGGTAAACGTTTTGGAGCGTTTTTTTCTTACCGGTGGTTAGATTGGACCAGAAGTTGGTAGTGATGAGAAAATCAGGGATATGGGGGCAGGGGTGTGGTTTGACATGGGATGGGTATGGGATCCATGGTTAAGAGGATCTGCAATTTTTGCATTCGCGCTTGCTGGTGTCTCGTTGATTAATGCTTCGTGGGTGCGTGAGCTGGGGCAGTTTTTGCATTCGAAGTTGCCATGTTGTTCGCGCGCAAATCGATGTCCGCTACATTGGACATGCATATAATTACCGCATTAGTATCACCATCTATCCCTATTCTTGAGGAACTTGAGACACTTCGAGCAGTGCGTCTGCTCGGACGTGGGAACAGTTTGTCAATGAAGGGAGGATAGATGCGTGTGATAGTTAACGAAATCTTTTAAGGAATGTAGTAGTAGACGAGAAAACTTGATTACCAGTATAAGAAAAATGAACAATCATAAAAAACATGAAAGACGATAGAGTAAATGAGGGGGAGATAACATGAGGGAAACAGTAATGTAACAATTTATAAATCGCGCAATTTTTCAAACAAAGCTAATGGTTTATCAAACGATTGTCTGTTGATGGGGTGATTTTAGAAGCTATCAGGACTGATGGGTTGAATTTGTTCTAACAAGATCAATTAGGAGTCGATAACATTCAATGACATAAAAATTGGATTTAGAATGATCATTGAAGCCAAAAGTTATGATCACACAGCGAATACTCAGATGGTAGTAATGTTGGACAACGTCAAGGAGGTCCCCGTATATTTGCACCGGGAAAAGAAAATATTGTCGCGCCGATGTCACTGCCCTTAAGATAGAATTAAACAATACAAAATGTTTTATGAATACATAGTGCTGGGAGGGCCCCGGAGGAGCCAATATTGACCAAGCGTTGGGGAACATTTCTTAATTTACATTTTTTTGGTATATAATGATTTAGGTGTCTTTCCTATTATAGCCCCCCCACCTACTAGTCAGATAACCTATACACCCCAATACTGTTAAAAATACAATAATTAGGGGCTATAGTTTCATGGGGGCTATAATAGGAAAGACCCGTTATTTGTGCGGTTAAAGATTCAATTCCAGATTTTCCGAAAATTCCTGTTACGAATGACGGTGTTTTCTCTAGGCAGCCAGTTAGAGCGTGATTGACATGCTTGAGATGATACTAGTAGGTCAAAAATAAGGGGCTCTATTAAGGAAAACTATTTAGCCTGTAGTCTTCCTTGAACGAAAAAATTTTTGCTCATTGCTAGCAAAAATGTTAAAAAGAATGAATCAATAGCCTGAAAAACTGTCGCTTCGTCCAGATAGACCTCTAAGAGGAAACGACCGATTACTACTACCAGTTTTTGTCAAAGAAGTTCTATATCTTACGGGCCAAAACACACAATTAGGGACAAATTTTTTGAAACCCAATTTTCGCAGGCAAAAACAAGTTAGTGAGTAGTGAGAGAAAACGGAGTGTAGGTGAAAACCTTTGTGAGGTAGAAGCATCCGCCAAATGGTACGCTAAAAACTTAAGAGAGGCACCAAGTATATCAAGGTTAGCAAATTTTCTTAAAGAGAATAAATTTTCAGCTGTACATTTTGATAAAGTTAATGGATTTTCTGTCCTGAAAAAACATCGTATCAATCAAACATGCAAAAAACACTCGACTGCCACATCCCAACCCTCCCCTAAGGATACGAACACGAAATTGCGAGATAATCGTCAAAATAAAAGACATTAACAGAGCGTTTACTTCGCATGAAAAAACAAGATCTCATTACAGAAAAATATCAAAAATTACAAAAGAGTGGCGCAAAACAAGCACAACTGCGATGTCTTTACTCTAGTGAAAACCCTCCCGATTATGAAAGCTCGAAACCTGAGGTCCTACTCAAAGTGTCTAGTTTAAAAGTAATGGTAACTGGAACTGTAAAAAAGACGGGGGGCTTCACTGACAATTATCTTGGCAACATTTCGGACACAATTTTTATAGGAAAGAAGTGCTGAGAATAAGAAAAACTCGGGAGAAATAACAACAATTTCTAAACAAAAATGCCGCTTCTGTCATGAAAAAAATTATGGGATAGCAGGCCGCCGGGTGCGAAAAATGTGACAGCTTGTATTACATAAAATTTCAATATATAAATTCAGAGCAATACAAAAAATTCGGGGATGTTGTTTGGAAATACTTTGAACGTTTAAACTCACCAATTGATAATCAAACTAGAAAACGAAATTATTTGAAAGATATGTAGTTGACATACATTGCACTCTAAAAGACAAAACCAAAAAATTGCTTCAAATGGAAAACTTTTTGACATAGAAATTGGGAGTTCACAATTAAAGGAAAAGGTTGAAGAACTGGAACCAGCCTTCCTGGATATGGCAGTCTACGTTGATAACCAAAACAAAGTCTTTCGTAAGTGGTACCAAAAATCGACCCACAGACACTGGGAAAACTCTAAATTTCTGTAACTGCGCTGCCCTTTTTTAAAAAAAGTTTGGTAGAGAATACTATCCATAGGCATTTTTGATCTACAAGCAACTTTCATCACTTTAAGGTAGCCCTAGAAATCAACAAAAGCGTTTGCCAAAAAAGCAATACCGGAGAAATTTGAAGTGAGGCATTGTAATTGAGACAACTGATCTTTAGGTGAATGTGAATCTAAAAGGACAGCAAAAAAACAACAAAATCAAAATAAAGCGATAAAAGAAAGCAGAAAAATTGATATCCAATTTTCATTATAGAGGACATTTAAGCGTTGGAGTTACAGAAAAGCTATAAAAGATTGGGCATCTTTCAGCGAAATTCACAACACGGAAATTAATAACTTGATGACCATATTTGGAGTCCAGTTTTGACCAGCATCTAAAATTGCACGTGGTTTAAAAGTAATTTATATTGGGTGCAATTCCTTTTCCGTCGGGCAATTTTGCAGACAAATAACTACGCTGATTGCAGAGCTTCGAAAAAGAACTCACCGGTAGGTCAGCGTGTAAGCAAAAGTTGTGGCATATCATTTGGGTTTTATTGGCGTATAATAGATCAAGGTAATATGCCACAAAAACTCAAGGTTTCCAAACAATACATATGGCAACAAGGATACCGTTGGTGAACACGCGCAATGAGTCTCGAAACCCGGAGTTGACACTGAAAACATAGTTAACAAATGTTAATTTGCCTAATTCGAAAATTTTAGTTTAACCAATCAAAACCTTGATGAGCCGAAATGTTACAGAAACGTTAGGAACTTCAAAAATCCAAATTAAGAGATCTTGAATAAAAGAATTAAAACGAATTGGAAACAAATTTTTGGAAAATTTTTTGTTTTAATGATAAATTAAGTTCCAAGAACTTCCTATTTGACTGTTTTGCTTTTCAATTGAACTGAAAAAATTTTAATTGTAAATAGAATAACTTCAACTTTTATTTTATCTGATGTTGCTAGTTATAGTGAAAACGTTTGTAAATTAAGTGTTAAAATTGATATAGTTTTTAGCAACTAAAAAAAACAAATTTAAAAGGGATCAGTGATTGTGTTTACGCGGATTTTGATATTATCTAATCAGTTACATCACAGACAAAGCTTATTTACAACTGTGCATAAGAACATGCACATGAAACAATAACTTTGTTATACTGCTTGATGCCCTCATAAGAAGAGTAATATCAGTCTAAATAAACTCAACAAGCAACCATCCAGTTTTGTATCAAAACAAAAGGAACCATCGTACGCAAAATTTAACTTGAATGATTTGAATTTCCAAATAAACATGAATGTATTAACTACTGCAGCCTTTTCCTCCTTGAAGACAAAGTTAAAGCTATCGTAAAATTGCTTCGCAGCAATTTGATGTAATTAAATATCGAAATAAGCGATTTCGTTATATCTATGCAGCCAAAACAGAAGGGACACAGGGCCTGGCCAAGACGATGTATCTCATTTTCAGAACTATGTCCCATAACGCACTATTTGGAGAAAGCCATTTTCTTTGCAGGAACAAAGTCGAAATTCTGTCATTATTCCATTACTGAAATGCGATCATTGTTGAATTTGGTTTCTTGGGTGATCTCGAATATCTATGATATCTCAAGTTATTTTTTGATGACTTTGTTTCAAAGTTGTGACGTGCGATCAAATGCCGCAACATGTTTCTAGTAAATCTAATTAGGCAAAAAAATGCCAATAAGTTTAAAATTTTCCATGTTTTCGCGCAAACTATTTTTGGGAGATACAACTCATTTAAAAGTCTCTCCCAGGCTATGGAGAAAAAACAATTTTTGGATTAAGTGCCTCGGGGTAAACTGGAAAAAGTTCAACTAAGTTTTGAAGGTTTTAAACGATACTCATGTTCTTTTCCGAAATAGACCACTACAAAAAAAAACAAAAGATGTTTGTGTTACTTGTTCCAAAGGTACCAGCAAAAAAGAAAAGTTCTGATTTTATCATAATTGACGCAAAATTGTGTGAAACGAGTCAGGTTGGTTGGATGCAATTTTTTAAATGGCAGTCAACAGAAGTTCGAATACTTAATAAAACAACGGTCATGCAAATTCGAATACGCCGCTAGGCAATCCTAAACGCTACTTGAACTGGGTTACTTTAACCTCAATTTTCTAAATGGAGTTAAAAAAATCAATTTGAAAAGAATCGTTACAATCTCAGGTCAAAAATATTGTGACGCACATCAACCCAAAAAATTAGCACGGAGCTCAAAAATAAACATTGATTACAATTTGACTGGAAAAATAATGTTTTATTGAAATCATTTAGCGTCCCGTGTGAAAATTGATATAAAAATGCAAAGCAAACGCAAGCAAATATAAAATGCAAAGATAGATTATAAAGAAATAATGCAAAGAAAATGCGAAGACAAAATCTTTGATAAGAAGCAGTAAAATGCAATTGAGTTTGTTATAACCTTGTTTTCCCCCGGGGCACAACATCTATGAGTACAAATGAGATTTCTACGGAAGTGAGTCAAATTCAATGACAAAAAAGGTCTAAAGGATAGTTGCTTTATATTAACTCTGATTACTTTGAGAGACACCAGGCAAAAAACATTGAACTCGGAATTTTGTTTGTCTGTGTAAAACCTGTCATGTCAAGCTGATTCTATGAATTCCGTGGTTGAAAAACTAGTGGAAACCTACCAAAAATTTAAGGTAAAAACGTTGAAACAAAATCATAATAGTAACCTAAATAATAATAATAATAATAATAATAATAATAATAATAATAATAATAATAATAATAACAATAATAATAATAATAATAATAATAATAATAATAATATAAATAATAATAATAATAATAATAATAATAATAATAATAATAATAATAATAATAATAATAATAGTAATAATAATAAAATTATAATAATGATAATAATATTAAGAATAATAATAATAATAATAATAATAATACTAATAATAATAATAATAATAATAACAATAACAACGATGGTAATTAAAATAATAATTTAAATAAATTTAATAAATACAAACAGTCTAACGTTGTCAAAATGTCTACACAAAGTCCTGATTCATCAATTGAAAGCTGGGATTTTTCCCATTTGTGAACCCATTAGTGGGAGTCTTTGATTGGAGTCTCCAACGCATGTGCTATATTTTGACCTAGCCGTTTACTAAGCATTTGTTCCCTAAAATCCTCACATTCTGTTTTAAGAGGGTGGGGTTAATTTTTTCAGAGGGGGTGAAATTATGTAAGAGATGGGCTGCATTCGGAGGATTTTTAAGGAATTACCCCCTGACTAAATTTGCCATGTAAGAGTGGGCTGCAATGGGCTGCAGTGGGAGGATTTTTGAGGAATTACCCCCCTCCCTGATAAAATTGCCATCTAAGAGTGGGCTGCAGTGGGCTGCAAGGGGGTAAATTGAATTAAGAGTTAGGCTGCCAAGAGGGTAAAATGGTGTAAGAGTGAGGTGGTAATTTGTTCAGAAGGGGTAAAATGATCTAAAAGTTGGGCTGCCAAGCGGGTAAAATGGTGATGGTGTAAGAGTGAGGTAGTAATTTATTGAGAGAGGGTAAAATGATCTAAGAGTTGGGCTGGAAAGGGGGTAAAATGGGGTAAGAGTGAGGGGATACCTTATTCAGAGGTGGTAAAATGAGCTAAGAGTTGGGCTGCCAAGTGGGATATAAAGGTGTAAGAGTGAGGGCTTAATTTGTTCAGAGGAAATAAATTGATCTAAGAATTGTGCTGCCAAGGGGGTAAAATGGTGTAAGAGTAGGGGGGTAATATGCTGAGTTGGGGCAACTCTAACAAGTATTAATGATATATACGGACCACCAAGAGTTGAAAAAGCATTGGTGGTCTGGAGTTTAAGGAGAACCAGCTGAGGGTAACTGAGAGGTTGTGGGTTCAAGACTGACAGTATTCAAAAATGGGGGCTAAAACAATGTAAGAGTGAGGGTGTAAAATGATGTAAGAGTTGAGCTGCCAAGGGGGGTAAAATACAAATTAACCCCCCACATCTTTTTGATCTGTCAAGGGGGGTAAAACGATGTGAGAGTTCGGAACAATTTCTTCATTACCCCCGAACTCTTATATCAAATTACCCAAATTGACAGAACAAAAAATTGTAGGAGTGGGGTGTTAATTTGTTTTTTACCCCCTCACTCTTTCATCATTTTACCCCCGTTGGCAGACAATGCAGCCCAAAACAACGTAAGGTTTTTGAGCTGCAATTTTTCTTCAAAAAATCCTCCCTCAGCAGCCCCACTCTTACATCATCTTAAGCAGAAAAACTCAACCCGTGGGAGGATGATGTACGTAGAGGCGTTTCGAAAACTTTGACAAACAAAGAATTAGGTAACCACGTCAGTTTCTATTTTAATTTAATTTTTAATTTATAATGACTAATAAGTTGCAGTTGGGTATCTATCCAATTCTACCCACGGGAGAGTTCACCACAAATGGAACTACAAAATAAATGCTCAATTTGCAAAAAAAACATTTAGCTGAAAATAGGCTTGTGTTTTTGTTGTCAGTGTTTTGAAAAAAAAACCAGTTAAAAATTATGATTATCTTCAAGAGAGGCCTTCTAATTGAGCCGCGCAACAGATAAAAACAAAAGTTCGAAGTAACAGCTCAAGATTCATAATTGCATCCTCTACTGTCTTTGATATATATATATATATATATATATATATATATATATATATATATATATATATATATATATATATATATATATATATATATATAATTACTCTGGAAACTTTCGTGCACTCCTTTCTAGCTCTCTTTTTTGCAGATGCCCTAATAATAAGATTGATGGCCCAGAAGGGTACTGAGCAACTTACTTTAAGACCCGAAAAATTTGCATACATGGAGCTTAAAAAAAATTCTGAATTCAAATACAAACGTGATCGTTAGCAAACACACTGCCACAAAAGTGAACAAAATATAACATTCTAGCTAGGTTTAGAAGCTATTGAAATAAAAAAAACAGCAAGAGATGCTGATTTGTATTTACAGGCTCATTTGATGGGTCCAAATATGCAAAATGACCAGTTGGAAAGACTATTGAAACCCAATTCTTGTTTAGAGTTTACACGCATCATTGCTAGTCAACACCAGCAGCAGAGTGAGTCTCGTTTGAGCAAAGGAAGCTCATGAGAATCGTGATAGAAAGTGTTGGATCAACACGCAGTCGAGAAACAACGGCAGAATGAGCAAAATTATTGTCTCAACGGTCACTATCTACAGACTATGTTGTCGATCTTCTCAAGATTGACACACAAGATATAGGCGAAAAAAGTTTCAGCTGGTATTCGGAAACTGCCCCTCTATTTCAACCTATTATAGGACATTTTCGGCACCATTGAATGAACCGAGCATTCTGTAGAAGCCAGAAATCAATAAAGCAATTAAAGTGTCTGACCCCCAAAAAGCAGTTGCAAAGCAACTCCACAATTTATATATCAACCAGTAATGATCAGTGGCTTCGGGAGATTAACAAAACACAAGTTAACTGAATTTTTAGGAGATCCACTAGAGTGATTGGAGTGGTTTGAGTTTTTTGATAGCACAGCTCATCAAAAGCAGCTAAGCAATACCGAAAAGATGCAATGCCTGAAAACCGGTCTCAACGCTCAATTCTTGAAGATTACACGCACCATCCAGTGAGGCACGACGATTCTAGCTACATCGTCAAATTTGAAGACTTGGAAATAAATGGGGTTGATAATTTAAGTCAACAGGGATACATATACGATCTGTAATCAAAAGAGATTTTAGTTCTACAATCAGAAAAGTTTCCTACTAAATGAAGGAACCGTGGATGCAGTTTCATTAAGATTGCACCTCGACTACGTCCTGCAAACCTGATTATTTTTGTAGCTTGCCGCCAGAGCGCGACAAGCCGCGGTAATTCAAAAACAAAAAATTTTCGAAGCCACGAACAGCCAAAAACAAATGAACTGCGTCAAATACTGTCGAATCAGAGCAAAACCAAAGAATTTAATTTGTCCATTTGAAAATGGACCGCTAGCTGTCTAGGTTAGCGAAAAATTTCATTCATTGAGGCTAAATGAACGACTAGAATATGTGCAAATTTTAATTCGTGTTAAAATTGTCTAAGACCTGCTCATCGCTCAAAGGATTGCAAAAGCGGAACTTGCAGTGTGCCCAGTTGCAGCAGACGAAAAAACAGACTTTTAAGCAGCGACTTCCCGAAAAGTGAAGCTACAACAAAAGTATCAAATGCTACCACTGCAGGATCAGCAAACGTCACAGAAGGAGGACTTCGAGTGGTTCGGATTAGGCTGACAAACGGAGACTTATAGAACAATCAATAATAAATAATAGTCACCTTAAATGTTGGAAAACGTCTTTGTCAGTAGCAGAAACTCACGGATCGCAAGACGTAAGGAAGGAAATATTGTCAAAAACTGTGCCAGCCAAAACCAGTCAGAACCATTGACAACAGTACAACTTCATTTGCACAAGAAACTGAAACTGGGAGATCAGATTGTAGATCTGCAACAACTGAAAGACCGCTACCCACATTTGAGGAACTTGCCGCATCAGAGCTATAATTTAAACGAAGTTCGTGTCATCCTTGGAAAAGACAGCTATTACATACATCACCTCCTGGAGATCGAAAAATCAGAAGAGAGAATTGCACCGCGGGCAATGAGATCAGAATTTCGCTGGGCAAATTGTTCCATTTTGAGCGAATTTTAGGCAGAATCCCTAGCAAAAACAGCCATTTCAGTTGCAGATTACAAATTAGCGAGTCAATTTAGTAAATGGTGAGCTGTCGATCCAGCGAATCAAATTGCATTGTCACTGGTCATTTGGAAGACGGACAGTAGGCAATCAGAATTATGGAGCAGAAAACATATTTGAACTAGTGAAAGATACTAAGTTGGAGCTCTGTGGCAAGAAGATGACGCGAAGTTGCCGAACAATTTCTTCTCTGCTCTGGGACAAGTCAAATCTCTAGAGCAATGACTACAGTAAGACAAGACTCTAAAAAGGCGCTATCAGGAAACTGTTGGCACAAAAGTGAAAACAGGATATGTTCAAAAAGATAATCAAACTGAACTGAATCAAAACTAAAGATAAAGTGCAATTGTTTTTTTCAGGTCATCCTGTCATCAACCACATAAGCTTGAGAAAGTAAGGAGAGTAGGCAACGCTGCAGCGAAATATCAAAGTTTGCTCCTCAAAGACAAGCTGTCATCTGGACCAGACCTGCCTCAGAGACTTATTGGAACTATTTGGTGCTTCCGAGAACACGAAATCAGCCTACAGCCTTATCATACAACATAGAAGCGATGACAACCGCTGTTTAAAAGGCTGTCCCAAGCGAAGACAACCGATGTTTACAATTTCTCTGTCGAGAGAATTCAGAACAGAGGATAAACTTTATGAGAGAATACGACACGTTTTTGGGGCGAAGAGCTTGCCACCTTGTGAAAACTATAATTTGCATCAAGTGTGGGAAGATAACGCAAGCACCGACGAAAACTTCTTCCCAAAAGTCCAGCAAAGCTGTTATATAGAATATGTTCTCGGGTCATTCAAAAGACCTCAAAAAACAGTCGAGATTTGCCAGAGAGCATGGGACATCTTCAGAAAATTTTGATTTTTTTGACGAAATGAATTGCAAGTGAAGAGGAAGTCAAGTCTTAAATCCCAGAAGGAGACAGACCAACAAATGCTCCAAGAACTTTCAAATTTGAAATTCAATCCCCAATTCTTGGATAATACTGAAATGTGAATACAGACTGTCTCATAGTCTGTGGTATAACCAAGCAAAAGATTCCCGCAAGAATAACTCAGAGAATTGTCTTATCCTTTGTCTCTGCAGTGTTCGACGCACTTGGGATATGTTAACCCTTCAAGGTACGGATGCTGTTACTGCTTGAAAACAATTGGGGTGACTATGAGGCAAGCCTGGGACAAAAAATTGTCTTTCGAACACTCAAAACAAGAAAAGTCAGTACTTGGTGCTCTGAGTTGAGAGAAATTAGGTTATTGTGAATAAATACATGTTTTTCGAAGTTGTGACTTGATAATTTACATTTTTACAGACTTCTCGGAAAAAGCATTGTGCAGAGTGACCTTGCAAAATTAGGGGTCGTTGAGTCTGCAAAACCAAGCGTTGCTGAAATTGACCTATTAAATAGGGAAATACTGTTTAGCTCTTATCAGGCAAATGAAGTTCGAACTTAGAACCTTAAGCCGTAATATACGACGTTAGGCTCAGGGGGCTGACATTGAGTGAGCAAGATATTAAAATTAACAAAATCTATCATAGGACAGATTTATCTACGGATATGCAATGTCTATAATCAGAACACAAGAAACATAAATTGGTCTTTTTTTTGCAAACAGAATAGCAGAAATTCTCGACAACTATTCAATGAATTAATGGAGACATGTTAAAGGCATCAAAAACCCTGCAGAAAATGGCACAAGAGAGTTTTGCAATGAAAGACTAAAAAAGTCCGTGCGGATGAACTGACCGGCAAGGCTCCAGAAGGATGCAGAAAGTTGGCCAGAGCAGTGGAAACATGTGAACAAAGTTGAAGCTGAGCATGCTACAAGTAATGTAGCAATAGAAACTAAATTGGAGCAACCATTTGAGTGCAGACAACATGAGAGCATCAACTGAATTAGAAATTTCATTGCCTGCTGGTTGAGGTTCAAGACAAAACAGAAGAGATCTATCGAAGCAGACGAGATTCGAGAAGCCGAACAAATGTTGTTGTTATTGCTTCAAACAGAAAGCTTTCCAGATGATTCAAAGTCTACAACAAGCAGTAAGTTATTCTCGCAAACATTGAAAGTTGCCAAATTTTTACTATTTTTGTACGAATATGGGATCATTTGAGTGAAAGGTTGACTGAAGATTCAAATTTCGATTACAACCTGAAGCTTCCAAAAATACTGACAGCAAAACATCTAGTCGTACAACTTCTGATGGAGAGAGCACACCGGGATAACCCACAAAAGAGCACGGAATAAGTAAAAAGCATGCTCCAACAAGAGTCTGGATCATCGGTTTAAGAAAAAGTTAAAAAATCAAGTGAAGTTGGGACATCAAAGCGCCCACCCAATTCAACCACAGATAGCAGACTTACGACAAAAGCGAGTTGATGATCACCTCGTTCACCCATACCGAAGTTGATTGCTTCGCACCAATGACGTCAAGTTCGTAAAACAATCATTGAAGAGTTTTTGTTGCATTATCACTTGTCTTACAATACAAGCAGTACACAATGAGGTTGCGCAGTCATTAGACACCGAGTAAAGTTTAGCTGCAATAACAATATTGATCCCACGACGTGGCTATCCGAGTGCCATCCTCAGCGACAAAAGCACCAACTTTGTTGTTGCATCCAGGGAACTGAGGGCATTTATGAATGAATGGGACAAAGCGACTTTCGAAATCGTTAACATAGAAAATATCGTTTGGAATTTAACCCTTGCTGAGCACCACACTTTGAAGGAATCCGGCAAATACTAGTTTAAATTTATTTGTACAAAAGTCATGATTGCTATCTTGGGCAATCGAAGCTTTGCCGAGGAGGAACTCAGTACAACAGTCTATCTTGTAGAGCAAACTCTCAACGCAAGACACCAGAGAGCAGTAAGTGACGATCCTGAAGACTTGACAGCACTCACACCTAACCATTTCCTGTTAGAACAAGAAATGATAGTGCACCTTTTATGATATTCAGTGAGCACTACCATTACTTGCCAAAAGCTGTCAAAACTGCTCAAGCATATGTCAATATGATACGGAAAATATGGATTCGTGAACATCTTCCATAATGGAAGCAGAAGTCGAAGTGGTCAAAAAATTATGTGCGAAAACCAAAAAAAGAAGAAATTATCTGGATGTTAGAGGATTTAGTGAAACGATTTGAATACAAAGGCATCGATGGTGTTGTGCCAACTGCGCGAGTCAAAATGACACATGAAGAGCTGTACAGACCGGTAGTGTTTTAGCCCCAATATTGGTCGATGGCGTTTTCGAGGTCAAAAAAGGGCCAACAATGTTGGTGATACTTTTGAAGAGAGGAATGAGCTATAAGTCCGACAGAAAACAAATTAGAACGCTAAAACTTAGAGTTTTGTCAGCACCCAATAAGGATAAAAACTGAGCAATTCTCCAATTTGTGACCAAAAATTTGTACTCCCCACAAATTTTATAATAGAAAAATGTGAGCAAACCGAGATTATAGCACAATGTTGAGCTGAATTCTATGGACACATTGAAATTTATTGCATCAAAACTACAAGTGTAGCTATTAGCACTCATATGTTGCACAAAATGCACTTTCACATCTTTTGTCGTTTTTTATTAATTTTTTTAATCGTTTCCTCTATGATGCTTTAGGTATTTATTTATAGTCAAATTTCAAACGGATGAGCAATTTAGTGTTCTCTTCTTATCAGCATTGCTTATGTCAACAAATACGAATACTGCAGTAATATGATATTTACTATATGAATTTTGAGTTAAATCAAACAAAAAGTGACAATGATGTTCTGAATAGTAGTAGTAGTAGTAGTAGTAGTAGTAGTAGTAGTAGTAGTAGTAATAGTAGTAGTAGTAGTAGCGAAGTCTTTAGGTATATACCATGGGTTTTCACCCTTTATGTCAATAGTGAGTAAGTTTGGAATGTTGGTTACAGTTTGTGCATTGACAGAGTTTCCTCCAGGTACATAGATTGGCTTCATTGAACGTTTCGAAGAATTTACAAAATTGCCGTGTTGTTAGTGCTTTTTTGTTTTTTTTTTCGTTGTTAAGTCGATATGTTTACTCAGAATGTTGTGCAGTGTTCCCCCTTCGTGTCCAGAAGTTATTGTCGGTCCTTTTGGGTATGGTTTTTGGAATGTTGAAGCTGGATTTGGTGCCTTGTCTGGTCTCTTCCTTGGTATTACGTGATATGTAGTCTGTTGTTTTTATGTCATACTTGTGGTCTGTGATTGCGCCAAACAGTAGGAGACTGTGGAGTTCGAAGTAAATTGAGAGTGGCAATAAGTTGAGTTCTTTGAGTCTTTCTTTATTGGGAATTGTGTTGTTTAGAATACACTGTGTTGTACTTTTCTGTATTCTGTCGATGTTTGACAAGTCTGTTTTGGTGGGGTACCAGACCTCACATGCGTACGATATGACGGGTGCCACGTATCCTGTGTATGCGTTTAGTTTGGCTTTAGTCGTTGATTTGAAGGAAATGTTACGCTTGAGGAACCACAATGATTTCAGAAAATTAGTTCGACGCAAGTTACAGTTTTCTTTCCAGGAGAGGTCGTTCGAGATTAGGACACCAAGGTCTTTTTGAACTTTAACAGGTTTGACAGCGACTTCGTTCATTTTGACAACTGATTGTTTTTTTTAATTGTATCAGACTACATTTGTCATCATGGAGATTCATTTTTTTTGCGACACACCAGTTATGTAAACTTATTAGGTCACTTTCTAGGAGTTCATGAGATGTGCCTGACAGTTTGTAGTCATCGGCATATCCGAAGCATTTACTTTCACTTGCAACAGTGGGAGGTCATTTATGTAGATCAAAAAGAGTAGAGGACCCAGTAGGGACCCTTGTGGGACCCCGCTAGTGACATCACGGAATTTAGATCTTGAGTTGTTTATTTTCACGCATTGTTTTCTATTGTCTAAATAATTGGCAATTAGTTTTAGGGCTGTTCCACCTATTCCCATTTTTTGGATTTTCTAAAGCAGGAGATCGTGAGGATTCTTTTCGAAGGCTTTTTCGAAATCTAAGTAGAAAACCGTTTGTTCATCAATTACCGACAACTCGTTGAGCAGGTATACTTTATCGAGGAAGCAGAGAAGTTGTAAAATGCCTGAGCGACCGCTTCTAAATCAAAATTGGGAGTCGTGAAGTTTTTGCCTTACTACTGGGTACAACCAGTCAAAGATGACTTTTTCTCGGACTTTCGGCGGGCAACAGAGGCAGTTAATGGGTCTGTATTTGGTTACGTCGCTTTCATCACCTTCTTTGTAGATTGGAGTTATTTCGCTTTCTTTCCAGTATTGTGGGTATACACATTTGTTGAAGCAGGTTTGAAAGATGACAGTTAATGATTTAGCCAGTGTGGTTGCAAGTTGTTTTAGGGTCTCGTTTCCTATTGGATCCGGTCCTAACTTTGTTTTGAAAATGCATTTTATGTGGGTACGGTGGCGCTTTCTTAATGGATCTCAGATAGGCCTGGATCTTACTGAATTCCCTTGTTCTGAAAATCTCGTTTTCGTAGTCGGCTTGGTCGTTACAGAATTCGATTTCAATTTTGCTTTCAAGATCAAAAATCTTCTGCATGTTTAGGGTTTGGGCTTTTCTAGCTTCTTTGCGTTTGTGTGTGTTAAGTTGGTTGATCAGGTGGGAGGTAGGTTTCGAGATCCATTGAGGGAGGTAAGATCGGTGGCTAGTAATTCTTGGTACGTTTTCGGTAAACAGTTAGTTGTACCATAGGTACCATTGATTGGTGACTTCGTCTACATTGCTGTAACAGTAAGGTTCGAAGGGATTATCGACGATTGTTTGATTGAAATTCGCCAGTTAAACCGAAAGATTGCAGATTTGACAATTTTATGGTGTTTCTCCGTTGCATTTTTGAAAGTTTTGTCAGCACTCAATAAGGATAAAAACTGAGCAATTCTCCAATTTGTGACCAAAAATTTGTACTCTCTACAAATTTTATAATAGAAAACTGTGAGGAAACCGAGATTATAGCACAATGTTGAGTTGAATTCTATAGACCCATTGAAATTTATTGCATCAAAACTACAAGTTTAGCTATTAGCACTCATATGTTGCACAAAATGCACTTTCACATCTTTTGTCGTTTTTTATTAATTTTTTAAATAGTTTCCTCTATGATGCTTTAGGTATTTATTTATAGTCAAATTTCAAACGGATGAGCAATTTAGAGTTCTGTTCTTATCAGCATTGCATATGTCAACAAATACGAATATTGCAGTAATATGCTATTTACTATATGAATTTTGAGTTAAATCAAACAAAAAGTGACATTGATGTTATGAATAGTAGTAGTGGTAGTAGTAGTAGTAGTAGTAGTAGTAGTAGTAGTAGTAGTAGTAGTAGTAGTAGTAGTAGTAGTAGTAGTAGTAGTAGTAGTAGTAGTAGTAGTAGTAGTAGTAGTAGTAGTAGTAGTAGTAGTAGTAGTAGTAGTAGTAGTAGTAGTAGTAATGAAGTCTTTAGGGATATACCACGGGTTTTCATCCTTTATGTCAATAGTGAGTAAGTTTGGAATGTTGGCTACAGTTCGTGCATTGGCAGAGTATCCTCCAGGTACATAGATTGGCTTCATTGAACGTTTTGAAGAATTTACAAAATTGCCGTGTTGTTAGTGCTTTTTTGTTTTCTTTCGTTGTTAAGTCGATATGTTTACTCAGAATGTTGTGCAGTGTTCCCCTTCGTGTCCAGAAGTTATCGACGGTCCTTTGGGTATGGTTTTTGGAATGTTGAAGCTGGATTTGGAGCCTTGTCTGGTTTCTTCGTTGGTATTACGTGATATGTAGTCTGATGTTTTTATGTCATACTTGTGGTCAGTGATTGCGCCGAACAGTAGGAGACTGTGAAGTTCGAAGTAAATTGAGAGTGGCAATAAGTTGAGTTCTTTGAGTCTTTCTTTATTGGGAATTGTGTTGTTTAGAATACACTGTGTTGTACTTTTCTGTATTCTGTCGATGTTTGACAAGTCTGTTTTGGTGGGGTACCAGACCTCACATGCGTACGATATGACGGGTGCCACGTATCCTGTGTATGCGTTTAGTTTGGCTTTAGTCGTTGATTTGAAGGAAATGTTACGCTTGAGGAACCACAATGATTTCAGAAAATTAGTTCGACGCAAGTTACAGTTTTCTTTCCAGGAGAGGTCGTTCGAGATTAGGACACCAAGGTCTTTTTGAACTTTAACAGGTTTGACAGCGACTTCGTTCATTTTGACAACTGATTGTTTTTTTAATTGTATCAGACTACATTTGTCATCATGGAGATTCATTTTTTTTGCGACACACCAGTTATGTAAACTTATTAGGTCACTTTCTACGAGTTCATGAGATGTGCCTAACAGTTTGTAGTCATCGGCATATCCGAAGCATTTACTTTCACTTGCAACAGTGGGAGGTCATTTATGTAGATCAAAAAGAGTAGAGGACCCAGTAGGGACCCTTGTGGGACCCCGCTAGTGACATCACGGAATTTAGATCTTGAGTTGTTTATTTTCACGCATTGTTTTCTATTGTCTAAATAATTGGCAATTAGTTTTAGGGCTGTTCCACCTATTCCCATTTTTTGGATTTTCAAAAGCAGGAGATCGTGAGGATTCTTTTCGAAGGCTTTTTCGAAATCTAAGTAGAAAACCGTTTGTTCATCAATTGCCGACAACTCGTTGAGCAGGTATACTTTATCGAGGAAGCAGAGAAGTTGTAAAATGCCTGAGCAACCGCTTCTAAATCAAAATTGGGAGTCGTGAAGTTTTTGTCTTACTACTGGGTACAACCAGTCAAAGAGGACTTTTTCTAGGACTTTCGGCGGGCAACAGAGGCGGTTAAT
This sequence comes from Convolutriloba macropyga, assembly GCF_964194025.1. Taxonomy (NCBI): domain Eukaryota; kingdom Metazoa; phylum Xenacoelomorpha; order Acoela; family Convolutidae; genus Convolutriloba; species Convolutriloba macropyga. The sequence continues at coordinate 18,541,019 of NC_134470.1, forward strand.
GGGTCTGTATTTGGTTACTTCGCTTTCATCACCTTCTTTGTAGATTGGAGTTATTTCGCTTTCTTTCCAGTATTGTGGGTATACACATTTGTTGAAGCAGGTTTGAAAGATGACAGTTAATGATTTAGCTAGTGTGGTTGCAAGTTGTTTTAGGGTCTCGTTTCCTATTCGATCCGGTCCTTTCACTTTTTTTGATTTAAGAGAAATGAGTATTTCCGTGACTTGTTTTTCGCAGCAAGTTATTTTGTTGATTGTATTTGGCCCAAAGTCAACGTTTGTACTGTTTGTTTTTACGTTAAAAACACTTTGGAAGTATTGGTTAAACAGGTTTGCCCTTCCTTCGTCATTTTCTGCTACTTTGTTTTGAAAATGCATTTTTTGTGGGTACGGTGGCGCTTTTTTAATGGATCTCAGATAGGCTTGGATCTTACTGAATTCCCTTGTTCTGAAAATCTCGTTTTCGTAGTCGGCTTGGTCGTTACAGAATTCGATTTCAATTTTGCTTTCAAGATCAAAAATCTTCTGCATGTTTAGGGTTTGGGCTTTTCTAGCTTCTTTGCGTTTGTGTGTGTTAAGTTGGTTGATCAGGTGGGAGGTAGGTTTTGAGATCCAATGAGGGAGGTAAGATCGGTGGCTAGTAATTCTTGGTACGTTTTCGGTAAACAGTTAGTTGTACCATAGGTACCATTGATTGGTGACTTCGTCTACATTGCTGTAACAGTAAGGTTCGAAGGGATTATCGACGATTGTTTGATTGAAATTCGCCAGTTAGTCCGAAAGATTGCAGATTTGACAATTTTATGGTGTTTCTCCGTTGCATTATTGAAAGTTAACAGGGATGAGAATGCTGGGTGGTCTGAGCACTTTATTAAATTGATTGAGTAGTTATCAATTGTTGAGTAAAGCCAAAACTCCGGTTCATCTATTAGGAAGGTGTCTAACAGCGGTTTGCTGCAAAGTATGCATTGGAAGTCAAATTTTTGTTCATAGTTGAGATTCGCTAGTTGATCAGTGTCTGTGTTTTCATATTCGTCTTTGGACTGCATTGACCCCCAAGATGTATGCACAAAAATAATATCTCCAACTACTATAGAGCTTGAGACTTTCAACTGTTTACGTTTGTTTTGAGACTTGTAAGGAATTGTGCGCATTTCTCAGTTGGCCATCTGTAGGGACCGTTTTTTGGAGGGTTTTAGACACAGCTGATCAACAATTTTTGTGCTTTGGTTTAGTCAGTTAGTAAAACAGTTATCGCGTCTTCAAATGTATGGTCAAGTGTCAGTTGTTTAGCGTTGATGTCTCTCCGTACCGCAATGAGTACTCCTCCGTGTTTGGAGATATTTTCAGTTGATATTCTGTCATTTCTGAATATTTGGAAGTTTTGAGGAAAAGATACTCGTTCCGGACAGATTTTGTTAGCCATGTCTCACTCAGACATAAGACGTCGTATTTTCGGTTTAAAATTGCATTTGCAAGAGTGAAACGTCTTTGCAGATCGAGGATGCTGTGTACGTTGAAAGTTAGTAGAGTAATTTTTCCGGTTCTGTTTTTGTTGGTTTTTAGTCACCATCCCGCATCCAGGGCGACTTCATCCCAGGCGTTGCTTTGATCATCGTAGTGGAGTAGTTTCAAGTTTTGGACCTTGACCTTGTTTCTTGGTATTCCCGATTCGATGTATTCTCGTCTTCTTTTAAGTAGATCGTTTTCCAACAGTTCTTCTTCTTTTGATAGTTCTCTGCTAAGGTACACTTTTTTATCATAGTTCCGCAATTTGCCGAAAGATAGTAAGAGCAATTTTCTGTTCCAGTCATTACTGAGTTTGACTATGATTGTTTTGTCCTTGTTTTTGTTAAATGTTCCAATTCGCCTACATTCTTCGATGTTAGAACCGACATTTAGGAATTTTAGTATGTTTTCAATCTCAGCTTTGTCATGTTCAGCAAGTTTTCTAGCATTGGTGTCTTTTAGCTCGGGTATTCCGTAGGCCGCTGGGATGATAGTTTGTGGGAGGTTCGGTTTTTGGTTTGAATTTTTTGGTAACAATGTCTCCTAGGTTGTTTAGGTTACCTTCAACAGCGCTCTTAAAGGAGGTTATCTCATTTTTCAGTTGATTACCGACGGTTTCTTTAACAAAAGTTTTCATTTCCTCCTGATTTTCGTTGACTTTGTCGATTTTGTTTTGGCTGCTGATAGCGTCCAGGACGACGTCCCGTTTGTTCGTTTTTACGCAGTTGTTGCATAGTAGAAGTACGTTCAAATTTATCTCCTGGAGAGTGTTGATGACGGTGCCAGATAGCTGAGTACATTGGGTGGTCATATGCGTAATATTTCGCATGATACGCATCGAAAGACTGTATCTTTTTTAGTAATGCCATCCTTGCTTGTATTACAGTTGATTGTAAGGACCATTGCAGTTTTCGATTTTAACTTACTTCTTTGTTTGTTATCGTTTTCGATCGACTTTTCGTTTGAGGCTTTTTCGTATTACTTTTCTACTACTCGAGGGTTGTTAGGATCGTAGCTGTTTCACTAGTTGTTTCTCGCTAGGAGAGATTGTAGTGAAGCAGCGCTTGCTTGCTGTTATCCATTGTTTCTCGCGAGGAGAGACAGCTGTATAACAACAAAGAGTTAAGTAGAAAATATATATCGATACCTGGGTGGTTCTCGCTGGGAGAGCCGGAGGAAACGGAGTTAGTAGCTGCAGTTGCAGTTCTTGAATGGGTACTCGAAGTAGTCTAGGTGTCCTTCCTCAATGCAATTGTTCGAGTAATTCTTGTACAACACTCGTTTCTTCAGGATCGTTTTCACGTCGCTGATCTTGGACTTGCTAAGGTGCACGTCGTCGTCGCCGAGGTGTATGTCACTGAAAATTTCTTCTGACACACCACGATGTTTCCAGTTTCTGCTTGTCGTATTTTTGTTGTGCAATAGTTTATTAGCTTTCAAAGATCGTTCACGATAGCTACCACGGTGGAGGATACCAAGGATGAAATCGTTTTTGGCTAGCTTGCACAGTTGTTCGTCCAGAAGGTCTAACTCGTCCACTACCTGTTCCTCGGACAGTGAAGATGGGAGGGTACCGTTGTATAAGTCGTTGCCGCCAATAAAAACAACATTAATGTTGAACTTATCTTTGATGGGGAGGAACTGTTGAGCGTGGGCAATGCGGGCTCCAGGAATGGACAAGATGTTGAAATTGGGGAGCTCGATGTTTCGGGCTTGTGAATCTGCGAGGAGCAAGTTCTTCGAAGAAGAAGTCCTTAGAGTGTGGAATCGTCTGTTGGGCATCAAAGCATCAATCTCACCCGTCAGAGCTAGGAACGACGGGACTTAGAACTCGTTGAAGTTGAAAGGGATTCTTGTTCCTTGCTCAAAAGATCTATTTAATAAGTTTATCACAAAAATTAGGCTATTTGTGTTTGAATTCGTATTAGGTGTTTGAAAGATATTGAACTGATTATTTGCTCTAACGGAATTGTTCAATTAGTGAAACAAAATTTTATTTGGAACCATTAGAAACTCTTCGGAGCAGTTGGTTCTCAGATTAGATTTTTATTTGATTCTTCAACATCCTTAGTCTTTTATGCTAAGTTTTGCTAGATGTTAAGTTTTTCAGAATTTTAAGTTAGCCGAGCTTTCCCGACAAGAAGTTGGAAACAAAAGTAGAATTTGAAAGAAGCCTTAAAAACTGATCAACGGGGTTGAAAGTATATTAGCACTAACGATATTCTTAACTTCAACCAAATCTAAAGTTACAGTCCCTTAATCGTCCGAGCGACTAATACTTTCTACGAGATTATTAGACAATCGGATTCAGTGAAGAACCAGGCCGTTGAAAAGCTCGGGAACAAGAATCTGATCTTCAGTTTCCGCTGAGATTCTTGAGCAGCGGCAACATACATGGCATTGCGCATTCAGATTGATCAGTTTTCGGTCACTCAGAGATGATGCTTATTTTGACTGCAATTAGAACACCACCATAAGCGTTCGTGTCGCTTATTTGCGTCTGGTCAGCAAGGTCTAGTTGTCCAATTAAAATCCAGATGATTCAATCACAGTCAGCCATGTCTCAGTCACTCGAATTTTATTGTAGTCGGTGAGGGTAACAGCGTCAGTAAACTCAATGCCGCGTTCTAGACTGACTAGAGTTGGGGAATTTGAACTTGATAACGACCAATTAAGGTAAAAAACAGGATGAATACGATTTATCAAAACCAGCTTGTGAATAAGACTTATACTGACAATTGAGAGACGCTATAAAGACAAGTACCCTTAAAATTTTGCGAATATTGTCTTTCTGATCTCAGTTTGACGACTGCTCTAGATTGGATGCCAAGCTCTTGGAGAAGGTGTCTCTTAGTCTGACGAATAAATTCAAATAGTAGCCTCCGAGAAATAAGTGATATCTTGGGTAACAAACTAACTAGAGGATAATTCTCTTTGTCCCCTTTATGAAAAGGATGAACGAAAGCAATTTCACATTGGAAAGGAAACTGAAGAGAGTAAAATTGAAGTGCAAATGATAAAGAAGGGGGAACCAAGAAGAGCAGGAAAGTTAATGAGCAGTTGTCCAGGTAAATCGTCGTCTGACTTCTACCTTGCTGTTTTGGTACTATATATGAGGCCTTGTGTTTTCATTGAAATTACAGAGGCCTGGAAATCTGCAATGAATGGAACATGTCGGGCCGAAGCATAAGAAGATTCATAGTGGCAGTAAGTTTTATTGTCAGTTTGGGAATCATAAAATTTATATCGATTGTTCAGGATAAAGAAGGCTGCCTTAACATTTTGAATTAAATTTAACGGGTAGGGAAAAAGTTGATTAGTGAATTAAAATTTGGGATCTTTTCGGTTTGTGAAACCCTCCCCCAGCTTATTGGGTGCCCCAGACTCACGTGCCATATTTTATATTAAAGATTTATTTTGTAATGACTCGTGCTCTGTAACGGGGTGGAGCATAATGTACTGGCAGGAGAGGCAGAATCGAAAAATAACCGGATTTCAAAACAAAGTTACAGGAGAGCGATTTCTGGAAAAGAAGAGGTTTTCTCACCAACCTAGGTGAGACAATTGGTGGAGTTTAAAGACCAAAATTGTGAAAGCAACACATAATCTGCCACGTGACCTATGAAACAAGCAATATTTCGTGGGGTCTTACATAAATTAATTCTCTTCAACCGAAAGAAACTTGGAAATTTATAACTCAGTAATGTTTCTCCTATGTGCGGTTTTCTCAAGTTTGCTATACTCAATTTTGCTTTCCCCTAAAGATATTTAGCGGACCGATTTCATGTAAGTGTTTTTTCATGTATAACTGTAAAAACAAGAACTGTAAACGCATGAATAGAAAACGTTTCTCTAGATTTAATTCTCTAGCCTTAAATTTACGATAAAATGAACAATGCCTAAAAAGTGTCTGTAAATGCACAAACATTTTTTTTATAACATGTCGTTACAATTTTATTTTGCGCACTTTTGACTCGGGGCGTACTGTGTGTACTCAATACATTTTGCATAAATAATAGAGTTGCTGTGTTGCAATTCTTGTCATTGCTTGTCATTGTGTTGCAATTTCGCATTGTTTAAAGCATTGCTTTGAACCGGATCATTGGTGGTGGTGAATGCAAATATCTTAACAGTAAATTGCGCGACATTTGTTATATTCATTATTTGTCAATTAAATTTGGCCAGCGTTCTTATATCTCAGATCTTAAATAACAGAATATTGATTTTCAGATTGATATTCGGCTGTTGTTACTAATACAGAAATGACTGTTGATAAAGTTGTTGAATATTTGCAACAAAATCACGACCTTTATGTTCAGAGGCTAAAGGAATGGGTAGCTATAAAAAGCGTATCTGCAACACCTTCTTTGCGACCAGAGGTTATTAAAATGGTGAAATTTGTCAAAGAGGAATGGGATAAATTAGGAGCAGAGACAATTTTGAAAGATATCGGTCTTCAGAAAAGTGCCGAGGGTGACATTCCTTTACCCCCTATCCTTCTCGGAAAGCTCGGAAGTGATCCTAACAAAAAGACTCTTTGCATTTATGGACACTTGGACGTACAACCGGCAGCTCTTGTGGATGGCTGGAATACAGAACCGTTTGATTTGACAATTGACGAACAGGGTCGCATGTTTGGACGCGGATCCTCCGATGACAAGGGTCCAGTTTTGGGTTGGTTGAATGTCGTTGAAGCCTTCAAAGCATGTGGCGTGGAAATTCCTGTGAATCTGAAATTTGTGTTCGAAGGAATGGAGGAAAGCGGCTCAGAAGGTCTGGAGAAGCTGGTTTTTGACGAAAAGGACAAGTTTTTGAAAGATGTTGACTATGTGTGCATATCCGATAACTACTGGTTGGGAAAGAACAAGCCTTGCCTAACGTATGGTCTGAGAGGTATGGCTTATTTTTTCGTATCAGTTCAGTGTGCTTGTAAAGATTTGCACTCTGGTGTATATGGGGGCGCTGTCTCAGAAGCGATGACAGATCTGATGAATCTGATGTCCAGTCTGGTCGACAACAAAGGCAAAATTTTGGTACCAGGAATATACGAAATGGTTGCTCCGGTGACAGCTGACGAAGAATTGGTCTATCCCAAGCTTGACTTTGACCCGGAACAATTCAGAGAAGAAATCGGTGCTACCAAATTGATACACGATTCCAAGGAGCGACTGATGATGAATCGATGGCGATTTCCTTCTCTTTCTTTGCATGGTATTGAAGGTGCTTTTGCAGATCCGGGTTCCAAAACAGTCATCCCTCGAAAAGTTATTGGGAAATTTTCCATACGACTTGTTCCGGATATGGATGAGACCAAAGTTGGTGAACTTGTCAAATCACACTTGAAGAGTGAGTTCGACAAACTGAACAGTCCGAACAAAATGGAAGTTGTTCTTGAACATGGAGTGAAAGCGTGGCTGGCAGATTTCAATGATCCTCAGTACACAGCTGGGCGAATTGCGTGTAAGAATGTGTTTGGAGTCGAACCTGACTTGACTCGAGAGGGAGGAAGCATCCCCACGACTTTGTACTTCCAAGATGCCTTGAACAAAAGCGTGCTTTTATTGCCAATGGGTGCTTGTGATGACTCTGCTCACTCTCAAAATGAGAAATTGGATCAAAGGAATTATTTTAAGGGAATGGAGCTGTTTGCGCATTATCTGACCCAAGTAGCGCTTGTCGGATAGTGAAAACTTCAACCAACTGAGTCTGAAAATGGAAATTAACCCATGTGAATTGCATCGAGCTAATGTTGTAAACTATTAATGTGCTTAATGTTGTTGCTTAAATTGTGCTAAAAATTAAGTGCTTCTGACTTTGGCATTTAGCATCAAAAATTATTTTATTGAGGATTCTCCTATCAATAATTTTTCCCAAGATATAGAATTTGAGTTATCAGTGAAGGTTCAAGGAATGAAATATCAATGGTAAAGCAACGAAATAAAATTGGTGCATTGTTCGGAATGCTCTGAAAATGAGAAGACAGATTGTCCTGAATTGTTTGTCGAGAGAAACAGTTAGAGGCAGTGTATGAGAATTTCAGGGATCTCCAAAAAATAACTCTTTAAACTCAGTGTCTTAATTCAAGGATCTCCAAAAAGTGGCCCTTTTAACTTAAGTTTATTATAATTTCAGGGATCTCCAAAAAACCCGTTGAACATAAAGTTTATTCACATTTCAGGGATCTACAATCTTCTGTTTGAATGAGCATAAAAGGTCCATGAAACGAAACAAGAAGCTTCACTTGACGCTCCGCGTGGCAAACATAATTTTCCCATTTCTGTATTTGATAGCATGCAATGCTAGAATAGGAAAACAATGAACCGAAAAGACAACAAACATTAGGGTTTAGAAGCAATTTTAACAAGTGCCTAATTTTGTTCTTAGTTTTACGAAAAAGGTGGTAGTAAATTAACACCATGGTCCTAAAAGCTTTGTGATACTTTGTATTGACTCAATACAATGTATGGATTCATCAGTCCATCTGGTAATTGATTAGTTGCTCTCAAACGAAGTTTGTAGCAATTATATTAGTCATGTTGGTCTTTTTTATGCGATTTTTCGTCTGACCCATTTGACTTTTCGTCCTTAAAAACGGGATAAACAGGTAGCGCCAAACGGGCATTAAGTTGCATTAGAGACCATTAGTCGCGTCTCGTAGTCCTTCAAGTGTTTAGTGTGGTGAAGCTACTGTGAAGGCTGTAGTTTAAGGTTAAAAGATCATTTTTAAGAGTTTTTGAGCCCCAAAATGCTGCAATTTTTCGTATTTTTCCGTCATTTTTCAATTTTTTTTGGTGGACCAGGAAAACTTTGAGGCTGGTTAAAGTTGATAAAGGTCTTTTGCATGGTTTATGTACTTTTTATGACCATTTTAAGAGCTATATTTTTTGTTAATACAAACAAAAAACGCGCAAATTTATACTAATTTTCACAAATTTCTTTAAGTTTTTTGTCATTGTTTGAGTTTTTCAGCCGTAGGTGCCAAGGAACCTCTTCCAGAGTTTGATAATAGGTTACTGCATAGTTTCTACTGGTAATAGAATGGTTTCCAACATTTTAACATCACGAATTTTAGCATTTTTTTTTGAGAAAGTTCGAAGTTTTTTTTCAATTTTTTTGACATTTATTGTCATTATTCAATTATTTTCAGACTAAGGAGCCAGAAACCCCCTGAAGGGTTAGATAATAAGTTACCAAAATTTTTTATTGGCCATGGGATAGTTTTCAACTTTAAATATCACAAACTTTAGCAATTTTTCGAGAAAACTTGCCATTTGTTTTCGAGTATTTTGAAGATGTTTATCATTTTATTACGTTTATGCACACATTTTCATGATTTTTGAAGTCATTGGAGTAGTGATTTTGGTCACGCCGAAACAGGAAGTGGAGCGAAAAAGCGAGTGGTTTTGCGGGTTCACATGCGGCAATTTCACTTTGATTTTCTGTTTTTTTTTCGATTTTTTTTCTAAATGGTTTTCCCAATCCACTCATAGTTCATTCTAGACCTAGTTGTTTGTTTGAACCAAATGTCTCTTTCTCGCTAGTGGTTTTCTGTTCACATGCGGCAATTTGACATTGATTTTGAGTTTTTTCATTTGATCTAATTCTTTGGAAGTTTGACTTCCACGTTTGACTTCTGACTTACCTCACTCACTGTTTCAACTAAATGGTTTTTAAATCCATTCACTCAATGAGATACGCAAGATAGTGAATACAGTCAGTTCAAAAGAGCAAAATCAAAAGAAATGCGATAAACCGCTAAAACCAGGTCCTTAAGTCATTGAGAATTAGGTTTTCAAACTTCATTAGGGTGTTTGCTAGCTGACATTGGTATGAAGCTTATTAGTTTTCAGTTTAAAAGCTGATTTAAGTATAGTTTTAGAATCAAACTGAAACTGCACGCCGAAATGGAACACTTTTTGACACTAAAAAATTGAAAAAAATTGGTCATTTTATCTCCTTTTTTTTCTTTTTCTGTTTCATTCCCGATGTGCATCAAGCGCGTCAACGGCGGCTATTTTTCGGCAATTTGCCGTCTATTTTTTTAATATTTGACAGCTTGGGATTATTTTGCGGCGTTCAAGATTATTTGTTAGGCGAACTTTGCAGTCTGTGATTCAGCTAGGCACCGTAAAATAAATTGACTTTTATTGGGAAATGAAACTGCCGTTCTAGAAGAAAGAAGAAATATCAGATGAACAATAAGAACTTCGAGAACTGATTGGATGCCTATGAATGCACGTCGGTAGTGCCTACCAGTTAATAATGGTGTTTTCCAACTTTTCTGTCTCAAAAAAGGAACAGGGAGATTTTTAATACTGAACTGTGTTATTTGTCCAGGTGGTTTACATAAAAATGTATCTCTTGCATTAAACTGAAGTTCTCGTACGTTTCACTTATTCATCTCCTGACAACCAGTCATTCAACAGTCAATAATATTATTAACCCTTTTCTCTGGTTGTGTGGGAAGATTGTGCATTTTGTCAAAAAATTCCAATTAGCTTTTAGATGTCAAGCCACCGCGAGATAGCGAATTGCAACTCAGAACAACATCAGAAGCCAAAATAGATCAAACCAATCCATTCCAAATCAAGTAACCAGCAGCTCACAAGATTGCCTAACAAACAATGCAGCTTACAATGGAAAGAGAAGATCAACAACTACGAAAGAGATTACAAGTCACAAACTCAATGTGTTTTATATTAGTTTTAATTTGTTACCAGAGTATTCAGGTTTAGCTCTAATTTTAAAAGGGCCCTCCTCTCGTCGCGTATTGAAGTACAAGCTTTAAAATTTCAACATTTCTTAATTTGACTTTTGCATGATTTGTTTTCTAACTTTAGCGCATATATTTCCAAGCCAATTTACCGCTGAAACCAAAGTTTGTGAATTCACTATTGTCAAATCGACCTTATAAGCAAGTTGGCCAACATTTGGTGACCCCGACGGGATGATAAGATCGATTTGACAATAATGAATTAACAAACTGTTGTTTCTGCGGTAAATTAGCATGGAAACTTATGTGCTAAAGTTAGAAATCAAATCATGCAAAAGTCAATTTAAGAAATGTTGAAATATTGAAGCTTGAGCTTCAATATCTTACTTGCCAAAGGACGTAAAACAAAATTTCAAAATCTTTCCTTTCATTAGTTTTGAAGGCGCATGTTATTGATCTTCTACGATTGTGATAACTGTAGCGAGAGAATTGTTACAAACCAATTGCTACAAACTAATACTAAAGCAAGACTGGGTGAGACAATGAAAGTTTTGTTGACGAAATTTGGTTTGAGAGCAAATAAAAAATACGACTGGCTCGAGTTGCACACGAACAAAAATTATGTAAACAATACTGACTCTCGCAATCTTGCTTCAATAATAGTTTGTAGCTATCAGTTTTTTCGCTACAGTTATCACAATCATATTAGAAAAGAACAACAACTTGCGCCTTCAAAACTAATGAAAAGAAAGATTTTGAAACTCGTTTTTACTTCCTTTTACAAGTAGGAGAACTTCAGTTTAATGCTTGGAATAATAACACACAGTTCGGTATTGAAGGTTTTTCTGAGGTTTTTCGTCTTGTTTTTTTTTTTGTAAAAATCATTCTGTGGAGATAGCGACTCACGAATTTTAACAATTTTGAATATTTAGGCGGTTTTGAGCCACACCTTTTTCTATGGAGAATACGCGGCATCTGTTTCTTCATTTAAAAGATGTCACAAAAGATTCGGAGCGCTTTTGTTATTTGTTGAACAGCCGACTTCAATTATTGATGAATTATTGGATATTTCTGGATTGTACTTCGCAAGTTCTGATAACACCAAAATGTTCTGAGTGTTAGCTGAAGCAAACACAGCTGTCGGCAGATGCAATGTTTTGAGAATAAAAAGAGAATAGTTTGGCTAGAATATTCAATAAATGATTGAAAAATGTTCATACAGCGATGCACTCAGCCGTCAAAGTTGTGTATTTTTTAGAGCTATTCCTCAAAACAAGTTGGTTACGGAGAAATATTTAAAATATGATAAAAAATGTTGCAGAGAAATATCCCGGACTATTTTGAATGTTACAAATTTGGAAGCGCTTTTTTAAGTTCATTTGCATTCGATTCGCTGCATTGGGTTGATTTTTGACATAATAAGCTTTGTTTATTTTAAAAATCATTTTTGATTATGCCTATTATTGGGTTTCTAATTTGCATAATTAAAATGGTTTTGTCTGATATCTGTGGCGATGAAGTTAAATCGTGCAATTTTGAAATACCCAAGTCACCAGCTTACAATGCAGTTACAATCGCAATCACAGGTCTCAGCCAATCAGAGTGTCTGGATAAAATAAATAGATTTGATTGGGCGATTGGACTGTATTGCGAGTCAAGTTCATTTTGTGGACTAGGATTTGATGATACTGAAGAGCAAAGTACAGTGATATCATCTGAAGTTACGCCTGTAAGTGAGGTGTGTCATGTCTTCGTCAATTGGAGAAAGTTGGACTGTGGATCATTCAAAGAGATGCTCTATGATATCGGAATCATAAAAGGTACGAGTAATGACTTCTTCCCACTTTCAGACGCACAGTTCACGCATCTGGGTAATGGAGTTTAACCCCCTAAGCGTAAGGTAGCTTCTGAGTCAAAAACTGTCGAAGTCAAAACCTCGCAATTCGTTTAAGAGAAAGTCGGCTGTTTGACTGCATTTATTCTGATGATTGGAAACTCGACTATGTCACATTAAAATAAGTATTTATCAGAGATAGTGCAATAAAAGTCAGCTTTTCTCTGTGTAAAGTTGATAACAAGGGAGGGTTTTTGGCTTAATCTCCGGAACCTTTCCACCAAGACCCGTGAAAATTAATTTGCAAATTTTTGAAGATCGCAAATAGTGCATTTATTAAAAAAAATTCTGTCATCTGCAAATTGTGCTATCAGATATGCTACCAACTTTGCAGCTCAAATTTTCAAATTGCCATGCAGCAGTGGAGCATAGTTCCAATATAAAAATGCAAAATCAATCTGGGTTCCACTTAAGAAATGATAGTACAATTTTTTTCTTACAGATAGCAAAAGCAAATTGAGTTTTCCTAATATGAAAAGCTTTTCAGTTGTGAAATCTTTTAGCAAAGCATGTTTTTGATGAGAACACTCTTTGCAAACGGGAAACGACTTGAAAAAAATTTTCGACCAAAACCTTCCAATAATTACTTTTCCAGGAAAATTATAAACAAACTAACAAAAAAATGTATTCTAGAGATTCATATTTCGAATGAGTCTTCAAAACGCAAATTTATTTCGTGAAAATATTTTTAAAAAATTAGTTTTTCGAGAAACTAACCACTAATCAATTACTAAGAAACCGTTCCGCTAAATAACATCCAAAGCTTTTTATCATGCAAAAGATATAGGTATGAACAAATTATAATATTTTAGACGAACTTTAGTTTTGAATTCTTTGGCGAAATGCAAACATTGCTGAACATATTTTTCGACACGATGGCATTACCTCGGAATTAATATTTTTTTCAGAACAAATCTGGTACTCAAATCGAACTAGCAAAAACAATATAAGCAGTGAAGCGACTTAATTGTATCCAAAAGTTTCACGAAGGAGAGAACATATTTCAAGTGGTTCAAGTCAAAAAGAAGTCACCTGGAACCTACAAAGTCGATGTGCAATAACCAAGTCAGTCTAACGAATCATGACGTATTCAAGAGCATAACACGTATAAAGGGTACGGTGATTGGACCAATAAGTGGTTTCTTAAACGACCGTTTTTCATGCTCATTTGGTCTGTATTTTTCTGAGCACTGATCAGTTCAATGCCGGTCACTAATCTTTACCGATACATTGAAAAAACCGATTTATTATGAAGCATAAACATGTCCTATTTGCTAGCCTTTACGATTAGATTTAAAATTAGATTTAAAACAAGGCGGCTCAGCAATGTGCGATGGCACATAAGGTTCCGACCCCGCCCATCCACAATTTTGGCATAATTGTCTACCAAATGAGGAACAGGTAGAAAACCCAAAAACTATTTTTTGGGAATCCGAAAAAACCAAAAAAGCCCAAGTGTTTTTCAAAAAAATTGTATATGAACGATAAGATAGCTTCCAAAACAAATAACTCAGTGGAGTAAAAATTGAAGCATTAAATTGCTGTGATATGCCAATATTAAGAAAGCGAGTCAAGAGGAACAACAAAATCAAACAACAACAACAAACCTTAATTACATCAAAAACTTTTTGTCCGTTTTAAAAAACGAAATTTAATAACAAAGTCAACATACTGTCAGATGAACCTAAAACTAAACAAAATAACTCGTAAATAACCAGAAAAGATATGAACCAGTCCATAAAAAGGTTTGGTAACAATTAGACAAAAAAGAACAAAAACAGTAAAGAAAACCATTAGAAATCAAATAAAATATCCTAAAAGTTTACGATTACCAATGCTTCAATAGAAGGGCATTAGGACCTGCTTTTTTTCAATTTTTTAAGCGGCTAAAAAGAACAACACAAAACAACAAACAAAAATTCAATTGAAACTTGCCAGAAAAAGCTGTCAAAACCGTCAAGCCATATTTCGGCCCTCAATATTTATTCGTTTGCGCCTTCTTCAAACACCGATAATGTAGTGTTTCGCCATTAATTAGTGAGACTAGGTGACAAGTAGACAAAAAGAACGTCAAACTTGACAAAAATCAAATTAAGTTACTTTTTTGTGAAAAACCGTTGTCGAAGTCAGTAAGGTCATAACGCATTCTTTAAAAAATAGATTTTGGGACATCAATCTCTTTTGACACCTTCCTTGACACCCATAATGACATTTTTGACCTGTAATTAACGAGATTAGGTACCAAAAGAAAAATGAAAGGAACAAACTCGCGAAGTCAAAAAGTTTTTTTATTTTTAGTTTTGGAAAATGATTTTTTTCAAAGTCATGAAAGCCATCAGCTATCTACTAATATCAGAATAATTGCTCTTCTATTCTTCCATAAAAAGCCATTGAAACCTATCACTGTACAGGAAATTTCAAACAACAAATGACAAAGTAAAAATGACAGTTAAAGACAAAATTTAAAAAATTCATTTAATTTCTTGAAGAAAGAAGTGTCGAGGCCGTTAAAACGATAATCTATATCTTTAAGGATTTTAATATGTTCAATTGGCTTTCATTTCGAACGCTAATATTGTGATATGAGAACTGTCAGTAATGTGATAATGTGACTAGAAAACGTGAAAAACTGGCAAATTTCTAAAAACAAAAAAATTCTGAAATCTAGTAGTATCAAAGCCAGAAAACAATAACTTCAGGCTTAAAAACGCAATCGAGACTAAATTTCAATTCAGTAGAATGAAGAAGCTTTCTTTCTTTGCTAACACTAAGCTGCAAGTTGACCAAATTAAGATAAAAAATGGAGGACAATTTCATTAAGCCATTATTTATTTGAAAATTAATTATTTTTAAAAGTCGAAACCATTGTAAACTTTCAAGTAAAGAACTAAATGAATTAGCTTGGAGCTGCTTAGGAAGCCAATTGGAGCTATCACTCTTGAGCTTTTATTTGATATGTTCTGTTCTTTATTACTAAAAAAGGTCTTTTTTCAAAAAAAAAGACCGACTGATTGTAATTCTTTTTGGATTGTAACAGTCCAAGATTGGACCAAAACTAGCCCTGCTAATGCTTTTTGTCCGTTAAGAATTGTTGATTTTTCGAATATTGTTGATATAGATAAATTGTTAGTTGAAGACTCAGAACAAATTCTGCAATTTTGATAATAAACGAGTAAAGCTAGCAAAAAACGGCAAAATTTTAATTACAGAGAACTCTCAGCGGAAGTCGAAGTAGGAATAGCCCCCTTCTGAGTTTACAAAGATTATATTATTGTTGTTTGGGGGTGTAGTGCCCGCAGATTTTATCAAAGTGGATTAAACTAGCTTATTTCGGGCTGTTTTTGATGAAAAAGGCTGAATTTTGAAATATTTATCCAGATTTTTGGACCAAAAAAATTAAATCAGAGTAATCAACAAGACTTGTTTGTCCTTAAAAATAAAATCAACGCCACTATTTTTAAAAATTTCAACAAATTTTAGCAAAATTGATGAAAAATTAGTCAAAATTTCTGAAAATGTGAATAAAACAACGTGTATTCACTCTACTTTTCTCAGAAATTTAAACCTCGATAACTCCCTGTAGAAAACGCAAATTAGAACGATAAGATAGCTTCCAAAACAAATAACTCAGTGGAGTAAAAATTGAAGCATTAAATTGCTGTGATATGCCAATATTAAGAAAGCGAGTCAAGAGGAACAGCAAAATCAAACAACAACAACAACAAACCTTAATTACATCAAAAACTTTTTGTCCGTTTTAAAAAACAAAATTTAATAACAAAGTCAACATACCGTCAGATGAACCTGAAACTAAACAAAATAACTCGTAAATAACCAGAAAAGATATGAACCAGTCCATAAAAAGGTTTGGTAACAATTAGACAAAAAAGAACAAAAACAGTAAAGAAAACCATTAGAAATCAAATAAAATATCCTAAAAGTTTACGATTACCAATGCTTCAATAGAAGGGCATTAGGAACTGCTCTTTTTCAATTTTTTAAGCGGCTAAAAAGAACAACAAAAAACAACAAACAAAAATTCAATTGAAACTTGCCAGAAAAAGCTGTCAAAACCGTCAAGCCATATTTCGGCCCTCATTATTTATTCGTTTGCGCCTTCTTCAAACACCGATAATGTAGAGTTTCGCCATTTATTAGTGAGACTAGGTAACAGGTAGAAAAAAAGAACGTCAAACTTGACAAAAATCAAATTAATTTACTTTTTTGTGAAAAACCGTTGTCGAAGTCAGTAAGGTCATAACGCATTCTCTAAAAAATAGATTTTGGGACATCAATCTCTTTTGACACCTTCCCTTGACACCCATAATGACATTTTTGACCTGTAATTAATGAGATTAGGTACCAAAAGAAAAATGAATGAACAAACTCGCGAAGTTAAAAAGTTTTTTTATTTTTAGTTTCGGAAAATGATTGATTTCAAAGTCATGAAAGCCATCAGCTATCTACTAATATCAGAATAATTGCTCTTCTATTTTTCCATAAAAAGCCATTGAAACCTATCACTATACAGGAAATTTTATACAACTGAAATGACAAAGTAAAAATGACAGTTAAAGACAAAATTTAAAAAATTCATTTAATTTCTTGAAGAAAGAAGTGTCGAGGCCGTTAAAACGATAATCTATATCTTTAAGGATTTTAATATGTTCAATTGGCTTTCATTTCGAACGCTAATATTGTGATATGAGAACTGTCAGTAATGTGATAATGTGACTAGAAAACGTGAAGAACTGGCAAATTTCTAAAAACAAAAAAATTCTGAAATCTAGTAGTATCAAAGCCAGAAAACAATAACTTCAGGCTTAAAAACGCAATCGAGACTAAATTTCAATTCAGTAGAATGAAGAAGCTTTCTTTCTTTGCTGACACTAAGCTGCAAGTTGACCAAATTAAGATAAAAAATGGAGGACAATTTCATTAAGCCATTATTTATTTGAAAATTAATTATTTTTAAAAGTCGAAACCATTGTAAACTTTCAAGTAAAGAACTAAATAAATTAGCTTGGAGCTGCTTAGGAAGCCAACTGGAGCTATCACTCTTGAGCTTTTATTTGATATGTTCTGTTCTTTATTACTAAACAAGGTTTTTTTTCAAAAAAAAGACCGACTGATTGTAATTCTTTTTGGATTGTAACAGTCCAAGATTGGACCAAAACTAGCCCTGCTAATGCTTTTTGTCTGTTAAGAGTTATTGATTTTTCGAATATTGTTGATATAGATAAATTGTTAGTTGAAGACTCAGAACAAATTCTGCAATTTTGATAATAAACGAGTAAAGCTAGCAAAAAACGGCAAAGTTTTAATTACAGAGAACTCTCAGCGGAAGTCGAAGTAGGAATAGCCCCCTTCTGAGTTTACAAAGATTATATTATTGTTGTTTGGGGGTGTAGTGACGGCAGATTTTATCAAAGTGGATTTAACTAGCTTATTTTGGGCTGTTTTTGATGAAAAAGGCTGAATTTTGAAAAATTTTGTCCAGATTTTTTGACCAAAAAAATTAAATCAGAGTAATCAACAAGACTTGTTTGTCCTTAAAAATAAAATCAACGACACTATTTTTAAAAATTTCAACAAATTTTAGCAAAATTGACGAAAAATTAGTCAAAAATTTCTGAAAATGTGAATAAAACAACGTGAATTCACTCTACTTTTCTCAGAAATTTAAACCTCGATAACTCCCTGTAGAAAACGCAAATTAAAAAAATCTTTTTAATTCCAAATTCTACACTGGACGAGCTTTCTAATGATACCAGTCTCAACTCTCTACGATGAATTTATCGGTCGGCAAAAATTGACTGAACAAAAAAAACCCATTTGAGTATATAGTTCTTCCCCCCCTCAAGAGGGGTCGGAACAATAAAGTTTAACGTTTAAAGCACTTCTTTCAATTTGTCTACGTGTTTTAGAACGTATTATTAATTTAGTTTCTAATATATTTTCGAGAATTACCACACAATCAGTTGCTCGGTAGCAGTTGATTCCCTCGCCAATACATATGATCCTTCGCCAATGCAAGAACAGGAAGTATTACCTCAAACAACTTTTTCAAGAAGGAAGCGAGTGTGATTTCATCAGTGATTCGGACTGAACTCGTGATAATAACAATGTTCGTTTTTGAACCAAGTTTTTCTAATTGTAAATTTATTTATCTTAAAAAATATCGACAATAAAATACATATGATCTTTCGCCAATAAATTACATATGATTCTTCGCCAATAAAATACTTATGATCTTTCGCCAATAAAACACATATGATCCTTCGCCAATAAAATACATATGATCCTTCGCCCATAAAATACATATGATCCTTCGCCAATAAAATACAAATGATCCTTCGCCAATAAAATACAAATGATCCTTCGCCAATTTTGGTAACAAATTCTAATAGTTTTCATGCCTTCTTGTCTTGGCCCAAAGTTTTGATAAGTTTTTTTGTTTTCATACTTTAAGAACTGAACTGTAACTTGAGTTTGCCATTCTTTTTCAAATGTTCCCAGCAAGAACGTTTTTAGTATAGATAAGCGGATACCTATGGAGAGTTCCTTTGTCTAGTAATGAATTTTTTCGGGTTGGAGATATGCTCAAAATTGTTCTTGACAAGAGCGCACAAAACGTTGAATTTTGTTGCGCGAGAATTTGGTTCGGAACGCGCAAGAGTTTGGACATAGGCAGCTTTTAATGTACAACGTATGAACGAACAACATTTTTTGAATGAAAGGAAGTGGACATTCTGTCTGAGACGCTATGGACATAGATATTTTAGCCCTCTGGCTCGCTAACCTGTGTTAACCAATAGTTAGTTATAGATTGGGGCTAGGGTTCTAGGTGTTTCACGATATTTTTTGGGTTGGAAAATTAGCACTCTCCTAATATTTTTCTTTTCCATAACGTCAACCTCTCGACAACGGTCATTGAAACGACCAAGATTTCCATTCAAAAAGATCATGAAAAAGTTAACTGCTGTGGGTCTGGAACGATCATTTTTCAGTGTTGCCGTGGACCTGCATAGGCTGGGGGTTCGACTTTTGTCAGCAGATTCAATTGCGCGAATGTTCAGATGTGCTTGGAGGCTTCCAGTGTACAATGTGTGTTAATGGATCTGAAGTAGATGCAAACAACACGTCACTGTGCAAAGGTGATTTTTGAACTTAAAGTCATAGGGATGTGTAGTTTTACAGTGGCGAAGAAATTTTACAGATATAACCCTCAGCTATATCTTTTACGGTCTAAAGGAACTTAAATCAATGAAGTATAATCAGGTATAATTTACTCGTGTTAAAATGTTCACTTTGTGGCCATTGTGAACTGAATTAAACCAATTAGGTTCAACGGATCTTGTACTCTATGTGTAGAGAACACGTTTCTAGAAATGTAAATTCAGTAAGATAATGTTAAGCTCAGTCTCTTTTATCGGAGAGTTTCTGTTTTACACGTGTTATTTGGACGAAGTCAATTTCCCACTTTTTTGGCGGGAAGAGTTTCAACTTTTCTAATCTTGGCTTTTGCCATCTTGAATTGATGCATCATCAACAGGCTCCGGAGAGAGGAAACTCATAAATTAAACCAAAGAAAGGAAGAATGATGTAACTAAGAGACCAGAGAGTAGCTCGCGTTGCCTAGATTTCCGTTCCGAGAAAAAGAAATGAGCAAAAAAAAAACGGCTAATCAGCCAAAACACGTGCGAGACCGGCAACGGGGCGGACGTACGTACCGTAAGCCGTTTTTACCTTGACAGTACAGATCCATCTTTCCCAGGCGATGTTTCCACAATCCGTCCCAGAGGCCATATCCCACGCGGAGTGAGATCTTTGAGAATCCACACCAGGTCATTGACTTTCAACGAATCATTCTGTTCGGACCATTTGCTTCGCTTCGTTAAAGTGGGAAGGTACTCTTTAACTAGGCGTCTCCAGATGTGGTTCATAAACTGCTGTACGTTTTTCCACGACTTGAAGGATGCTGGCATGGTTCATTAAAAGTCTCCTGGTAGCATTGAATTGTAAGGTCTCTGCACTAGAAAATGATTTGGGTTGATGGGTTCTTCAATGTCTGGTACGTCATACACATGTGTAAGTGGTCGAGAGTTCAGCATGCTTTCGGTCTCAACCATGATGGCGCGGAAGACATCTGATGTAAGCCTCTTGCTCCCTAGTATGATCAAAATGATCCTTTTAGCATTTTGGATCAACCGTTCCCACGCACCACCAAAATGTGGTCCGTATGGTGGGTTAAATTTCCAAACTGTGTTCTTTATAAGAAGTTCAGAGGCAATGCGTTGATTGTCGAGACTACGGACGCATCGCTTCAATTCTTCGTTTGCCCCGACAAATGATTTGCCGTTGTCACTTACAATAAGTTTTGGTTGACACCTTTGTGATGCAAAAACGTCGGAGGGCTTCGAGAAAAGTGTCCGTTTTTAAATCAGGGCATGACTCAAGATGTGCGGCACGTGTTACCATGCATGTGAAAATGAGGCCGTAGTACTTGGTGAGTTTGTCTTTGGTGTCTTGAATATAGAAAGGTCCGAAAAAATTAATTCATGTATTAGCGAAAGGGAATTGCGAGAGAGTATCAGGAAACCTGCACGCTGGTAGTGGAGCCATTAACGGCTGGATATTTTGGGCATAAAAACTGTGGCACAAAAAACATCGAAATCGGATGCTTAACAATGTTGTCCTGAGGCCGATAACGACGTATCGCTATTGAACAAAAACTTTGACGGCTTCGGTACCTTGGTGTATACAAATTCGATGCGCATGCTCAAGATACAGGCGTGTTATTGAGTCTTTGGCATGAAGAATTATTGGTAATTTAGCTAATTGTAATTCTTCAGGAGCAAATTGTAGTAGGCCTTGTGATCTAAGTATTCCGTTTTTGTACGGATTTAGGTATCGGATCTTGCATTTAGAGTCTAGTTTACGTCCTCTTCTTAGCAATTGAATAGCTAAATGGAAAAATTTTTCCCGTGAAATCCGAATTAAGTGACTGTGCGCTTGGTTGATGTCGTCTGATGTGTACTGCTCTTTGTTGTTTCGTTATTTTTTAATTCTGAAGAGAAGGTTGTAAATAGTTGCGAGTGATAACAGCAGTTTTGTCCAAGTTCGAAAACGTGTTGGGTCAATGACTGGTTCGTTCGGTTTTGCTGTACTCGATGCGTGAACAGAAACTATTTTGTGTGTGGAGTTCCAGTCGGAGTAGTGTTTCTTCAGGAAATCAGGAGCCTGTAACCATTCAGAACATAGTTCTTCTGGTTCTAGACCACGTGTTCCATGGTCTGCAGGATTTTGATTTGATGGTATATAATGCCATTGTCTGGATTTTGAAGATTCGTGTATTTCTCGGATTCTGTTGGCGACAAACAGTTTCTGTTTCTTCTTAGAAACAATCCAATCAAGAACAACTCGACTGTCTGTCCAAAAATGTGTATCGTGTATCTTGAGTGTTGTCTCTTTTTGAACTTTTTTGAGTAGTCTTATCCTGATTATTGCGGCCTCAAGCTCAAGTTTGGGAACGCTCAACGATTTTAAAGGAGGTACTTTGCATTTACTGATTATGAAGCTGGTTTCTGTTTGTTTGGTGTTATTGTCATAACTCCGTAGATAAATTATTGATGCAATAGCACAAGTAGACGCATCAACAAAGATGTGCAATTGATGTTCAATTTCCTGTCAACTTGCAAAAAAATTGAGTGCCCGCGAGTGTTCAATGGGGGCTGATCCGAAATAGCTGTTTAGTATTTTTTGCAGTGGTTTATGTAATTTCTCAGGTAGCGGTGTGTCCATTTCAATCCCAGTTGCCAAATTTGTTGCAATACAACCTTGAAGCGTATAGTCACCGGTGGCGCAATACCGATGGAATCAAAAATCGACGCTACAAGACTGAAAAGTTTTCTTTGGGTATACATTGCGGCATTCTTTGGAAATTCTTCCCATGGTTTTATGAAAAATTTATCATCAACGAAATTCCATTTTTGTCCTAATACGCGAGTGAAATCGTTTGACTCGTCTAAGTCTTCACATGGATTTCGTTCCAGCACTTCAGAACAATTAGATAAGAACTTGGTCAATTTGAAACCCCCTCGTTGGAGGCACTCTTTGACTTGCATTACAGGGTCTTTTGCTTCAGTGTTAGTGGGTAGCAAATGAACGTAGTCGTCCATGTAAAATTGTTTTGTTATTGCTGCAATTGCTCTGGGAAAATTATTTGCATTGTCTTTAGCACATTGATTTAGGACAAAGATGGCCATTGAAGGCGAACAAGTTGCCCCAAAAATCAAGTGAGTGAACTGATATTTGCATTAAAAAGTTGTTTTTCGACCAGAGAAAGCGAAGTGCTGATTGATCTTCTTGTTTGACAGCAATTTGCATGAACATACTTTCAATATCTGCAAGGATTGCAACTGGATGCTCACGAAAACGTAGCAGTATGCCAAGTAAGCTGTTCAAGAGATCTGGTCCTGTTAGGAGGCTGCTGTTCAATGGCTGTCCTCGATACTTTGAAGCGGCATTTTCCACCAGTCGGATTTTTCCTGGTTTGTTTGGATTTTGAACAGGATGATGAGGCAGGTACCATATTTTTCAGTTTCAGGTTCTGTCATTTCGACTGGTTTTGTGTAACCTTTGATTAAGTCTGTTGATAGCGTTTGATCGTATTTTTCTTTCAGCGTTGGATTATTACCTAGTCTTTTCTCCAATCACCGCAGCTTATTAAGAGCACAGTAATAATTGTTCTCCAAAAGGCAAGGCGTTTTCCAGGGGAAACCAATATCTTATCTCTCAGAGTTATGTCGGACAGTTTTTCGAATAACCATTAAGGCATCATTGCCTTCATCTGAAATTACAGAACTGTTTTCTTGGGTTCCTTCACGTTCAATGTTCCAGAATTGCTCAACTAAAGATAAATAAATGGTTCGGTTGTTGTTGAATGATGTCTAAATGTAGATTCGAAAGGATTGAGAGAAGTTTCATTCTCCCCAGCTAATGTCCATCCGAGTTTTGTTTTCACACCAAACGGTTGATTTACGTTTCCGGGTATTACTTGGATTGGATGAGTGTAAGCGGAAGTGTTTACACCTAAGAGGGCTCCCATTTTGCCACCAGCAACTTGAGGGAAATGGATGTGGCGGAGATTATTAAACGTGTCACATATTTGATTCAACTCAAATACGTTGGCTGGTGTGACGTTCATTGGTGGCGTGCTGCATGCACGAGATATCTCAAAGCTTTGTCTCAATGATTTATATGGAGTGATAATGACTGGCGCTGTTATCTTTGAGAGTGGCATTTTGTTCTGGGTATTCACGTATTGGATTGTAGTTGATGTCTGCGCTTCGCAAGGAAGTGCTAGAAAGTTTTTTCTGGTGTCAAGCAAGAAAGTGAACTGGCTGCCATGATCTATGAGTGCATATGTATCAAAGGCCTTGTTGCCATTGACAAAAGACACCGGCATCAGCTGTAGTTGTTCAAGCCAGTCTCTCTGAGGAGACGGCTTTTTATTTACGCAGAAGCTTTGATTATTTGAAGGAGAATCGAGGGTACGTCTCTGAGTATTTGACTCTTTAGTTTTGTCAAAAGATTGTCCATAGCGACAGTGTTGTTGTTTGTTTTGACTTGGTGACATTTCATTTGATGAAAGCTGTGTAGGACCAAATGGAGCAGATCCTGTGGAAAATGCTGCTGGCGGTTGTTTTACTTGCTTTGAAGGGTCGTGTAGAGTAGAATGATGTCGGCCGTTGCAGGACTGGCAATTTTTTTTGTGAAGAACAATTTTGTCTGAGGTGACTATTGCTCAAACAATTCGTGCACAATTTGTTTTTAATAACGATTTTATATCGATCTTGTGGTGATTGCTTTTGGTAGTCGGGACAAGTTGCCGAAAAATGGTTATTATTGCAATGGGGCTGTGTCGGTTGTTTTGCTGTTTTCCGTTATTTTTTGTGTTATTTGAGATAGTTACGGAGGATGACCACTCCCTATTAAAAGTTGTTATTTGTGGTTTAATTGCAGGCTGCAAAACAGCGCTAGAAATGTCTTTGCCCAATAAGTTTTGGTTATTTATTCGTGATGACGGTTTATAGTGAGCCATCGGAACACTAAAGTTTTGACGTAGTCTATGTTGTTTTGTTGTTGTCTCAATGACGTAAAGGTTTGCTCGCGATTGATGGTATCGTAAATTTGAGCATCAAGTTCTAAAAATTGTTGAAAGGAACGAAGTGACGCTGGTTCAGCTGTTATTGTGAGCCTATGTTCAGTTAATTTCAACAAAATATTGTAGGGCACTTTTTCTTTCGCTTTTTTGAGCAATGTGGAACTCTGAAGGTCTGCCTGGAAGCCAAGGTATTCGAATGTTTGAACTAAGCGCCTTAGAAAATTTGAGAATGCGACAAATGATTTTTTATTATTTGAATCAGTGTTGTGCCATGACTCAAGTTGATTTATAAAGGCGCTCACTACAACACTTGGGTCTCCAAAATGGTTCATCAGTTCATTTTGAGCTGTTTCATAATACGCTGATTTACAAGAGTACGACTCAATGATTTGTTTTGCTTTTCCAGAGACTGAGTTTTGGAGATACGTGATCTGATGTGTGTCAGTTATACCAGTATTATTATAATTCATAGAAAAGAAATTGTTTATCCATTCATGGTATCGCAGCGGTTTGCCATTGAAGTGCGGTATTGACAGTCGTGGTAGTTTGATGGCTTGCTTGTTACTTACCACGTTGTTGGCAATGTAGTTTTTGCCTAAGTTTTCTGGAACTGGTTGTGGCAGACATTGCGGTAATTGAACAAAATGAGAAGGATTTGGGTTGCTGTTATCATTAAACATTGCAAATGTTGGACCAGGCAACTGGGAAATTTCATTTTGGCAGTTATTGTCGTTGTTATAAATTGTTGTGGCAGGGGGTCTGTGGTTCAATTGTAAATGATCAGCTGTGTAATTTTTGTCTGATTTTGGTAGACCTAGCAACTGGTTCACCGCTGCAGAATTACAATCATTTCTTTTTTTATCCTGTACGGTTGTACAAAGTGACTTGGCTCGATGTTATTCTCAATCTCATTGCGAACTAAGTGGTTGCCGAGGAGCTGTTGCTGGGGTAAATTCTGCCATGACTGTGAACTTCCAGCTATCTGGTCTTCTGTATTGTGCGCAATATTCCTCGTTGCGACTGAGTTCACTATGTTAAAAGGATGGCTTAACAGCTCTCCATTTGCATCACATATATTATTCCCCTTTTCGTTTGACGTCATTGTGTTTTGCGAAGTACCTGGGTTTATTTGAGTATTCATTTGAGAATTGGACACCAGTACTGTGGGATAACTGTTCCTTACTTCTGAAGAAATCGTAGTTTCTACCATAGTACCAGGAGGAAACTGATAATTGTGAATCTTTTCTGTACTCATTGCGGTTTGCTGTATATTCTGAGTTTGAATTTGACACACTTGTTCTTTGAGACTTTGTACATTGTTGTCAAGTTCTCCAGATTCAACTCGCGGTTCATGAATTTTCATTTTTGGTCTGAGAACTGCTGGCACTGATTGTTTGCCACTTATATTATCTCTTGTAGCGGAAAGAACTTGCAATTCCGATTGGTTCTGTGCAGTAGAACTTTCTAAACCGATCTGTATTTCACGGTTTTTCAAAAGTACTTGATCAGTTTGTTGAGCTTGAATTAATAAAAAGGGGTCCTGGGTTGTTCATATGGTCCTGTTACCTGTTGAATGGCACTAGGGGAGAAAGTTGTAAAAGTTGACATGTTGTACATATCGTTAGGTACAGGAAACTGATCGTAAAATTTGTTCTGAATACAAATTTCTTTACCAAATTGATACGTCTGCAGGTGTGTATACTCAGCGGGTATTTTCTGTTGTTGCGTTATGTTAGGCTCACCGTTGTTTTTACCATATCCTGAAGTATTTTTAGCTTTTTGTTTAGTATTTTGAATGTTGGTGTTATGTTGTTTGTTGTCAAAAATTGTGCTTGTGGCTGTTGACAGTTGAATTTTTGGCAAATCAACAACTTTTTTGCTGGAGGTTACATCAACCTCAAACGAAACGTCTATTGGTTGCTTTGTTGGAAGTAATGTGATGTCTCCTGATGCGTTGGGATTCAGTTCGTCAGTTTGAATTGTGTCAAAGGCAAACCGATTTGTGGATGTATCCAGTTGTTGGTTCGCTTTGGCCTTTTTTGCTGAGAAGGTTTGACTAGTTCTCAGAAATTTCGATAACAGTGGTTGTGTATGGCTGTTTGTTGGCAAAAAGAGGGAAGGTTTTGTCCTGGGAGGTTTTGGTGGAGGTTGAAGTAGAGCTTGAACTTCATTATTCTTGTTCTGAACCGTTTGCGTTGACTTCTCGGTTCGTTTTGGCGATGATCTGTTGGATTCAAGAAGGCGTGAGCTGCACTTCGAGCTGACGCTAATATCATCTCGTAATCGTTTGGACGACTGGCTAAGTTGTCCAAGGTCATCCAGGCTATTGACTTCATGTTCGAAGATCTGCAATTTCGAGAGAATGTTTGACTGTCTTTCTGTTATTGATGAAACTGTGCTTGGATGAGGGTTTTCGAGGAAAATTTTTCCAGCGGCTCTTCTCAATTCTTCCTTTGTTTCTTTGATGTTGTCGATTAGAAGAGTCAGCGTTCTAAAACTTTTTCTCTGCAAAATTGCGGTTTGCAGAAGATCGAGCTGATTCTTGAAATTCAATTCTGACGTTTTGAACATGTTCAGTGCGATTTAGCAGCTCTGAGTGTTTTTCTTTGTCATCTTGTTGTGTTTATCTTTTCGTCTTTTCCGAGTTCTTTTTTAATTAGAGATAGATAAAAACGGCAAGAACATTTCTTCGCGGCGCAAGTTTTATGAAGTAAGGGGGTTGAGATTCCCAACACCAATTCAACAATTAGACCTAATAATGTGTTTTTGGTTTGAAAATTTTCCCATAGGAAATCCCTCCAAAAACAGTTACACTATAATTGAAGCTAAATCTGGCTTTATGATTTTGCGTTTGAGAAAAAAAGAAAAAAAACTCTCGAACATGTGAACGTAGACCGTTTTTTTTTCATGAACTCTTGACCAATAGTTTTGTTTATGAACTCTTGACCAATAAACTTAGGTTGACTAAATAATTGTTACATTAGACAAAGGACTTTTGCTTTTGTTAGTTGCTCGCAATTAATTTCCAGATGTTTCTTTTTCCTTCAAGTGAATGATACCCTAACCAATTGTGTCTGAGGCAAGGAATAGAAAAAAAACTTCACTTAATTCGTAATTAGGATAAAGGCGATGCGTTCAGGCAACACGAGCTACTGGACACAAATCAGGTAGCTTGCAAAGAAGCTTTTTTGCAGTGAGATCTTTTCTGTTGAACAGTTTCTTTTATTTTTGCTGTTTTGAACACCAAACTGAAGAATCGTTTATGTGAAGGTAACACATGAAACTAGTCTTTAATCATCAATCTTCATCATCTTTTAAGGTGACGTCTAAAACCAGTTTTTCTACTGTGACAGTTGGTGACTACTGTGAACTTTGGAAAAAACTTCTTTCATCTAATTGGTAACGTCTGTAACCAGGGAAAAGGGACTTCAACTGTAACTGCTGAGACAGAGGAAAAATTAAAAGAAAAATCTGAGCTTTGAAGAAGCTATGTTGCCACAAGTATTGATCAAGATTTTGCTATCTGAGTTGGAAAATTGCATGAAGCGTACAAAATGTTCTTGCTTATCAGCTAGCTTTTTTTTAAATTAATTTTAAATATTCCGGCTCATGTAGCTTTCACTTTTCAATGACTTAGGAAAAGCAGCAAAAAACTTTTTTGTTTTGCTTAATGAATTTATTGCTGCTGTTTTAAACTAGCAAAGAGTTTTTCTTTCCAATAAAAGTGCAGCCATTCACTTAGAAAGAAAAGGCGAAAAGTTGAAAGAAATTCCAACAAACTTTAAGATCTGATTCTCAAAAGGTAAAACGTTTCTATCAAAACCTTTTCGCAGCTTTTTTTTTATTAGCAAGCGTGTCCTTTTCTAACAGGATAAAACGACACTCGATTTTTCTTTTGATGCGCATGAGTTTTAACTGTCATCAACTCTTTTTTTATCGAAGAGTTGCAAAAGAATCAGTATTTTTTTGTCAAAAAGTTTGAAATATTGCCAGAACTTTCAGAAAACTAACAGTTGCTTCCTTGCTCAAGCTATGGTAAGAAAAATTCGAGTTTTGAATCAATGTTTTTTAAAGGTGGTACGGGACTTCTTAGGTAACATCTGAGACCTAGGGCGATCATCTGTGGTAACGTCTGAAACCGAAAACAGATGTCATGGCCTTCTCTAGGTGACTACTGAAACCTATATTTTCCAAAAAAAAGTCACAGTTCAGATTTTGATTTTTTTCGGTATAGTAAAAAAAAGGTCGTCAAAGAACACCAATTGTCATAGAATACCCATTGTCATAGAATACCCATGTCATAGAATACCCATTGTCGTGGAACACCAACAAGACAGAATTCCGCCAACAAGTAAATCTTTTAGAATTTCAGTAACTTTGTAAATTAGAACTCCACCACCAAACTGTCATCAATAAACTCAAATCTTATTCAATAGAGCATGCGGAAAAATTGGGGTGCTTCTGAGCAATCAAAATATGTTTATCAGAAGGATTGCAGAAAATCACCAAAAAACTATGTACTCTATGTGTAGAGAACACGTTTCTAGTAATGTAAATTCAGTAAGATAATTTTAAGTTCAGTCTTCAACTTTTCCAATCTTGGCTTTTGCCATCTTGAATTGATGCATCATCAACAGATCTCTAGGAATCGCGATTTTAGAAATACACGAACAATCTGAGCACTCTATGTGTAGAGAACACGTTTCTAGTAATGTAAATTCAGTAAGATAATTTTAAGTTCAGTCTTCAACTTTTCCAATCTTGGCTTTTGCCATCTTGAATTGATGCATCATCAACAGATCTCTAGGAATCGCGTTTTTAGAAATACACGAACAATCTGAGCACTCTTCTATAACTCTTCATAACTATTACAAATAAAGTGCTTCGGAAAAATTAACGAGGGATTTGAAACGCTCTTTAAGATTTGGGACTTATTGTTCTGACGGCAATCAATTTCTGATTCAAACTAATTATTTTTTAACAAGCTGATGAATAGTTAGTTCATCACGGTTGATTGAAGAGTTGTTGTGAACAAATATAAATAAATCTAAAATAATTGTATTTCATTTTTCTTTTCTAGCACACAGAAGAGAAGTTTTCCATTTGTTTTACTTTGAACTTTTTGTTTGAATGGATAACCTTCAACAAAATTGGCCACTCTGAAATGGATTATTTTAAAATATATTATTCAGAGATCTCATCTTGGAGATTTGGCATTTAAAATACTAAAGAATCCGAAAAAGAATCCGCTGGTTATAAAATAAAAGAATCGGAATATAAACAAAAGTCGCCATTTGTTACCACCTCTGCGGTTCAGGTGCAAAATCATCCTGAACATTGAGTAATTGTTTGCAAATATTCTCTTATTACTCAAGGAAAGTGCAAAGCGCTAAAAGTTGAAAAATAAAATCAAATCTAATTCTGTTTTCAACCTGGCGATACACATAGGCTTAAAATGTTTCGAATGATTGAGTTCGAGTTCCGTGGCGAGAAAGTTGTCCAATTGCTCTTTCGCAGGCTTTTGGCCCAAAATCACTGGCATTTTTATTCAAAAATGCCACAAAGAGTTCTTATCGATTTTGAATTAATAGAAAAAATTGGCATAGTGAGCAGATCTGAAGGCATGAAGTGAACATTGAAACGATAGCATATGAAATTTGCTTGCTTTTAGTTGACGGTAATAGCTAATAAAATAAAATATTATACTCGCAAGTCGAATTTTTACCCCAAAAAAGATTTAAGATTGGGGGGGGGGGTAATCGGGGCAATTTTTAGCCAATTCAACTCAAAACTCTTACATCAATTTAGAAGGTGGGGGGGGGGGGCAAAATCTAACAATTCCCCCTTACTCCTCAATACCCACCTTATCTTACATCATTTTAATCTCTAAAATTAGCCCCAAATCTTCAATTTTTTCGAAGGGTAATTTTCGAGGAGCGTAAAATCCTACGATACCTCTTACTCGGCATTGCCCCCTAACCTTACATCGTTTTAATTTAATCCCTATAAATTTAATTCATAATCTTACATTTTTTGGGGGGCAATTTTCAGGTGGTAAAATATAAAGCTCACCCTCACTACTCCCCATTGACCCCCATTACCCACAAAATTTTACATAGTTTTACCCCCCATAGACAATTACCCTCTACTCTAACATCAGTCTGGCATCATGGTGTAATTTCGAAACCGGCTGTTTTCTTGTAGGTATGTTTGAACCATTGTTCCAATTAACAGAGAGGAAATACCAATGCCACTTTTTTCTCGCTAGTCTCGGTACTCAAAGTTCTTTTTCTCAGGAAACATCGATGTACAAAATCTGAATAATAATCTTTCTTGCTTCTTATTGCCTTTCCTCTTTTTGAAAGTGGCTCGACTGAAAATCATTAAGAGGGATTAGGTTACCTTATTGTTCCAATATTTTTCTTAAATTGGGGGGAATGTATATGCGAGGCTGGCTTTTATTCTTCGGTGAATTTTTCACTTTTTGTTTACGCACCGAAGACATGTAAAGAAAAACACCATTTTGTAGCCCTCGGCGTCTAGTTTTTGATTTGCATAAAAAGTTATCAAAAGTTTGGAAAGAGAAGACTCTCTAAAAATTCGAAGGAAAAATGCAAAAGGAAACATAACTTCGCTCTGGGGGAGGAGGAGGGACAGACCTCCATTTAAGATAAAAATTAATATAGATTTAAAGAAAAAAACGAATGAAAAAATTTATGTTAGGTTAAGTTACGTTAAATGGCGATATGTCACCAGTAATTCTCTACAATTGCAAGACTAAAACTTAACAATTTAAAATTTCTCTGGAACGATTCCAATAAAAATTTTTGTATTTTTCTCTAAAATTTTGTTTAATAATGTTTTTAAACGTCAGTATTTATTCTGTTGGCTACAAATAAGGTATAGCCAGTTTTTTCCCTGTTTTGAGAGAAATTTATGGAAAATCAAAGATCTCAGGCAATTTAGAGCTCTAAAAATAATATTAATCAACTTTCAAAACATGAAACTAAAAGTGGAAAAAGATATTTCTCTATATTCTAGAACTATTTTTTGCAAAAACTTCTTCTGATTTCAACAGAACTAACTAATTCAGTAATCTAACAACTTTGGAGAAGTAAAAAAGTGTGTTTCATGATATTTTTGTGAGTTTTCGAATTGACAGTTTTCAAAAATTTTTTCAAACGTACTACATAGTTTTATAATTTTATGAGAAAATTAATTTTCACTTCTCTGTGTTTTTAACAAAATTGGCAACTCAAACGGATTATTTCAAAAAATAAAATCCAAAAATCTCATCTTGACGATTTGGCAATTAAAATGCTAAAGAATCTAAAAATCGCTGGTTATAAATTTATATAATTGGAATATAAACAAAAGTGGCCATTTGTCAACAACTTTGCGGTTCAGAAGCAAAATCATCCTGCCGTTATGTTAATAGTTAAGCTTCATTGCAAATATGGCTCATTTAGTAATTTTAGGCAAATATTTGCTAATTAATAAAAAAAAACGTAAAGCGCTAAAAGTTGAAAAAGAAAATGAAATCCAATTCTATTCAAACTGGAAATACACATAGGCTCAAAAACTTTTGGATGATTGAGTTAGAGTTTCGTGGGAAACTTGTTCAATTGCTTTCTCACAGGCTTTTTGGACCAAAATCGCTGGCCTTTTTTAAAAAATGCCAAAAATAGCTCTTATCAATTTTGAATTAGTAGAAAAAAATGGCACATGCACAGTGAGCACAGATCTGAAAGCATGAAGTGACAGAACCTTAAAACGAAAACATATGCAAAATTCCTGCTTTTTGCTGACGGTAATAGCTAAGAAAATAAAGTACTTTACTCTCAATACAACTGTTTACCCCAAAAAAGATGTAAGATTAGGGGGGGGGGGTTATCGGGGCAATTTTTAGCCAATTCCCACCAAAACTCTTACATCATTTTGGGAAGTACGGGGGGAGGGGGGTGTGGTAAAATATAATAATTCTCACTGACTCTTCATTACCCCAACTGTTTACCCCCCAAAAAAGGTAAGATTAGGGGGGAGGGGTTAATCGGGTGTTACCGCGTAAATGAACAATCTATTTAAGTGCGCTATCTAACCTAAGCGAGAAAGTATTACGTCATAATTTCTTAACCATGTAAGCCTTACAAAAAGATTAAATGCACACAAAATACGTTCTATTTGGCATAGAAAGCTCGGAAAAAGTTCGTCTAACATAATTTTCGTTGAGCCTACTAATATACTGAATCGATTGCGCTCTTTTTAGGCTTAATAATTTTATGTTTTGAAAACGTATCGGTGACCAATCTGAGTCGAAAATCGGCTCAGACAAAATACCTGCTAAAAAAGATCAAGCTAGATTTGCCGGGCCATTGAGATGGGCCGTTGGCCTTAATGCGTTGTTGAATACAGTCGACTTTGTCGTTTTTGCTTACTGAATTAACATACGAAAGAGCGTTTTACTCGCCGATAGTCTGAGTTATCAGCTATATTTTGGTGCCGCCATAGGTTTGTGGCCATAGAGAGGCAAACTCGAATAATAACTGCAACTGTTGGGGCAGACCCTTTACGATATATTACGAGAGGCAAACTCGAATAATAGTTGTAACTGTTAGGACAGACTCTATGCAATTTATCACGAGGCAAACTCGAAAAATAATTGTAACTGTCTATACGATTTATTGTCTGTTCATCTCGGATCTCTACTGTCCGAAACGTACGCATTGAGACAAAAGTTGACTTCGGGATGCTATTCGGATTACCTTTTTCCGATTTCTTTAAATTTATCTAACACGTTATATTTACTGAAAACTCCAGAAGCCTTTACAATGTCGATTTACAAATTTAACACGTTTAAAATGACAGCTAACTTTATTGTACTTGAGAATACGAGATTTTGATAGAAGATCAGTCAATGGATCAGCATGAAGCTTAGGCGTCCATGCCAATCTACCATCGATGATCTAAGAAACTGCCCATGCTCTGTGACGCATTACGAACCGAAGTTTTACAGCAGCCGACACCACAAAAAACTTGTAAGACTCATCCAAAAAAAACTTAATATTTGTCTTTGAAGTCCTAAATTGATATTGAACCGGCAAATCTAGTAACCCCCCTCAATTTTTTTTGGTTTCATTTCCTATTTTCTGGTATTATCATTAATCCCTCGTCACCAATAACCTACTCTATATTTTTTTGTTTGTCACAAAAAATTAATCAAATTTGAAAAAAAAAACAATTGGCCGATATTTGAACAATTAGCAGTAGTACGTATTGGTATCTCTGAATTGCTGTATACGTCTATATCTTGCGAAGCAAAAAAAAAGTTTGAAAAAGATGACCAAATTTGATAAAATTTTGCAAAAAAATTATATAAACCGTTGATAGCTGGTGGATCGAACCTTTGTTTAAAAAAGGGTAGAATTAAGAGTTTGGTCAAGATTTTCAAATTTTGAAAAAAAAGAATCAGATAACTGATTTTTTTTTACAAATAAGCGCTTTTTCTTGGTAACTCGTGAAAATCGTGCCTTTAACATCAAGGTTCGGAGTTTGAGCAAAGCTCAAGTCAATCATGATGTAAAAAACATTATATGGTTTTTATATTAGCTGCAAGTTCACTGCATCACGCCATAAAAACCTTGCCTCAAGCGTTTCAAGACCATTATAAAAAAGGAATTTACGCATTACCGGGTCTGAGTTTTAATCCTAACGCTTTGAAAGTCCGAAAAACCGCGCAATTTCAATTGAGTCACTTCTTCCGTGATAAAAAGAGGCTAGTTATATGGCATGACGTGGTGAACAATTCATTGTCCCGTCATCGCAGTAACAACAATAAGCCTTTAACACCTTCGCAGCTTATTGAAGTACTTGAAGAGTATCAGGAGCGCATAGAAGCTATAGTGTATTGCCCCAGAGAGGGAACTCCTGATATTTACAATCAGCTCAAGCGTAGTACTCTAGTTACCATCCATTTAGTGAAAGACATTGTGTCTAGACGTAAACAGAAAGACTCTAGTGTACTCAAAGAGTACAGAGCATTACACCAAAGGCCTGAGCTTGAGCTGAAAACACTCACTATAGTCTTAGCTCATAAGAACAACCTCCGGTCCTTGATAACACGCTCCCGACCGAAGAAACTTTCAAAGCGCCGTCGCAAAACGCTTCGCACCCGTCATGCGTTCGAGGAGGCGGAACTCACACAAGCCTTTGATAACCTGAATGTCACTTAGTCTTGCGCTGTTGTGGGAGTCTACCCGCTGACTGGCGGTGTGACTTAGTTAACTCACAAGTTACGGGTTAGTTTGTGGTTGGTTCTTTCCGATAGCGCTTTACTAAACGTCTCGCTCTCCCCATTCTTCGAGTTTTTCACTACCGTCCGTTTTCCGCAGGTTATCTGGTTTCATTTTCCGCTTCCGTCCTTTTGTTTCCTTGTCACTTTGTTTCCTTCTATCCCCCGTTTATCTGTTGTATGATGTAGTATGTTGAGTTTCTGCTGTAGTAAAATTTCTCTCTGCTAGTATGCTGGTTTGTTGTGTAGTCTCACTCCTTGCTAGGGTGTGACTTAAGTTCATTCTGGAGTTACGGCTGGTTGGTTTTGTGACTTTCACCACACTGGTTTGCTAGCATTTTGTTGTAGCTTTATTAATTTTTGTAGTATGCATTTTTGTTGTCAGGGTAGGGTGGTTTGCTAGGGTGTGACTTAAGTTTGTTCTGGAGTTACGGCTAGTAAAGTTCCTGACCTTTTCGACTTTTGGTTATACTACACTGTTGCCGTAAATTGTTTCATGTTTGATGTTTTGATGCTGTTGATAAAGCCCCCATAATGTTTTGTGCTAGTTTACCTGGCGGTAGCTCCTCTCCTTCCTTCTAGGGTGTGACTTAAGTTTATTCTGGAGTTACGACTAGCTTGTTTGGTTGAGTTTGTTGCTGTGGTCTGTTAGCATCGGTCTTTCCGCCTCCTCGCTTGTGGTTTCCGCCCCGCCCGTGCCAGTTTTCCCGTTTCGTCGCGCGCCATCCGCCCGACGTTTCCGCCCCCGCCCGTGCCAGTTTTCCCGTTTCGTCGCGCGCCATCCGCCCGACGTTTCCGCCCCTTCCGTGCCGTTTTCCCTTTTCGTCGCGCGCCATCCGCCCGACGTTTCCGCCCGCCCGTGCCATTTTCCCGCTTCGTTGCGCGCTTTTCGCCCGACGCTCCCGTTTGTCCGTCCGGTTTCCCGTTGCGTCGTGCGTTACTCGTTCGGCGTCTCTTCCCGTCCGTCCCGTCTCCCGTTCTGCCCCTTTTCGCGCTTCCTGCGCACCGTTCTTTCTTTCTTTCGCCGGGTACTATTGTACTCGACGAACATCTTTGCTCTTTGGAGGTTTGCTAGCCAAACCGTCACACTAGGGTTCGGTATAACCCATTTGTGTTGTGCTGTTGCATGTGTGTGTACTCTATATTAGTACCAAATTAAACTTGTGGTTCCTGTTTTTCTTAAGATCATGACAACTTTGCAGGACAAATTCAACAAACTTTATAGTGCGAGGGCAAAATTAGAGGCTGAACTTAATAACATCTATGGTGAAATTAACAATGCTGTTGATAAGCAATACAGGAAAGTTAAGGTCGAACGTCTGATTGTGAAGTGCAAAGATGCTTTTACTAGAGTAGTTGATAAGAATGAAGAGCTCTTTGATCTGGCACAAAAGACTGAAGATCCAAACGCTGCCTGTAAGAACCTTGAGAAATGGTTAGAGAGTGGAACAAAGAAAACTGACGAGTTCATTGCTGCTGCTCGAGGGTATATCAATTCGGTCCATGACAAAGAGACAGCAGAGCTGTATACCTCTCACCACTCAAGATTAGGTTCACATATGACATCCTCAAAAAGATCAAGTCAGCGTCAACGAGACTTAGAACTATCAAGACTTAAAAGTGAGGAACTTGAGAAACAACATGAGGCAATGCTGCGCATTGCTAAACAACGTCTCGAAATTGAAAAACAAACAAAATTGCGAGAATTAGAAATGGAACAGCTTGAGGAGGATCATCGAAAGGAAGTAGCTGCTGCAGCCCTTGAGGAAATTGAGTTGATGACAAAATCATCAGCAGACGGGTCTGGTACAGGCAAAATGAGTGGACTCTTTACGGAAAGAAGTTCAGTCAAGAGCAAGAAACTTGTTCAAGATTGGGTTAATTCGTCAGCGGCCGGGAACATGGCAGATGCTGCAAACGAACCGAGTTTGCACTTTTCTGGTTCCATCGCCCAATCCAACCAAGCAATTGTCCAACGACCTTCTTCAACCCAACTTCCAAACTCACACTCCAATTTCAATACACATGGTCAAGTTGAGGCCAACATAAACCTCCCTGTCCATGAGCCGCAAGAACCAAGTAGTAGAAACAATGTAACCAATGAAGCACATAATGCAAACAACATCATGCAAGAACAGCAACAGCCTCAATATACGCCTCCATCACCAATAAACTTTGGTATGCCAACTCAACTCAACGCCCCAAACACAGCCCGACAACTGTCTAAAGCAACAATGCACTTCGATGGTTTACAGTTAGATCATCAATTTCCTCGCAGATCGAGTATGCCGGGACAGTTGAATTTAGTCAGCCCTCCGTGTTCACCACCTTTAAATACACTCGTTAATGCTCCGCTAGCAGTTAATCCGCAACAAGCACACATAAATGTACCAGCCCCCCCATCCCCCGTTCTAAACCCCGCACCACCGCATTTCCCGTTAATCCCACCAGCATTCCGCTTTCCTCCTTCGCCGCCACAAGCACTCCCACTACACGCCACTAACCCCGTGGCGAATAATGTCAATCTGTTACCCCATTCTCCGCCTGCACCAATCATTTCCTCCGCAAACATTTTTGTACCTCAACTAATTCATCCACCACCCCCACAAAAGAGTTTTCAGCCCCAAAATTTTGTCCCTATAACCCACGCACCTCCTGCTCCCCCGGATCCAAATGTCTGGCGTTTTCCGGCAGCAGTCCCATCTAATGCAGTACCACTTGTACGTACATCTGCAAACTTATACACCGCACAACCGGCCCCGTTAATCAACCCTCATATAACTACATCTCACCGCTCCCCTCATGTACAAGCAGCAGCAGTGCCTCAAAATTTTGTAACTTCAGACTTCATGCAAGCGAATCCATTTAGTTCTTCCACAGGTATCGCCCCCACCTTTGTCACTCCGATCATTCCGCCAACGTATGGAGCTACCGTTCCGAACCCGTTGTGTTGGGGTGGCCCGCCGCATCCCACACCTTCGGCTCCTTCTTTGGACTCTGCGGATTTGATAAAGCAGTTGGCGGAGGCAATTACTTGTAAGAAGAACGATCCACTGCCCGAGTGGAAGTTGTCACAGTACAATGGTGATCCCCTGCAGTGGCACGAATGGTTCGGACAATTTAAAAGCGCAATAGACGCACAGTCCTTGACTGATGATATCAAGTTAACATACTTAAAAACTCTCATAACTGGAAAAGCTAAAACCGCCATCGCTGAGTTCGCATACTGTGGTGTAATGTATAAGGATGCACTTAGGACACTCGAACGTAAATTTGGTCAACCACAGGCAGTAGTCAGTGCACACTTAGAAAAACTCAGCTCTTTTCCTCCATTAAAGATGCACAATAGTGATAACATCATAAACTATTCTGCAACAATTTCAAGTCTTGTTGGGGTCTTTAAATCACTTTCATATGACGCAGACCTTAAGAGCGCCTCACTTCTTAACACGGCTGTGCAAAAATTGCCGCCCAATCTAAAAGAGTCTTGGTCACTCTTCACAGTGAAGAAACATTGGGTTAAGCCAACACTCCTTGACTTCAACGAGTGGTTGAAGGAGAAGGCCGAGGCACATGATTTAATGAAACAAACTTCATCGAAAGCAAGAACTGAGGATAACACCAACTCAGTAGTAAAGACCAAAGTTGCCTCAAGAACTTTTGCTGCTAATACACAAACTAAGGGCACTCAAAGACCAGCCTCAACATCGGCAACGCCTGCAACCCCTTGCTGCATTGTGTGTAAAGGTAACCATCGCATCTGGGAGTGTAGGGTATTTAAAGAAAAGTCTCCCACTCAGCGAGCAAGGGTAGTGGCGGAAGCAAAACTGTGTTTCTCATGTTTGAGAGAAAAGTATATGTTTAGGCAATGCCCAAATCCCAGGAAATGCAGGAAAGACGGATGTAACAGCTCCCATAATACACTTCTCCATGGAGCTGAGAGGGTTTATCCATCAAAATCCCCTTCAAACAACAACAACAGTAATTCTAATGCGGGCGCAAATCAAAGTAAACTTCCTAGTGTCCAACCATCGAGTAAGACCACTACTTTGTCATCTGTCAGTAACGTGAAAGGCCTCCTTCAGGTGACTGAATTACAGCTGAAGAGCTCCTCCGGTAAAGATACCACGGCTTTAGTTTTGTGTGATACCGCTTGCAGTAACTCTTGGGTGTCCAATGATCTTGCAAATAGACTTGGTTTGCACGGTACAGCATTGAAACTAACAGTAAAGGGTATAAATACGGAGGAGGTTGTAGACACTAAGTTAGTTGAACTAATTGTAACACCACGCGACAACCAAGCATTTGAACCATTTAAAGTCAGCCCTTACGTAAAGGAAAATTTGAATGTAGGTGCCGATGTCATTAACATTAAAGCACTTCAGGAAACATACCCGCACCTAGCAGTTCTAAACCCAGTTACATATTGCTATGGAAACATCGAGATGATACTTGGACAGGATGTGTATCATGCCATCCGCCCGTTAGAGTACTTCGCTGCCGACGAGAAGTCCTCGCCCTTCGCTGTTCGCTTGCCCATAGGTTGGGTTCTAAGCGGCCCTCTACCGTCGTCCTCAGGTTTAGTCTCGACTTGTTTCAAAGCTAATATGGAGCAGGATTTTGAACTCGCTAGTCAGGTAAAATCTTGGTACGACATGGAGTCGTACGGCGCACTTAAGCAAGTAGACCCACGATCCGCCTCGGATGAACGTGCGCATGAAATTCTTGAAAACAACACCGTGCATAATGGAGAAAGGTACGATGTCCGAATGCTATGGGCTGAAGATAACATCGAACTGCCCAACAATTATTTCTCAGCGCTTGTTCAATTAAAGTCTTTGGAAAAGCGGCTCACGAAAGATCAGACATTAAGGGAAAAGTACTCGAATACCATCAAAGAGGACTTAGACAAAGGCTACGTAGTAAGGGTCAAAGATGCTCATAATGTGGAAAGTCGCTCGGAACGAGAGTGGTACCTACCACACCATCCGGTTGTTAACCCGAACAAGCCGGGCAAGGTTCGTAGGGTACTAAACGGAGCAACTAAATTCCGTGGCGCATCTCTTAATAAGTCATTACTCACCGGACCTGACTTACTGCAAAACCTAATCTATGTACTCCTACGGTTTAGACAGCATCCATTTGCTGTATCCGCTGACATCGAGGGAATTTTCCTTCAGGTTGGAGTGTTACCATGTGATCAACCATCATTGCGCTTTTTGTGGCGGGAGGACCCCACATCAAATGTTGTGGTACACCAGTATACGCGCCACATCTTTGGGGCAAAAGATTCGCCCACCTGCGCCAACTACGCACTTCAGCGCACGGCACGCGATAATGCTAAGGAGTACCCAGAAGCTGCGAAAGCCGTCCTTGAGAACTTCTACATGGACGATTACTTGGACTCAGTGGAATCCCCCGAGAGGGCCCTCATTAGGTCGAAGGAATTGGTGCATCTTCTCCATCTAGGTGGGTTCAAGCTTACTAAGTTTGTAAGCAGTGTACCAGATCTGGCTGACCAAATTGATGGGTCTGCTCAATCCACTGAACCGAAGGTCATCGTTTCATCAAAGGAGGAATCAATGCACGTGCTCGGGCTTAAGTGGGATCACAACAACGATACTCTGGTTGTGAACAGGGGTACTAACAGCACCATCACGAAAAGTTTAACACAGCGCTTGGTCCTAAGTCTTGTGTCAAAGGTCTACGACCCAATTGGTCTTGTCGCACCGTTCACTGTTGGTGCTCGGTTGATTTTGAAAGATATTTGGCGTGTCAATGGACAAAGTTGGGATGACGAGTTACCTAAAGACACAGTTGACAGATTCCTTGCCTGGTGTATTGAACTGCCGCGGTTAGCTGAGATCACTATACCGAGAAGTTACTTTTCGGGACCATTCCAACATCTTGAACTCCACATGTTTTGTGATAGCTCGCAAGACGTATTCAGTGCAGTAGGATTTCTTAGGGCTCAAGTAACTTGCACCTCCGGGGAGATTATAACAGAGCTGGCGTTTGTCTTGGGCAAGGCCCGTGTTGCACCTATGAAGGTAATGACAGTTCCTAAGTTGGAATTACAAGCCGCTCTCCTCGCTTCCCGTTTAAAAAGGGAAATCTGTCGAGCATTAACGGTTACTGTTGATAAAGTATTTATGTGGACAGATAGTACCATCGTCTTGCAGTGGATAAACTCAACAAACAAACACCCCATCTTCATTGCAAATCGTGTTAGTGAAATTCTGGAAAACACCAGCGTTGACCAATGGAACCACGTCGCCACTTGTGATAATCCGGCAGATGCTGGCATGCGTGGTATGTCCGCTGAAGTTTTGCAATCAAGTAGCTGGGTGAGGGGTCCTGACTTCTTGAGAACTAAGCAATTCCCTTTTGTGCCAAATACTGACGTCGTTGATAACAACAAACTCGGCGTTGTAACCAAGGAACAAGATGATGACTCCATCTCATCTCTAGCCGCATCCGTAACCAAGCCGCCTAAGGAACAAAGCTTTAATCTAATCCCGTTTGATAAGTTCAGTTCTTATCAAAAATTACTTCGTGTCACCGCATATGTGCTCCGTCTTTTACCATCTCATGAAAGTTACCGTACCGTAGACGGCAGCATAGCCGACCCTGTTGAGCTTGACGAAGCCGAGCGTCATATCCAGTACTTGGTTCAAGGAGAGTCCTTTAATACTGAAAGCAAGGATCTTCTTGACAACAAATCAGTTAAGAAGAGCAGCCGCATTGCTCAGTTTACTCCGTTTATTGGACCTCATGGTCTCATCCGTTCCTCTGGTCGACTCCGACGGCTAGTGGAACTTGACTTTGACACTAAGCATCCTATCGTGCTGGATGCGCGTCATACTTTTGTAAAACTGTTTCTGCGGCATACTCATTTGAAGAACCATCATCAGGGCGTCGGTTACTTAAGGTCAAAGGTACAGGAACGTTACGCCATCCTAAAACTACGTTCCACACTGCGTTCAATCAAATCAAACTGCGTCTTGTGTAGAAAGTTCCGCGCAGCAACCATTCAACCTATCATGGCAGACCTCCCAAAGGAGAG
Source organism: Convolutriloba macropyga (assembly GCF_964194025.1). Taxonomy (NCBI): domain Eukaryota; kingdom Metazoa; phylum Xenacoelomorpha; order Acoela; family Convolutidae; genus Convolutriloba; species Convolutriloba macropyga. The sequence continues at coordinate 18,582,655 of NC_134470.1, forward strand.
ACTTGCATACCAGTCTCCTCCCTTTACCAACACCGGGGTTGATTACTTTGGCCCATTCTACGTCACAGTTCGTCGGAATACCGAGAAGAGATGGGGATTTCTCTTCACTTGTCTCACTACTCGTGCTGTCCATGTTGAAGTTGTCCCGTCCATGGACACTAGTTCCTGTGTAATGGGAGTTGAGCGGTTCGTCTCCCGTCGGGGTACTCCTGCTATGATTTGGTCGGATAATGGTACGAACTTCATTGGAGCGGAGAAAGAGCTCCGTGAATGTGTGGAAAAATGGAATACGCTCAACATTGCTGCCGAACTTGCACTTAAGGGCATTAAGTGGAGGTTCAATCCACCCAGTGCGCCACACCAAGGTGGCATCTGGGAGTGGTTAGTTCGTAGTTTTAAAAGAGTACTGTACACTATCCTCGGTACTCGTCGCCTCACAGATGAGGTGTTGAACATTACTTTTTGTCTGGTCGAATACGCACTAAACTCACGTCCCTTAACGCCCGTAAGCGCCGACCCGTCCGACCTAGGCGCGATAACACCTAACCATTTTCTACTCGGTAACCAAGCAACCAGAATTCCGTCCATCGTTGGCGTCGACGAGTTTGAACATCGTAAGCGGTACGCCCGTGCACAGTCATACGCCAATGCAATTTGGGCACGTTGGCTCAAGGAGTATGTACTTGCACTGAACCGTAGATCTAAGTGGCAGACGCCTGCCGAGCAGCACCTCAAGGTCGGTGATTTAGTTTGGATCGTTGAAGAAAGCAACCCTAGGGGTTACTATCCAACTGCGCGGATTGAAGAACTTCGGTACGGCTCCGACAGCGTCGCCCGCTCCGCCGTCTTGCGCACGTCATCCGGATCGCTCGTCCGCCCACTCGTTAAGCTTGTACCGATCCTCCCAACGTTTTCTTCCGGGCCGGAGGATGTTACCGCGTATATGAACAATCTACTTAAGTGCGCTATCTAACCTAAGCGAGAAAGTATTACGTCATAATTTCTTAACCATGTAAGCCTTACAAAAAGATTAATTGCACACAAAATACGTTCTATTTGGCATAGAAAGCTCGGAAAAAGTTCGTCTAACATACTTTTCGTTGAGCCTACTAATATACTGAATCGATTGCGCTCTTTTTAGGCTTAATAATTTTATGTTTTGAAAACGTATCGGGGACCAATTTGAGTCGCAAATCGGCTCAGACAAAATACCTGCTAAAAAAGATCAAGCTAGATTTGCCGGGCCATTGAGATGGGCCGTTGGCCTTAATGCGTTGTTGAATACAGTCGACTTTGTCGCTTTTGCTTACTGAATTAACATACAAAAGAGCGTTTTACTCGCCGATAGTCTGAGTTATCAGCTATATCGGGGCAATTTTTAGCCAGTTCCCACCAAAACTCTTACACGATTTTGGGAAGTACGGGGGGGGGGGGGTTGAGGTAAAATATAATAATTCTCACTGACTCTTCATTACCCCCTTGTCGTTACATCGATTACATCGGTTTAACCTATAATGTTACCCTCAAATCTTCACTTTTTTTGATGGTTAATTTTCGGGGCGTCTAAAACCTTACAGTCTTTCTTACTCCGCCTTGCCCCCCAGCTTTATATCGTTTCTAAATTTAATCCACAGTTTACATCTTTTTGAGGGAAATTTTTAAAGGTAAAATCTAAAAATTACCCCACATTATCAACCTTATCTTACATCATTTTAACTCCTAATATTTACTCCCTAATCCTACATCTTTTCGGAGGGTATTTCTGAGGAATGGGGTCTAAAATTTTCTCCATCCCCCCTAATCTTACATCATTTTACCCCTGAAAAAATCTCCCCTTATCTTACATTTTTTGGAGGGTAATATTCAGGTGGTAAAATATAAAGCTCACACTCAGTACCCCATTACCCAACTAATATTACCACCATAGAGAAGTACCCCTACGCTAACACCAGTTTGGCGGTTAATTCGGAGTTAAATTTGAAACGGGCTATATTTTGTCGGTCTGTTTGAAGCATTGTTCCAATTAACAGAGAGAAATTACCAGTGCCACATTTTGTTTCGTTTCTCGCTAATCTTGGTACTCAAAAATCTTTTTTTCAGGAAACATCGGTCTACGAAAATTTAAATTCAACCTTTTCCTTCTTATTGCCTGTCTCTTTTTGAAGGTGGCTCGACAGAAAATCAGTGAGAGGGATTAGGTTACTTTATTGTTCCAATTTGTTTCCCAAAATGGGAGAATACCTCTGCGAGGCTGGTTTTTTTTCTTCAGTCAAATTTTATTAACGCACCCTTGAGATAAAAAAGAAAAACACCATTTTGTAGCCCTTGGAATCTAGTTTTTATAAATTATTTAAAAAAATATCTTAATAGTTTGTTATGGGAGACTCTCTAAAAATTGGAAGAAAAAATGCAAAAGGAAAAAGAAATTACTTCGGGGGGGGGGGGGGGAGGGACAGATCACCATTTAAGACAAAATTTAAAACATAAATAGAGATCAAAACGAGCAAAACAATTTGTTTTAAATTCAGTCAGGTTAAATGGAAATTTGTCAACAGTAAATCTCTACAGTTTCAAGACCAAAATTTAAATTTTTCCCGAACATTTTCAAAAAATGGATTTCGTTTTTTTTTCCTCAAAATTTTGTTTATTAAAATTTTCAAACGTCAGTATGTGTTCTGTTGGCTATAAATAAGGTATGAACAGTTTTTTCCCTGTTTAGAAAGAAAATTAAAAATCTCAGGCAATTTAAAGCTCTCAAAATAGCATTAATCAACTTTCAAAATATGAAACTAAAAATGGAGAAAGGTACTCTTTTCTGCATTCTAGAATTATTTTGCAAAAAGTTCTGATTTCAACAAAAGTAACTCATTCAGTAATCTAAAAACGCACAGAAGTAAAAAACCGGTTTCGTGAATTTTTTGTGAGTTATCGAAATAACAGATTGCAAAAATTTATACAAACATACTAAATAATTTTCAGAAATTATTGAGAAATTTAATTTGCTTTGCTGTGTTTTTAATATGCTCTTCAAACTGAGCTTTTCAAGTCTTTCAGCAGTTCTGTAAGTTGACAAAGCAAGTAGTTCTTTTTGTAATGTGAAACTCGTCATATGGTGAAGGAGGTTTCTTTCTAAAGAAGAAAAACGATGTTTCAGACCACAAAAAGATGAGAAAAATTCCTCAACTTTATTAAATGAGATCCTCAATTAAAGGCAGAAGGGAAAAATTTTAGGAAAATCTTAAAAATTTAGGAAAATTATCTCATATTTGCTACCGATTGGTGTTTCTAATATTTTCAAAATCAAAATTTTCTTTATTATTTTTTTCTGAGAGAAACACATCTATTTACCCCCTAATTCTACATCTTTTCGGAGGGTGTTTCTGGGGGTTGCAGTCTAAAATTTTTCCCATTACCCCCCTAATCTTACATTATTTTACCCTTAAAATAATCTCCCCTTATCTTACATTTTTTTGGAGGGTAATATTCAGGTGGTAAAATATAAAGCGCACACTCAATTCCCCCATTACCCACCTAATCTTACATAATATTACCACCATAGACAAGTACTCCCCTACGCTAACACCAGTTTGGTGGGTAATCCGGAGATAAATTCGAAACGGGCTATTTTTGTCGGTCTGCTTGAACCATTGTTCCAGTTAACAGAGAGGAAATACCAGTGCCACATTTAGTTTCTTTTCTCGCTAATCTCGGTAGTCAAAGTTCTTTTTCTCAGGAAACATCGGTGTACAAAATTTTAAATTTAACATTTTTCCATCTTATTGCCTGTCTTTTTTTGAATGTGGCTACAGAAAATCAGTAAGAGGGGGTTAGGTTACCTTATTGTTCCAATTTGTTTCCCAAAATGGGAGAATACCTATGCGAGGCTGGCTTTTTTAATGCAGTCAAATTTTGTTAACGCACCGTTGAGATAAAAAAACGCCATTTTGTAGCCCTTGGAATCTACTTTTTAAATGATTTAAAAATTATTTCAATATTTCGGGAAGGGAGACTCTCCAAAAATTGGTAGGAAAAATGCAAAAGGAAAAATAAATTATTTCGTGTGGGGAGGGGGAGTGACAGATCACCATTTAAGACAAAATTTAAAACATAAATTGAGATTAAAACGAGCGAAACAATTTGTTTTAAATCCAGTTAGGTTAAATGGCGATTTGTCAACAGTAAATCTCTACAGTTTCAAGACCAAAATTTAAATTTTTTCCAGAACATTTTCAAAAAATGGATTTCGTTTTTTTGCCTCAAAATTTTGTTTAACAAAATTTTCAAACGTCCGTATGTGTTCTGTTGGCTACAAATAATGTATGAATAGTATTTTCCCTGTTTAGAAAGAAAATAATGGAAAATCAAAAATCTCAAGCAATTTAGAGCTCTCAAAATAGAATTAATCAACTTTCAAAATATGAAACTGAAAGTGGAAAAAGGTACTCTATTCTACATTCTAGAATTTTTTTTGCAAAAAGTTCTTATTTCAACATAACTAACTAATTCAGTAATCTAAAAACGCACAGAAGTAAAAAACCGGTTTCATGAATTTTTTGTGAGTTATCGAATTGACAGGTTGCAAAAATTTATACAAACTTAATACATAATTTTTTGGTTTTAATGAGAAAATTAATATTCTTTGCTCCGTGTTTTTTATTGCTCTTCAAACTGATCTTTTTCAGTCTTTCAGCAGTTGTGTAAGTTGACAAAGCAAATAGTTCTTTTGTAATGTGAAACTCGTCATATGGTGAAGGAGGTTTCTTTCTAAACTTTCTAAATTCCTCAACTTTATTAAATGAGGTCCTCAGTTAAAGGCAGAAGGCAAAAACTTTCATAAAAATTTGAAAATTTAGTAAAACTATTTCATATTTGCTACTGATTGGTGTTTCTAATGTATTCAAAATCAAAATCGTGTTTATTACTTGTTGCTGAGAGAAACACATCTGAAGATGCACTTGTTATGTTTTTTCTAAAATCTCGCTCATGAGATGTCAAAAGTGACAAAATGTTTTGAAATTTAAAGAAAATTCAAAGTGTCAATTTTACAAATAATTTTGCAAATGCCTCAAGAAGTACCCACATAATATTCCAGAAAATTGCAATCGAGACGTTAATGAGTTATGACGAGCCTTGAATAAAAATCAAATGTCAAAAAGAAAATCTTAAAAGTGCGTTTTTTGTGGCAAGGAATTTCTTTGTGTGTGGGCACTTTTGTGGTTGTAGGTATGTTTGTGTGTGAAAATCTATGTTTTGTGTAAGAGAGAGTGTCAGTTGAATGGGACAGGAGAAAAAATTAGCGTGAGAGAGTAAGCTACTTTAAATGTCAGTCACATACAGAGGCTTAGCGCAAAAACTGTCAGAAACCATGAAAATTAGAAAAAGTAGTTAATATTTGTAAAATTTTACGTCTTTAATAATGCCCAATGCCAATAGTGTCAGTCTTGAGAACTGTTTGTAACACATGTGCAGGGTTTTAAAGAGAATAATTGCCCAATAACCTCACAAAAATTCAAAAGTGAAAACACTTTTTCAAAATTTTAATGAGCTCATTTCAAACTTAAGTGTCAATTTCACGATTATGGGTCCCCTACCTCAAACAATCTCAACGTAGTTTTCCAGAACAAACGAGCAATTAGAACTTATATGAACCGTGGCGAACCTTCAGAAAATATCAGTTGCCATAAAAGAAAGTCTCAAGGGGGTTTCTATTGGTGGCGTGGTTCGTTTTTGTGTGTTTCTGTTTGGGTGTATGTGCGCGCGTGCTCATATGAGTGTATTTTTATGTGTCCGTTCTTGAACTCTTTGGTATGTTTGTGTAAGCGATACGAAAAAGAGATTAAATCTGAGAGAGTTGGTTCCTGTTAGACAGAAGTTGAGGCAGAGTGCAAAAACTGTCGAAAATTGGAAAAGCTACTTATTATTTGCTCCAAAAAGCGGCTTCAGATATGTCAAACGACAGAAATGTTTGTTTTTTTTCTAAAATTTCTCTGATAAAACGTCTACGAGAGCTGAAAAATCTCGCAAAGCTTCAAAATCATTGCAAAATTTTGTGTCAATTTCCCCACTACCGATAATATTGCCTCGGTAAACCCTTACCCAAACTAGATTTCCCAGAAAAAGAAGTCAGAACTTTAAAAGAACGTTTTCAAACCTTGAGTAAATCTGGCAAAGTGAAAATTTTAAATTATTTTTTTCTGGTGTCTGTGTTTCTATTTCTGTTTGCTAGTGTGTGTGTGTGTGTGTGTGCTTGTGTGGGTTTATATACGTGTGTGCGTGTGCGTTTTCTTTGTGATATGTTTGTGTAATAGAGAGAGTTGGTTGTTTTTGATAAAAGTATAAGCAGAGGGCAAAGACTGTCCGCAATCATGAAAAGTTTGAAAAATTACTTAATATTTGTAACAAATTGCGTCGTTAAACCAGTTCGAAATAAAAAAACTGTTTGTTTTTAAATCACGCTGATGATACATCAGCTGAACATTAGATTTCCAATTATTCTCTTAAAAATCAAAATTAATTATTTTTCCTGGGAAGTCTTCAAAATATACATTTCCATGTTTAGTGTCAAAAATGCATTAATTGCGTTTAGTGTCATAGCAAGAAAAAAATTTTTTGTAGTCATAAGCACAATTTTAAAAGATTGCAGTTTTTCTTTAAGAGTTTGAGCCTTGTTATCAAACTTTTGTTTTTGGGCTCGGAAGAAAATTGAAAATTTTGCTTTGGAAAATATTAACTGCACCAGCACTTGATTTTGCCCAATTTTACATATCACCTTTAACCACATTTATTAATATTGAACTGTTTCAATCAGTTTCCTCGAATCAGCTAACTGGAAGCAGTCGTGAAAATGATTGCTGCCTTCCTGCAAAGACAAAAATTCCAGATTTTTGCAAATATTGGGCCGAGGTACAATCCAGCCCTAATTTTGGTTCGAGCTAAAATCTCCTGTAAAATTTTGGGTCGAGCTAAAGTCTTTTGAGAAAATTGAGGTCCAGCTTAAGTCTTTTGAGGCAAATCTGAGACGAGCTAAAGTCCAGGATGTCTTAAAGTCAAGCTAAAGTCTTTTCATAGCTCAAATGTGTCGAATATGATCTTTCCATAGTATATTGGTGGAGCATTGTCTTTTCATAAGTCTGTACCTAGACCTGGGAACCTTACAATTGCAACAATTGAAACTTTGATATTTTTATTGTTACTCGATTTCGCAAATCAGGGATCAAATATAGCGTTTCCGAAGCTGTTGACCTATTTTGACTTCCCATGGATTTCTATCACGGCATTGCAGAACACCAAGCTGGCAGCAGATATTCGGCCTTCATTTTTCCTTCAGAAGTGTATTTTGGCGCCAAATTGTGTTGATGATCATGTCAAGTTTTCGAATATCAGAATTCGATCGAAATGAACTTAGCTTTATGTTTATTGGTAGTGTAAATTAAATTATCTCTCCATATAAGAGAACTAAGGCAAGACTTGTTTTTTCAATTATTTTACAGTAAATTTGTTATTGTCGTATTTAAATCTAAGTGCCTTAGATGTAAACGAGTGCGAGAATGACAATGCTTGTGAGGAGAATGCAGACTGTGTCAATTTGGAGCTCAGTTTCTCCTGTCAATGTAAGACTGGCTATGTAGACAATGGAACACAGTGCGCAGGTTAGCTAGCTTGGTTCACATTCAAAAAAACTAACATGAGTCCCATTCAGTGGTGATGGAATGCAGCTAGCTTCCATGATCACATTTTCAAAGATCTTTAAAAGTTTCCAAAAAACTCAATTCTAAACGCACTTTTAAGTCATTTAGCTCCCCTTGGCAGTTCATTGCACGACCCAAACCTGCTCGATTAGGTTGACTTTGGTCGGTAACAGGGGTGCAACACTACCCTGACCTAAGCTGGCTCTTATTAGACTATCCAGACTGTATGTAACGCTCTGATCAGACCGTGCACTGTAGACTGAGCGCTAATCAGGCTATATCCAGACCGTGGAGCTCAATTCAGATGAAGAATAAGCGGTATAACTTGTTAAAATTGTAAGAATTACAGAATATGTTTCCAATTTGCAACGATTTTTTTTTGCATTAACCGTAGCAGCAGTTAAAAGATGCGAATGCTCAGGAGTAAAAAAATTTTTCACCGCTATTCAAAGTATTTCTTGTAGTTTTGATTCCTCTGCTTTGGTTGCAAACCTCAGTGTGATTTTGATGGATGTTTACCGAGTTATCGCGATCTTGGATGCGTTCATTTTAACCCATTTTCCACGGTATTATTGCCTTTATTGTACTGCTCTTGCTAAGTTGACTATGTTATAAGCACTATAAGCACTATGTTATATATTAAAAAGGTCAAAATAGCGTCAGATCAAACTGAAACTAAACAAAAGAACTTTTACTTCACTATAAAAGATATCGGACCACTCCATAATAGGGCTTGGTAACAGTTAGACAAAATACAAGAAAAACAACCAAGTTAAAAAATTGGCCTGTTTTTAAAAAAAAAATTTTAAAGTAAAAAAACCTTTAGATGGCAATTGAAGACATCCAATCCAACATGTTTATGATGTTGAATGTTTTCAATTGCTATTCAATGCCCGTCTCTATAGGAGGGCTTTAAGAACTGTCATTATCCAATTTTTTATGCGGTTACAAAAAGAACAACAAAGAGAGAGAAAAAACAAAGACTGAAATAAAACTTGCGAGAAAACTCTGTCGAAGCCGTAAAGCTGTATAGGCTACAAGTAGACAAAGAAAGAGAAAAAAGTGCGAAATTAAGTAATGCTTTTGTATTTTTTGGAAAGATTTATTTTCAAAGTCATGAAAACCATAAGCTGCGAAATGAATTAATCAAAATAGATTTGTCTATTCGTCCAAAGGAGCGCATGAAACTTGAATTTCTCCGGAAAATTTCTTACGCTTACAAAAAGAACGTCAAATAAAAAGAAAAAATTAAGAATTGGTTAACTTTTTTTGCAAAAAACCCGTGGCGAAGCCTGTAAATTCATAGCTAATTCATCATAAACATTAGATTTTGTCCATTTCCACTTTCCCTGGGCAATAATAATGTCATATTTGACCTGTAATTAACGAGACTAGGTAACAAATAGACAAAAAAAAACAAAAATGCGAAGTTAAAAGGTGTCTATCTTAAATTAATTGTTTTCAAAGTCATGCAAAACCATCAACTATCTACTCAAATAAAAATATAGGCTCATTTTTTTCTTCATAAAAAGCCAATGAGACTTGTAATTATCTATGAAATTACATACGACTGTAAAGACAAACTAGAAACCACTGTTAAAGACAAACGTAAAACTTTCACTTAAATGCTTCGGGAAAGGGGTGTCGAAGCCGTTTGTGCAGTAATATTTGCCTTAATAGACTTTTATATGCTCCAATATCCTTATTTTGATCGCTAACAATGTAATATGTGAGCTGTCAATAATGCTATAATGAAGTAGTATCAAAGCGAGAAAACGAAAATTTAACTCGTAAAACCACAAGAGGATTTAATTTAAATTCAGTAGGAAAAGAGAGGAAGAAGAAGCACTCTTTCTTTGCTGACAATAAGCTACAAGTTGACGAAATTAAGTGAAAAATAGTGGCAAAGTTCAATCAGCCGTTGTTTATTTAAAAAATAAAACATTTTTAAATGTCAAAACGACCCTAATCTTTCGAGTAAAGAAACCAGATGCATTATTTTGGGACTGCTTAGGAAACCAATTGTACCTATCAACAGAGAGCTTTGGTTTGAATTTTTCTGTGCTGTGATTAACATAAAAAAGCCGAATTGAAAAAAAATGACCATCTGATTACAATCCAAATAATTTCTGGATTATAACAAACCAAGATTGAACCAGCACCAGCCATGTTATTTTTGTTTGACCATTAAGAACACTCAATTGTTTCGAATGTTATTGATCTATGTAAAATGTTAGTTAAAAGATCAAAGATAAATGCTACGTTTCTGAAAATCATAGTAAATGTAGCAAAAAACGGCAAAATTTTAATTCGAGACTCTTCTCAAAGGAAGTGGAAGTAGGACCAGCTAATTTTGTAGTTTAGAAAAATTGTGTTGTTTGTATTTGGTTGAAGTTGTTTTTGGATGTGCCAAAATTTATCTAAAAAAATTAAATTAAATTAGTCAAAAATATCTTTCTGTCTTTAAAAATTAATTCAACAGTACTATTGTTAACAATTTTTAACCTATGTTTGCACAATTGACAGAACTTTAGGCAAAAAATTCTGAAAATGTGAAGAAAAATAACGCAAATTGGTCTAAATTTCACAAAAGTTTAAACCACGATAGAAACCGATTGTCAAAGAACCTTAGATTCCACACTCTATGCTGGTGAGAAGAAAATTGAATTTAATAACTTTTTTGGAACAATTTTATGGTTTCTCTATTTATTGAACAATTCATCTCTATAACTCTACTTGATCCCGACGGGCTACAAAGATATCCTAGAGCAGCTACATTTTTTAGACTCCAACAAAAAGAGGTTTTTGATAGCTTAAGACTCAGAAGTTATTGATTGGTATAGCAGATTTTATCTTTTTTACTATTGAGTCCTTTAGTACCTTATCTTATCTTTTATTTATTTTTTATATCAGTTGACCTCAGTTTGAAATTTAGGAGCCGAAAGTTGTGTGTTTTGTTGTCATTTGTTTTAGCTTAAGCTTGATCACAGTTCACAAAGTATTTTTTGTTTATGATAACATAAACAAAAAAATTCAGCCTAATTATTCTTAATAAAGAATAACTTTTGCCATTTCGCCGTTTTTGGCGTTCAAATTTAGGCGTGGAATAATTTTTTTCTGAAAGGTTTATGAGTGTATTTCAGATAAATAATAAGCCGATAAAACTTTTTGGGTCAGAAACCCAAAATAAAGCGACAAGAAAGAAACTCTGAGAAATATGATCAAAAATTAAATGTTATACTAATTTCTCATGTTTTCTTCTAATAATAGAGCATGAAATTCGGTTAATGAAGATTGTATTTAGATGCTGTCTAGATGCATTTTTTGTAGCCAAGCCTCAAAAAATAATTTCAAAAATTAAAGAAACAAATAGCAGTACGTAGCAAAGTGACTTTACAAAAAATATAGGCAACACTATAATAGAAATCCATCAAATTTGAATTGCTTTCTCCTTTATACGGGAAAAAGTTCAAACAGCATTAGAAAAAAAGAAGAATATGTAAAAAATTATTGAAATGATAACAAGCTTCTTTATTTTAAAAAAGGTGAACAAATCTGACTTAGTGGAGAGAAGCTTTCCAAAAGCTTTAATAAAATGGATTGAATAGTGATACCATGCAAAATGAACGAGAAGAATGAAACACTGAAGAACAGTTCAAAATCTATCAAAAAACAAATTTTGGGGCAAAATTTTATCGAATTTGATCAAAATTATTTTTCAAAAAATAAATATTTTTGAAAGGTATGCTGAATCGTTATTTTAACAGGAAAAAGACCAATATCAAGCGAAAGGAATCACTCAATCGCCATATGTTTTCATGAAAAAGCGTAAACACAAACTTAGTATATAGAATTATATTGCGCCGATTTCAGCTAAAGGGGAAAAGGCGCTTAAACTCCCGCAAAACTTTTGAACTGGACATTTTTGTTGTGACTTTCTTGCAAATGAAAATCTTATAAGCACTATGTTATAAGCACTATAAGCACGATGTTATATATTAACAAGGTCAAAATAGCGTCAGATAAAACTGAAACTAAACAAAAGAACTTTTACTTCACTATAAAAGATATTGGACCACTCCATAATAGGGCTCGGTAACAGTTAGACAGAAAACAAGAAAAACAACCAGGTTGAAAAATTGGCCATTTTAAATAAAAATTTCGTAGTAATTAAAACCATTAGATGGCAACTGAAGACATTTAATCCAACATGTTTATGATGTCGAATGTTTTCAATTGCTATCCAATGGCCGTGTCTATAGGAGGGCTTTAAGACGTGTCATTATCCAATTTTTTATTCGGTTGCAAAAAGAACAACAAATAGAGAGAAAAAACAAAGATTGAATTAAAACTTGCGAGAAAACACTGTCGAAGCCGTAAAGTTGTATATGCTACAAGTAGACAAATAAAGAGAAAAAAGTGCAAAATTAAGTAATGCTTTTGTATTTTTGGGAAAGATTTATTTTCAGAGTCTCGAAAACCATAGGCTGCGAAATGAATAAATTAAATAGGTTTGTCTATTCGTCCAGGGAGCGCATGAAAATTGAATTTCTCCGGAAAAATAAAACATTTTTGAAAGTCAAAACGACCCTAATCTTTCGAGTAAAGAAACTAGATGCTTTATTTTGGGACTGCTTAGGAAACCAATTGGACCTATCAACAGAGAGCTTTGATTTGAATTGTTCTGTTCTTTAATTAACATAAAAAAGCCGAATTGAAATAAAATGACCATCTGATTACAATCCAAATAATTTCTGGATTATAACAAACCAAGATTGAACCAGCACCAGCCATGTTATTTTTGTTTGACCATTAAGAACACTCAATTGTTTCAAATGTTATAGATCTATGTAAAATGTTAGCTAAAAGATCAAAGATAAATGCTGCGTTTCTGAAAATCATAGTAACTGTAGCAAAAAACGGCAAAATTTTAGTTCGAGACTACTCTCAAAGGAAGTGGAAGTAGGACCAGCTACCTTTGTAGTTTAGAAAGATTGCGTTTTTTGTTGTTGGTGGTAGTAGTTTTTGGATGTTCCAAAATTTAGCCAAAATATTAAATCAAATTAGTCAACAATACCATTTTGTCTTTAAAAATTAAGTCAACAGTACTATTGTTAACAATTTTTAACCTATGTTTGCACAATTGACAGAATGTTAGGCAAAAAACCCTGAAAATGTGAAAAAATAACGCAAATTGGTCTAAAGTTCACAAAAGTTTAAACCACGATAGAAACCGAAATTCAAAAAAAATTTTAGATTCCACACTCTACGCTGGACGAGCTTTTTAATGTTACAACTCGCAACTCTCTACGATATATGTTGAACGATCAAAATCGACTGATAAAAAAATCCATTCGAGTATATAGTCCCCCCACTCCCTCAAGAGGGGTGAGAACAAAAATGAATTTAATAACATTTTTTTGGAACAAATTCATGGTTTCTCTGTTTATTGAACAATTCATCTCTATAACTCTACTTGATCCCGACGGGCTTCAAAGATATACAAGAGCAGCTACATTTTTTAGAAAACAACAAAAAGAGGTTTTTGATAGCTTAAGACCCAGAAGTTATTGATTGGTATAGCAGATTTTATCTTTTTTAGCATGGAGTCCTTTAGTACATTGTCTTATCTTTTATTCTTTTTTTATATCAGTTGACCTCAGTTTGAAATTTAGGAGCCAAAAGTTGTGTGTTTTGTTGTCATTTGTTTTAGCTTAAGCTTGATCACAGTTTCTCTCATGTTTTCTTCTAATAATAGAGCATGAATTTCGGTTAATGAAGATTGTATTTAGATGCAGTCTAGATGCATTTTTTGTAGCCAAGCCTCAAAAAATAATTTCAAAAATTAAAGAAACAAATAGCAGTACGTAGCAAAGTGACTTTACAATAAATATAGGCAACACTATAATAGAAATCCATCACATTTGAATTGCTTTCTCCTTTATACGAGAAAAAGTGCAAACAGCATTAGAAAAATCGAAGAAGTAAAAAATTATTGAAATGATAACAAGCTTCTTTATTTTAAAAAAAGGTGAACAAATCTGACTTAGTGGAGAGAAGCTTTCCAAAAGCTCTAATAAAATGGATTGAATAGTGATACCATGCAAAACAAACGAGAAGAATGAAACATTGAAGAACAGTTCAAAATCTATCAAAAAACAAATTTTGGGGCAAAATTTTATCCAATTTGATCAAAATTATTTTTCAAAAAATAAATTTTTTTGATAGGTATGCTGAATCGTTAATTTAACAGGAAAAAGACCAATATCAAGCGAAGGGAATCACTCAATCGCCAATTAGTTTTCATGAAAAAGCTTAAACACAACATAAGTATATAGAAGTATATTGCGCTAACTTCAGCTAACGGGGAAAAGGCGCTGAAAATCCCGCAAAATTTTTCAACTGGACATGTTTGTTGTGACTTTCGTGCAAATGAAAATCTTCATTCAAACTTTCTGATTGCAACTTTGGCAGCAATGGCCTGATTTACTTCTATTTCTTCTATTCGTTAACTATGTTGGAACTTTCCGCGCCACACAGGCTTGCAATTTGTGATCACAATTGGGGTAGGAGTTTAAAAAATTGACTGTTTTTGCAATTTTTATTCTCAATCTATGATATCTTGTTCAAATTTTATAATACGTTTGTAAATGCTCAAGGCTCATCTTGTTGCGGCAATTTAACAGAAGAACTGTTTTTTTTTCAAAAATGTATTTATGGCGTTCTCGTTTACTTGCGCTCAAAGAAAATTTGCAATTATTGTTTGGCTTTGGTGACTTTTTTATGCAACTTTTTGTTTGATTTAGTTTGGTCTGCTTAACTTGATTTTCCTGCTCCAAGGTGGGATAAACTGGCAAATATTCTAGATGGGATAAACTGTTATAGATTTCTTAGTACACCTGTAGACTCTAAACTTATGTTTGGTTGAAGCTCCCCAGGTTGTTGAAAATCTCTCATGTAGGGCGTTTTAATAGGTCTGGAGTCCCCGATACTCGAGAGCCCATTCCCAGCCACTTCTGATTACCCTCTTACCCGATAATGCAGAACCTAATAAGGTAGTTTCATTCTTATGGCTGAGAAACTATAGAATTTGGGTTTGATCTTCATTTTTTTTGCATTTGAAACACATACAGTCAACGAACTGCACCATTTATATTTCTTAATCTTCTCTTTTTTAAAATCGTTTTTATCAAACTCATTACGTCACCAATCCTACATATCAATTATGTCTGTGTTTAAGAACATTAATGACCACTTACAGCTTTGAAGAAATGTAGTTAAATTGTGGACAACAATGACACGAAAAGCTACAGAAATTCCCTACAAAATTTCTTCAATCATCTCGAAGTTTCGCCTTTTAATTTTGTAACTGTCCGCAATTTGTGAGCAGAGTTATGGTTATCAATGTCCGCAAATTTGAGCATGCTTATTCAATTTCAAGTTTCTGCTTCGCTCTGAATTAATTTCTAAATTTAGTTTGCAGCCAATGATTACAATGTAAACTACAAAATCAATGAGAAAAAATTGTATGCTTTGTCCACAACTTTACATTTCGATCAAAACGTAGAAAGATTGAGGTGCAAATAACACACGACTTTTGTTCGCTTTGGCTCATCCGAGAGTGAATTTGGACTCAGTTTCAACGACATCAATTTAACGGTCCCAAACTGAAGCACCAGAAACCAAACTTTTTTATACAAATAAAATTAGTTTATTTTCTAATAATTTTTTTATAGTGCTGCTGTTCCTTATAGATAAAAAATAATCTTTGAGTTTTTAATTAAAATCTTTTTGTGCTGTTTTAATTCTTAGATAAAAAGAGTCTTCTGATCAATTTAATAAAAGTCACTCAGTGCTGTTTAACTTTATAGATTAAATTAGTCTCCTGACTATTTTAATAGATAGTTCCCTCAGAGCTGTTTTTCTATTACCAGATGATATTTGAGTCTTAGAGAAACGATTGGTTACAGATTATTAAATTGATCCAGCAAAAACAAATAAAAACATTCGAATCGATCTCATGAATTATAAAAATTAGTTCATTGAAAATAACAGAAAAGGTCGGACAAAATGTAATCAACAGCAAATTTAATTTAACGCAAGAAGAACTTAAGTTTTTTTTCTGAGATGAAGTTTTATTTTTGAAACATAATCACGACATTCTGATATCTTTATGCCTTTAATAACGTTGTCTGGCCTCTTTATTTTGAAATTAGCGTATTGTGAGAAAGCGTATTTAGTGTATCAGATCATCAGAACAAGTATGTCATCTGTTCCCAGTGAACATCTGTTACTGAATATTTTCCATCCGTTTTAATATATATTTTTTAGAAAAAACCTATAAGCTTAGTTTCTATCCTATTAAATTCAATTTTGATTCATTTTTGATTAATTTGCTAAAGTGTTCCTCACCTGTATATATTTTGAACATCATGACTAGCATGTCTTTTTATAGTCGTAATATTTTTTTGGCTTTTTCAAATTCAGCTAACAATATCAAAGCATGTGGATATAATTATTTTCATATGTTAATTTTCACAGGAAGTATTTACTGAGGGACTTTTATACGGAAAAATTGTCACCATTCATCAGTCATCGCTCAAGGAGCGGTTTGTTGTCTGGATGTTAATGACTTTAGCCTGGACCTTAGCCAGGATGTTAATGACATAAAAGTCGGATAATAGTGACACAGATCTGTCGGCCCTTCTCGCTTGTCATCAAACTCCGCCATTGCGTATATTTGTCACAAATAGTCCAATTTTGAGTAAATTTGATTAGGTTACCTTCCTGGCACTGTTGTACGCCTAATTCTATAAAACCTGAACTTAAAAAATGGGGAGCAGACTGTGTTATTATTTGCTGGCAAATCTTTTTGCTCAAAAACTTGATTTGACAACTTAATTGTGATTATCTTGTCTTTTGGTTCTTGTTATCACTTTTTGGGGAAAATTTATTCCTACTGGAGACCTTTCTCTGATATTGTATTTTAAATGTCAGATTGTTTTTTGATTTTGCTTTGTTTCATGTGAATTGATTATAACAGGTAAGATTTTCTGCAGTAAAATTGTCTTGGATTATGTGAATAAAAGTTAGAAATCATATCATGCAAATCAGGAAGTCAAATTAAGAAACATTGAAATTAATATTGACTATTTCAATAAAAAGTCTTGAAAGCTGTTTTTGTTTCAATAGCTGATATTTGGGTCCTAGAAAACGGATTGTCTACAGATTGTTGCTAAGCAAATATATTGTTTTTAGATTACAGAAAAAATGATCAAGCAGGAAAATGCAAGCCGATTTCTTAAAATATAATTGTTGGTTCATTCGCACACAGAAATTTACGGATAAGTTCGGACAAAATGCAAACAACTGCAAATTTAACCTAGCGCAAGAGGAACGCAATTTTCTTCTGCAATGCAGCTTCATTTTTTAACATAATCACGTTATTCTGATACCTTTATGCTTCCAATAACGTTATGTTAACTTTTGAAAATAACGCATTTTGATACAATAATGGACCTGATCATCAGAATAGTTATGTCATCTTTTCTTTTCTCTTTTGTGTCTCACCCAATTTTTGCAATAAGTCTCTAAGTGCTGAAGGCTAATACCGTTCCAACAACTCAACAGCAAAAACGTTTTTTGAAAAATGTATTTATGGTTTTTACTTTTACTTGAGCTCAAAGAGTTTGCAGAAATTGTTTGTAAGTAGTAGCTTGTTGTTCGACTTTTTGTTTGATTTAGTTTGGTCTGATTAATTTGACTTTCATGCTGCAAGATGGGATCAAATAGTAAATATTCCAGATGGGATCAACTGGTATAGATTTCTAAGTACACCTGTAGACTCTAAACGTATGTTTGGTTGAAGCTTCCCAGTTTTTCAAAAATCTTTCATGTAGGGCGTTTTTGTAGGCATGGTGCCCCAGTTACTTGAGAGCCCATTTCTAGCCATTTTAGAGCACCCTCGTCACCGATAATGCAGAACCCAATACGGTAGTTTTATTCTTGTGGCTGAGAAACTATAGGATTTGGGTTTGATCTTCAATATATTGCATTTGAAACAGAAGCGCTCAACGAATTGCGCCATTTTACTTTTTATCTTCTTTTTTAAAAGTCGTTTTTTTGAAGTATTGCCGTCGCCGATCCTACATATCAACCTTGTCTGTGTTTGCGAACCTTAATAGCCACTTACAGCTTGAAAAAATTATTGTTAAACTGTGGACATCAGTGACACAAAGAGCTGCGGAAATTGCTTGCAAAATTGCTTCAGTTATCTCGAAGTTTCTCATTTTTTGCGGTAAATGTCCTCAATTTTTGAGCAGAGATACGGTTGTCAATGTGCCCAAATTTGAGCATGCTTATTTGATTTCAATTTTATGCTTCGCTCTGAATTGATTTCTAAATTTAATTAGCGGCCAATGATTACAATATATACTACAAAATCAAAGAGAAAAAATTGTATGATTTGTCCACAATTTTACTTTTCGATCAAAGTGTTGAAAGAATGAGCTGCAAATAACACACGACTTTTGTTCGCTTTGGCTCAACCGAGAGTGAATTTGGACTCAGTTTCAACGACATCAATTTAACGGTCCCAAACTGAAGCACCAGAAACCAAACTTTTTAATACAATTATAATTAGTTTATTTTCAAGCAATTTTTTCAGTGCTGCTGTTTCTTATGGATAAAAAGTAATCTTTGAGTTTTTAATGAAAGTCTTTTAAAGATGTTTTAATTCCTAGATGAAATTAGTTTTCTGATCAATTTAATAACAGTCACTCAGTGCTGTTTAACTTTATAGATTAAATCAGTTTCCGGACTATTTTAATAGAAAATTCCTCGAAGCTGTTTTCTTTTCACTAGATGATATGTGGGTCCTAGGAAAACGATCGCTTACAGTTTATTAATTTGATCAAGCAAAAACTAATAAAAAATATTCAAATCGATCTCATGTATCATAAAAATTAGTTCATTGGCACACTGAAAGTAACGAAAAAATTTGGACAAAATGCAAACAACTGAAAATTTAATCTAACGCAAGAAAAAGGCAATTTTTTTCTGATTGCAGGCTTCATGTTTGAAACATGGCCACGACATTCTGATATGTTTATGCCTCTAATAACGTTACGCTGCCTCCTTACTTTGAAACTAGTGAACTGTAATAAAATAGTGTATCAGATCATTAGAATAGGTATGTCATCTTTTCATGTTTATGGTATTGAATATAATCTTTCGGCTTTTCTAGTTTTTTTCGAAATCTAATATCTTTTGTTTCTATCATACTAAACTCAATTTTAATCCATTTTGATTTTTTTGTTAACAGTCCCTCACCTGTATATATTTTGAACATCATAACTAGCATGTCTTTTTCTAATCGTAATATTTTTAATGGTTTTTTTTTCAAATTCAGCTATCAAAATCAAAGCTTGTAACTTTTTTTTTAATGTTTTTTTACAGAAAGTATTTACTGAGGGGCTTTTATACGGAAAATTTGTCATAATTCATCAGTCATCGCTCAAAGAGCGGATTGTAGTTACTTTAGCATGTATGCTAGTAACATAAGTATCGGGTAATACTGACACATATCCGTCGGCCCTTCTCGCTTGTCATCAAACTCCGCAATCGCGGATATCTGTTTCAGATATTCCCAAATTTGAGCAACTTTGATCAAGTTTCCCTTCCTGGCACTGTTGTACGCCTAAACTTAGGAAGACTAATCTTAAAATATGAGCAAGACAGTGCTGGCATTTGCAGGCAAATCTGTTTGGTAACATAGTGGAAAAAATTTTATCTTTTGGTTCTTATCATCTCTTTTTGCAGAATTTTTATTCCTCCTGGAGACTTTTCTTTGAAATTGTAAATTAAAATCTAGAATGTGATTTGATTTTTAATAGCCGCTCTCATCTTCTCAGCCGGCTATAATAGCGCTCCTATTTTTTTACAATTCAAAGAATTTGAATTGTATTGGGGCGCTGTCTTTTTTTTAAGATCTGTTCACACAATTTTGTGATTTTTGAGGTCAAATTGGAGTAGTGATTTTGGTCACGCCGAAACAGGAAATGGAGCGAAAAAGCGAGTGGTTTTGCGGCGTGAAGTTTTTTCGCTCTAATTTTGAAGTAGAGTGAGAAAACGGTGTTTGAACAAAAATTCGGTTTCTCGGTATTGGTTTTTTGTTCACATGCGGCGACTTGACTCTAATTTTTACCGTTTTTTCGATTTTTTGGATCGGATTTTTTTCTAAATGGTTTTCCCAATCAATTCACAGCTCATTCTAGGCCTAGCTTTTTGTTTGAATTAATTTTTCAGTTCTCGCTTGTGGTTTTTGTGTTAACATGCGGCATTTTGACATTGATTTTCTGTTTATTTCTTATTTTTTTGTTCTGATTTTTTAAAAAATGGTTTTCTCAATTCACTCATTGTCCATTCTAGGTCTAGTTTTTCTGTTTAGCCAATGAAAATTCTCTGAATGGTACGTCAGGACTTGTCCTGCTATGTTTTTTTACTTGAATAAAAAATTTAAAAAATGTTTATTTTTTTATTTTATAAAAAAATGTTTATTTTTACTCGAATAAAAAAATGCTTCGCTTTACCTCATTTTGCCGCTTTTTCAACATTTTGCGTGATATCTTTTTGACTTCTCTAGGCTAGTTTCTCTCTTCATTCATTTTGCTAAAAGTGATTTTAAACATCAGTTGCTCAGCAAAGCAATTCAAAATGAACAGAGTCAGTATAAAAAATTGAAGTCAGAAGTAGAAACGGGATAAACTCATAAAGCCCAATTTTAGATGCCCGCTATTTGAACGTCGTTCCTATAAGTCTTAGTTACCATCTCTAATGCTGATTGGTATTGATAGTAGCCCCTGTAGCCCCTCTCTAAGAAACAGAAGTACGTTATGTTCAACTACGAAATGCCATCAAAATAAATCCGACTAAAAAAATGTTTTTGTACAAAAATCTTTTTTTTCCAATATCTTCTATTCTTTCAATCCCAATCATGCTTATTGGAATCAACGGCGGCTATTTTCCGGCAATCTGCCGGGTATGTTTCTTTGTGTCATATGAATTGATTATAACAGGTAAAAGTTTCTGCAGTAAAATTCTCTTGGAACATATGAACGAAAGTTAGAAATCAAATCATGCCAATCAGGAAGACAAATTAAGAAACAATGAAATTAATATTGAAACTTCAAAGCTTAATGTTTAAAATAAATTTTTTTCTTGGCAGCTTGGCTTTTTTGTCGGTTACTATACGATCAGCATTCTTGCCAGCAACACCTTGAAAGATCTGATAAGATGTCACTCCATAATATTCTCTGATATTATTCTCGGTGAACGCCTGTTAAAATTTTGCGGAATGCAAAGTTTTGTAGGTTACTGGAGCAGTTAGATCATTAGCCTCTAGTTGTGGATTTTTTGAACTTTCAGTGATCTACGAATGGGGCAACTGGAGTCCAAATTTGGTCACAAGTGTTAATAGTGATGTCTTATTGGCCAAGAAAAAGATACGCAATTGCCTTGGGTCTGATGGGAATATAGCCGACAACTCGAAATGTACAGGCAGCTACCATGAATTTGTCCTGGTCTACTGGAAAACCAGTACAGCCAAAAACTGGGCAGGTAATTCTTTTGGTACTACTGGTAAAGCATTCGTGACCGTGTAACTCCAGAAATTTATTTTAGCATATTTGACAAGTGCTATATTACCAGATAGCGATTTGCATTTATAATGTAACCTGTGCTGTAACATGGGAGCAGAACATTCTAGGTGTAATCATATAGGGGGAATAGGCTAGTAGTTTACATGTCAGACTGGCGTCGGCATACCGATGGCTGGAAAGAAACATCGGTGTGAAATTTTTGCACCCATTCAATTTCTCTGAAATCTGCTAGATAGATTTTTCACTTTCGAATCAGCCGTTCCCTGCTAGTCGTTCCAGAGCAATTCATCGACTATAGTCGGTTGATGTTCTAAAGAAGCAAGGCGTGTGAAAAAACGTGCAATTTGGTGGCAGGTGGAATGACAGCACACAATTAAGACAACGTACTGCTGGTGCTCTTTGAGTCTAAGATCCCCAAACAATGACATCACCTCTGCATCTCACTATGCATCGAAAATAACAAGAACAATTGAAATTGACTACTAAAAGAACACGGCTCAGCATGCGGCATTAAAAACCATTGAGAACAGTTAGAAAGTTTTAATGGACAAAATTGGAAAAATTCTGTGCCCAGAGACTGTCTGGAAGAGTTCCGAATCACAACAAAAGTATTTACAACAACAGCACAGAACAGGAAAAGGGGAATACTTGAAAAGCATGTGCTGTCTCTCAAAGTTGTTAACTATACCATTAGAAATTCCATACCATTATGATTGTAATCCAGTGTTGATGAACTAATCTTTAAAATTCTCAGACACAAAAAGAAGTTACCATTAGAGTCTCAGACACAAAAAGAAGTTACTATTAGAAATTCTCAGACACAAAAAGAAGTTACCATTAGAAGTCACTATACCACTAGAAGTTAACTATACCATTACAATTGTAATCCAGTGTTGATGAACTAATCTTTGAATTCTCAGACTTAAAAAGAATATTCAATACAAATACCCAGAATCAGGACATCAGCGCAGTCTGAACGCACTATCAGTTCTCAACAGAGATCCTCTCTCGGAGCAGGAGAAGAAAAGGAAAGTTTCAAAGTGTCGTTTTTGGTCTTTTGCTGCCCAAGAAGGCAATTTCACTTTGTTCAAAATAGGAAAAAAATATGAGACGACGATTTCAAAAAATTTACATAAGTTATCGTTGAACGTCATTTAAAAAAATTAGATTTTGTTGCCGACGATTGATGTTAATTTTGATCTTTCTAATGTTGAGTTATATTGCTGTATTTGCCTGGATTCAGAATGGTTCATAACCAGAAACCCCCAACACGCCAATTTTTTTTTCAATTTTCCCTTAAACTAACTGAAGTTCACTTTCAATTAGTCAATATTCAAATTTTCCACTGAGTGCTAATTTTTAAGTTTAGTAAATTTCTGCCAAGCTTTTGCACCCAGGTCGAGAGCTCCGCGCCCCATTACGTCGCCAATCCTTCTTTTTGAGCAAGCAAATTTGCTTGCTGAAATCAGCATTGTCCGCTCTCCCATGTTTTAAGATAGTGCTTAACAGGTTTTCGCGGACGACAGTCACAGTAAAGGAAAATAATTCAAAATTTCTCAAAATTGAAGTAATTGGTCAAAGATTTGCGTGAGTGTGGAAACTGATGACAACAAGAAAGGCGGACAGACTTTCGTCACTTTTTTACACAAAATTACGTCCCTAATATCCGCGATAAGGTAACTAGTTTCCGCGTTTTCAACGTCACTAATCTCCCCAGTTTTTTCTTTTTCGGCACTTTTGTCCGGGAAGCTATTGTCTGCAATTTTAATGTCACCATTTTCCGCAATTGAGTGCACTATTATCCGTGTCGCTATAATCCCCAATTTTAGTGTTATTTGCATCCGAGTAATTTTTATCCGCAATTATTGTCACTCTTATCCGCGACTTATAGTTAGCTTTTTTGTTTTAATTACCCTGAGTCGCTGCAAAAAGTGTTTCAGGAAGAAAGGAAAAATCGTCCATAAAAGGTCCGGTTAAGTTCTAAATGAAAAAGCTGATAGATGAAATAACAATGACTGGGAAAAAGCAACTACACATTACTGATGAACAAAAAGTGACGAACAATGACTGATGTACTCTATGACTAATTTTTTGGATAAAACCCTTCAGTAAATACTTTTTTTAAAATTAATAACAACTATATTAAATATATCCACATGTTTCAGATTCTGTTAGCTCGATCTGAGAAAACCATCTGAGAAATCAGGCTATTTAAAAAATCAAGATCATCACGATGTTCATGGGTGGCGGATTTATCTACAGGTGAGGGAATTTCATCAAACTAAAAGATGATTGAACTAAAATTGAAAATTATTGGTTGAGATTTAAATGAAAGAAACAAGTAAAAAAAGGAAATCAATCAATAACAGAACAGAATCAATTACATATGAATGACATATGTTACTTCGTCTCTGAACGATCCTTCTTTTGAACTTTCTTCAGACTACTGACTGGGGCAGTTTTTCTCAAATTACTGATGCCTTGGGTAATAGGTTCTCATTATTGCACCAGCTTCGGATCTGTTCAATTGATCAAATGCAGCATCAGATGTCTCCGAAATGTCACTAACATTTGACTACGCCGTTGAAACAGACAAACAGTTAAGAATATCAGTTTCAAGGGTTGTTGAGATTTTGTCCCATGCCATAATTTCAACCGCATTTCTTTCAGTTTGATAAAAAATATCTCCAGAAATCCACTTTTAAATTTTCAGTAAAACTTATCACCGCTGCGAAAAGAGAGCGAAAAGTTCTCTGAAGAGCAGATTTATTAAGTAGAAACCCTTTGCACAAAGTTAATTACATTGCATTGGTTTAAGAAAGATATATTTAAATAACAATTGAGTTACTGCTAAAGACATCTCTAAAACACATTTTTGAGGTATTTTTATTACAATAATCATAAGACCAATTTTATCCACAAAAAAAGCACTGCCGGTTTTTTTAAACATAATCAAAAGTCTAATTATATCAATAAAAGAAACAACCCTGATCGAATCGTACAATAGCAACCTGAGGCATATTATAATAATGTCTAGATTTTGATGCTTCAATCAGTGTTTGACATCATTAACGTGACTGCCACTCCGTACAATTCACTTTAAAATGACTTAAAGTAAAATAAACATAACAGTTTGTTAAAGGCAGCTTTTTCCTTTTACTGTTTGATCTAAATATGAAAATTGTGGATAAGGCTGACAAATTTTTTTCCTTGATTTTGTAGTTTATAAAATAATCAATGACCACAAACCAAGCCCAGCATAAACTTTTATACAGGGCGCATTATAAAATAATCATGCTCAAAATTTGCGACATTGATTACGATTTCCCTGCTAACAATTTTCGTATATTTGTGACATAAAAACGTGATTTTTTAAAATTATTGACGGAATCTTGAAACGATTGTCCGCAGTTTTCTTGTCACTGATGTCCACAATTTTGCCAGTTTTTTCTCACGCAAGGTAGCGTGATAAAATGTTGTCACTCGTGTCTGTTAACGCGGAGACCGCTGAATTTTAATATTGGTTACAAATTTGTAGTTTTGGCTCTGAGCAGCAGAAAGCAGCGAAAAGTTTCAAAGCGTCGTCTTTGGTCTTTTGCTGCACCAGAAGACAAATACCCTTTGTTCAAAATAGTAAAGGTTATGAGAAGATGACGATCTCAAAAAATTTTATTTAAATCATTGTTCAACATAATTTGAAAAAAAAATTTAGATTTTTGTGCTGACAATTGACGTTAATTTTGGCCTCCGTAGTGTTGTGTTATATCGCTGTGTTAGCCTGGATTTATAATGATCTGTAACCGGAAACTCCCACCACATCAAATTTTCCTTACTCTATCTTAAGTTCACTTTCAATCAGTCAATATCTATATTTTTTGTACAGAAAATGATTCGCTGAATGCGCTGCATGCGTTGAAAAAAAATTCGCTTAAATTTCAGCGCAGTTTTTACAATTTCAATTTATTTCAGGGCATTTCTTACATAAATTGTTGAAAGATTCTCGATCTGGGCATTCACTTTTCAAGTACAGGATGTAGAATTCAGAAAGCCAAACCTAACTTTGCTCATTAAATCGGGTTTAAGATATATCTTTTGTGTGAAGCTGTTATAGAAGAATAATTTCGTCTGATATAGTAACAGACAAAAGAGTTGAGCAGAATTGATTATAGTTGTTTCTGTGAAGCTCAAGAAGGTATAAGAAAAACAGAAATGAACAAGAGGTTTCAAAATATTGTATAATTATTCGAATCACTCCGAACAAGATCTGTTAATTTTTTCACTTTTTAGAGGCTTTTCGGATATTGAAGTATCTCTTTTCTCCGCTAGACTGTGAACCTCTATAATTGATACTTCTGTAGTTATAGTGGTGCATGTAAAACTGAAAAACTGATTAGTGTCTTCATTAATTAGGCTAAACAAACTTTTATCAGTGAAGATACAAGCATGAGTTCACTGCTGGGGAGGAGCCGACAGTTTCGTAATATGACGTAATGTGACAGATTAGCTGGTATATGATCGCGTCCTGTATATCGAAATTTTAAAAAGTAAGTCAGCACGTTAATCGTTCTATTTAAAAAAATGCGAAAACTGTGATCGCGGAACGATTTAAATGGTTGAAAATAATTTTCAACTGATCAGACTAAACAAATCTTAAAAGTGACCCAGGTTAGACTCAGCAGACCCAAAAATTGCTTTGACCAGACTCATGGCACGAACGGAAGTTTTGTCCAGACTATGCTCGAAAGTCTCTCTGCCCCTCCCCCTCCCGTCACAGGTTCAGACCTCGACTTATGAAAAGACTTTATAATTCTAGTACGGGGGTCCAATATTGACCATAAATACACAGTCCAGCTCCTAACTAAAGTCGAGGCAAAGTCTTTTCATATTCCAGATAAGGTATTTTCAAAGCGTCGTCTTTTTTGCTGCCCCAAAGGAC
Organism: Convolutriloba macropyga; assembly: GCF_964194025.1. NCBI lineage: Eukaryota > Metazoa > Xenacoelomorpha > Acoela > Convolutidae > Convolutriloba > Convolutriloba macropyga. The sequence goes on from NC_134470.1 coordinate 18,608,937, forward strand.
AAATGCACTCTGTTCAAATTAGGATAAACTTATGAAAAGGCGACAATTTCAAACAATTTACTTAACTCATTGTTTAACATCACTTGTAAAAAATTAGATTTTCTTGCTTGGAATTGACGTTAGTTTTGATCTTTTTTGTGTTATGTTATTTTGCTGTGTTTTTCTGGATTTGGAATGATCCAGAATGTAAATTGCGAAGGAAGCTATCAAAATTGTGCCAGTGATTTTGTAGTATATGAATAAATCAATGGCGGCAAACGAAGTTTAGAGCGCCAAGTAAAATTTAATTTAGAGCGCAGCAAAAAAATTAATTTGCCCACAATTTAACCAGTTTAATCCCATGTACAGGCCGCTACCATGTAACTGTCCTGGTCTACTGGGAAAACAGTACAATCAAAAACTTGTCAGGTAATTCTTTTGGTACTCCTGGTAACAAATTCCTGACCGTGTAGCTCCAGAAATATATCTTAGCATATTTAAGAATGGCTATTTTACCAGGTAGTGATTTGCGTTTGTACTGGAACCTGTGCTGTAACATGGGAGCAGAAAATACTAAAGGGTAATCTCATAGAGGGAGTAGGCTATTAGTTTACATGTCAAACTGGCGTCGTCATACCGATGGCTGGAACGAAACATTGTTGTCAAATTTTTGCACCTATTGAATTTCTCTTAAATCTGCTGGATAGGTTTTTACTTTCGAATTAGCCATTCCTCGCCTTGCTAGTGGTTCCGGAATCATTCATCCGACTTTAGTCGTTTGATGTTCTAAAGAAGCGGGGCCTGTGAGAAAACTTGCAAACTGGTGGGCAGTGAAATGACAGCACACAATTAAGACAACGTACTGCTGATGCTAATTGAGTCTACGCTCTCCAAAAGGTGACATCACCTATGTCTTCAAAGCATCTCACTATGCGTCGAAATTAATAAGATTAATTGAAATTGACTACTGAAGAACACAGCTCAACATGACGCATTAAAAACCATTGAAAACAGTTAGAAGGTTTATTGGACAAAATTGGAAAATTTTTGTGACCAGAGGCTGTCTGGAAGATTTCCGAATCACAACTTAAATTTTTACAACAGCACAGAACCGGCAAACGGAATGATTTGAAAAGCAAGTGCTGTTTTTTAAAGTTGTCAACTAAACAGTTAGAAATTTATTGTAATCCAGTGTTAATGAACTAATCTTTAAATTCTCATACACAAAAAGAAAATTCAAAACAAATACCCAGAATCAGGACAGAAGCGCAGTCTGAACGCGCTATTATTTCTCAACAGAGATCTTTTCTCTGAGCAGCAGAAGACAAGGAAAGTTTTAACGCCTTGTCTTTTATCTCTTGCTACCCAAGAAGGCAAATGCACTTCGTTCAAAATAGGAAAAAAATAAAAGATGACAATGTCAAAAAATATACTTAACAAATCGTTGAACGAAAATTAGATTTTGTTGCCGACGATAGACGTTAATTTCGATCTTTTCAATGTTGAGTTATATTGATGTGTTTGCCTGGATTCAGATTGGTCCTTAACTGGAAACCCCCATTTTTTTCTGTTTTCCCTTAAACTAACTGATGTTCACTTCCAATTAGTCAATTTTCAAATAGTCCATTGAGTTCATAATTTTTAGTTTGATAAAAGTCTGCCAAGCTTTTGCACCCAGGTCGAGACGTCCGCGCCGCAATAAGTCGCAAATCCAACTTTTTGAGCAAGCAAATTTGCTTGCTGAAATCATCATGGTCGGCTCACCCATGTTTTAAGATAGTGCTTAATAGGCTTTCGCGGACGACAGTCACAGTAAAGGAAACTAATTCAAAGTCGCTTGAAATTAAAGTAATTGGTCACAGATTTGCGTGATTGCGGAAACTGATGACAACGAGAAAGGCGGACAGATTTTCGTCACTTTTTTCCACAAAATTGCGTCCCTAATAGCCGCGCTAAGGTAACTACTTTGCGCGTTTTGAACGTCACTATTTTCCGTAGTTTTTTGTTTTTCGGGCACAACCGTCCGGGTAGCTATTGTCCGCAACTTTAATGTCACTGTTTTCCGCAATTAAGTGCACTATTATCCGTCCCGTTAGAATACCCAATTTAAGCGTCATTTGTATCCGAGTAATTTTTATGCGCAATTATTGTCTCTATTATCCACGATTTATAGTTACCCTAATTGTTTTAATTACCTTTAATCGCGGCAAATAGTGTTTCAGGAGGAAAGGAACTATAGTCCATAAAGATTCGGGTTAAATTTTTAATGTAAAAGCTGATAGATGGAAACAAAATAACTGAGAAATAACTACCATAATACTTATGAACAAAAAGTGATGAACAAGGACTGATGAACTATATGACTAATTTTTGGGATAAAGCCCCTCAGAAAATATTTTTTGTAAAAAATCAATAACAAACGTAATTAAATGTATGCACATCTTTCAGTTTTTGTTAGCTCGATCTGAGAAAACTATCTGAGAAATAAGACTGTTAAAAAAATCAAGATCATCATGATGTTCATGGGTGGCGGATTTATCTACAAGTGAGGGATTTTCATCAAACTAAAAAATGATTGGATTAAAATTGAAACTTATTGAATTAGATATTAATGAAAGAAACAAGTAAAACAAGGAAATCAATCAATAACAGAACAGACCAGACACAGTTACATATGAAGAGAAGCAGAATTAAAGAAATAAATGCTTTCAGTTAAGTTCTAATGTTCATCAAATTCTTGTTACTTCGTCTCTGACCGACCCTTCTTTTGAATTTTCTTCACACTACTGACTGGTGCAGTTTTCCTCAAATAATGGTGGCCTTGGGTAATAAGTTCTCATTCATTGCACCAGCTTGGATGCGGTTGAATTGACCAAACGCAGCATCAGATTTCTCCGAAATGTCAGAAACTATGAACTGCACCATTGAATTAGACAAACAGTCGAGAACATCAGTTCCAAAGGTTGTTGAAGTAATCACCTCCTTGGCCATAATTTTAACTGCATCTCTTTCAGTTTGCTAAAAAAAGTCTCTAGAGTCCATTTTTTGTATAAAATTGCAGTATAAATTCCCATCATTGCGAAAAAGAACATCTAACCTTTGAAGAGCAGATTTATTAAATAAATTTCTTTGCACGAAGTTAATTATATTGCCTTGGTTTAAGAAACATATTTTTGTTTTACAAAAAATTACTGCTAAAGAAATCCTTTAAATACCTTTTCGAGGGATTTTTATTACAATAATCAAAAGACCAATTTTATCCACAAAAAACAGCACTGCCGGTTTTTTTAACATAATCAAAAGTCTAATTATGTCAATAACAGAAAAAGCCCTGATTTAATCGTACAAATACAATCTGACGCCAATTATAATAACATCCAGTTTTTGATGCTTCAATTATTGTTTGACACCATTAACATGATTGCCAATGAGTCCAATTCACTGTAAAATGACCTAAAATAAAATAAAGTTAGCAGTGTGTCAAATGCAGCTTAATCCTTGTACGCTTTCACCTAAATTCGTAAACTGTGGATAAAGCTGACAAATTTCTATCCTTGATTTTGTAGTTCATAAAAAAATTAATGGCCACAATCAAAGCCCAGCGTTAAATTATATTTAGAGATCAGCATAAAATAATCATTCTCAAAATTTTGGTCATTGATTACGATTTGCCTGCTAAGAAGTTTATTGTACATTTATGACATAAGAACGTGATTTTTGGAAATTAGTGACGGAACTTTAAAACGGTTGTCCGCAGTCTTTTTTGTCACTGATGTCCACAATTTAACCAGCTTTATCTTATGCAAGATAGGTGACAAAAAACTGAATTGGTAGGATTGACGACGAATATGTAGGGTTGACTCTGAGCAGCATAAAGCATTTTTCAAAGCTTCGAACAGCCAGCGGAAACATTCAGAGCGTCTTTGTTTTTTTTTGCTGCCCCAGAGGATAAATACACTTCAAAAACTTGGAAAATTTGAGATGACAATTTCCAAAAATTTAATCAACTCATCGCTCAACATCAATTGTAAAAAAATTGTTGGTGAGAATTGATGTTATTTTTGATCTTTTTAGTGTTGATTCATTTTGTTGTGTTTTCCTGGGTTTGAAATGATCCAAAATGAAAATTGCGGATCAGGGTGACAAATTTCTGTCATTGCTTTTGTTGTTTAGAAATTAATCAATGATGGCGAACCAAATTTCGAGCGCAGAAAAAATAATTTTTAAAACACAGCAAAGATAATCATGCTCAAAATTGCGGACATTGATGACAATTCTCGTTCGCACAATTTGCGGAAATTTGTGACATAAAAAAGTGATTTTTCGAGATCAGTGGTGGAATTTTGTAGCGATTGTCTGCATCTTTTCTTGTCACTGTTGTCCACAATGTAATTGGTTTTATCCCACGCGAGGTAGGGTGATAAGGTATGGTCACTCGTGTCTGTAAAGGATGGCAAACCAACTTTGAAGCGCAGAAAAAATTTTATTTGGTGCGCAGCATAGAAAAATCATGCTCAAAATTGCGGACATTGATGACAATTTCACTGTTCACAATTTGCGGAAATTTGCGACTTAAAGACGTGATTTTTTAAGATCGCTGGCGAAATTTTGTAACTATTGTCTGCATCTTTTCTTGTCACTGTTTTCCACAATTTAACCAAGTCAATCCCACGCGAGATAAATTGACAAAATTTTGCCGCTTGTGATCGTAAAAGCAGACCCCGCTGAATTTTAGTATTGGTTACGAGTTTTTAGTATTGGCTCTGAGCAGCAGAAAGCAGCGAAAGGTTTCAAAGCGTCGTCCTTAGTCTTTTGCTGCACCAGAAGACAAATATACTTTGTTCAAAATAGTAAAGGTTATGAGAAGATGACGATTTCAAAAAATTTTATTTAAATCATTGTTCAACATAATTTGTAAAAAATTTAGATTTTTGTGCTGACAATTGACGTTAATTTTGGCCTGCGTAGTGTTGTGTTATATCGCTGTGTTAGCCTGGATTTATAATGATCTGTAACCGGAAACTCCCACCACATCAAATTTTCCTTACTCTATCTTAAGTTCACTTTCAATCAGTCAATATCTATATTTGTTTTGTACAGAAAATGATTCGCTGAATGCGCTGCATGCGTTGAAAATAAATTCGCTTAAATTTCAGCGCAGTTTTTACAATTTCAATTTATTTCAGGGCATTTCTTACATAAATTGTTGAAAGATTCTCGATCTGGGCATTCACTTTTCAAGTATAGGATGTAGAATTCGGAAAGCCAAACCTAACGTTGCTCATTATAATCGGGTTTAAGATATATCTTTTGTGTGAAGCTGTTATAGAAGAATAATTTCGTCTGATATAGTAACAGACAAAAGAGTTGAGCAGAATTGATTATAGTTGTTTCTGTGAAGCTCAAGGAGGTATAAGAAAAACAGAAATGAACAAGAGGTTTCAATATTTTGTATAATTATTCGAATCACTCCGAACAAGATCTGTTAATTTTTTCACTTTTTAGAGGCTTTTCGGATATTGAAGTATCTCTTTTCTCCGCTAGACTTTGAACCTCTATAATTGATACTTCTGTAGTTATAGTGGTGCATGTAAAACTGTGAAAAACTGATTAGTATCTTCAATAATAATGCTATACAAACTTTTATCAGTAAAGATAAAAGCATGAGTTCACTGCTGGGGAGGAGGTGACAGTTTCGTAATATGACGTAATGTGACAGATTAGCTGGTATATTGTAGAGTTTAGTTCCTGCGTAGTTTGACACCTTTGTTAGTCGCAACTTTATCTTTCACACCCAGAACTTTTGCGGGTAAAATAAATAGGTCCTACTTTTGACAGGTCTCAAATACAAATATGCGTCTTAACATTAGGGCTAATGAAACAAACACTTAGGACTCAAATACCTTGTTCTAACAAAGATAAGACCGAATTAGCACACAAATGACCAACAATACCAAAAATGGAGTTTTGCACGGCAAATAACACCTGATAAGAGGCACACAAAATTGTGGCGCGATTTAGAGCAAGGCAAATAAGACCAAGATTATTCGAGTTGGAAAACCTCGGTGTCATTCACTTTAAAACTTAGCCTGCTGAAACTCCAATCAAAGGAAAAAGAAATCAATTTGGTGCCCTTATTTTTTTTGTTCATTAAAAACTGAACATAGCTAATCGCTATTATTGGCCTTGCTCCATATTACCCTTGTTCGCCAGGCTTTAAAATTTAACTTACTCGCGGTATGGACGGCAAAATTGTTAAAGCGCGACATGGAAAGGCCCCAATAAAACTACCTCCAGTGGCTGGCAAAACGCCACGGGCAGAGCATATTCGAAACTCCAAAACGAAGGCAAAGAGGCGAACAAAAAGCGGCAAGTCTAACAATAGAAAGAAGACCCTCGCAGCGAAATCAGACGAGCAATCACAGCAATCAAGCAAGCAACAACAGCCACCAAACGATCAACAACAACAGCAACACGAACAACAGCATCAACGAGCATGTGATAGCGACTTGTCCGACGACGAAAAAGCCGAGCAACAAGCGCTATTGGAGATAAAGAAGAAAGTGCAAATCGAGCGTCCAGATGCAGTGTAAAAGCGAACTTTAATTTAACTTAGATATCTGTCATGTGTGTGCTAGTCCGGGTTAATAAATTATGTCATCTAAATTGAAAAACTTACCCCTCATTTTTTTTGCTTAACACGAGTAACAATAAAACATGCATTGTTCCACCGCTCATGCCGGCCTTTAAGTAAATTCCTCCTTTATTTGAGCCCATTTTATTTCCAGTGTAGCAATCCCAGTGGGCTTGCTCGAACTCATCGGTGTCATAAAACATGTAAATATTAGTTCTAAAGGTTCGGGCTAGCATTCTCAAATCTGTTGTTGTAACAAAATTAAGGTCATCTGGGCCATTAATAAGAGGGGCAGCGCCCATCAGGTTTAATAAGTGGCGGTCCGGGCCTTCCTTCCGTAAAGAACGAATTATTACTTCAATTTTTCCGCCTTGATTAGGGTTTCCGGTCAAAATTGTGCTAAGTGCAGCGCACACGCAATTGTAATCGGGATCAATAGTGTCCACAGTTTTAGGGATAAAAGAAGTAGGATCTAACGAAGGGGCGTTCCTGAAACAATTGCTTTCCAGTAACGGCCTTTCGTTAATAACTAGTCCTAGTTCGTAACAGATTCTATCCATTGTAGAGCGAGAAGCATGAACTAAGGGACCGGTGAATTGTCGATGAATAATTTGTTCATTGCAATAATCACAGTTGCGTACTACTTCCCGAACAAAAAACCGGGCTTCTTGGACATCGTAGGATTGTTTAACAAGCCGCTCGAGTTTAACTGCTTTAATATGCTCATGGTCCCGATGTAGTTTTTGGATAATAAAATTTGCATTCCTCGAATGCAATACTTTGAGTCCGGTCTTTTTATTAAATAGAGTTAGTTTTGGTTTGTTGTAGCGACTACATAATTGTTTAAAATGGTGCTTTTTCTGTCCATTAAAATTGACATCTTCTGGAAATGTTCCACGACGATGAAATTTGAGAATAGACTGATATAACTGGAAATCCATTGGCGCTCTAAGTTAGTAGGTAAATGAAAGCTAGTAGGAATTAAGTTTTAATGAATTTGTTAGTTGGTGATTTGCTAGTTCATTGGTATTTGCATAAGTTCATTGGCAAACAAGATTTGGCGTGCACACCTTGACTGAGTTATCAGAGCATGAAATATTGATCTGCTACTCTCTGGTACAGCTTCAGGGCCCCTATTGTCCCAAATCCAAGCGTCCATATTTTTGCGACCCCCACGCAAGTCCTGAAAACCCTACTTCCTCAAGTCCGATCACCAAGAAATTTTTACTGATCACTCCCAGGACAATTTCCTACACATTGAGAAAAACAACGGACTTTTTCCAGTACCCGAAACCGTTCTTTTGGCTTTTAAAGTAAACAAAGAAAAAAGATGAAAGATTAGTTTCTTATACTCCTTTGAAAGAAACGACATTTTTTCCATAGTCAAAACATATTACCAAGGCCTTGTTCAGAGTGGAAAGTTGGGATAAAATACCTTTCAATCCCAAAGTGTTCGCACTGAAACCGTTCCTCAAGGGAATAAGGGACAGAAAGAGCTACGTTTTATTTTTCCTTTTTTTGATGACTCTAGGGATATGGTTAAAGTTTTATTTAGAACGGAACATTACTCCAGCCTAGACGGGAAACAAAGGTATCACAGTTTAAACTGGATGCGTATTCGTTACTTAGGAAGGAAAAAGCAAGCGTGCGAAAAATTGCACACATATTGCTCAGCATGAAACATGGATTGTGCCATATTCTGAAATTATCAAACCGAGTTAAACACGCAGCTCCGGTCATCAGGAACAAACATCAACATAAGATAAGTGGCATCTTGTGACTGACCTTCCACGCCAACTATAACACTTACACGTTAGGTCAGAATGTTCTAAAAGGAACGACACGTTACGTTTTGCTGATAAAAAAACTGATAAGGTTGAGTACCCTTAGGTACAAGAAAAACGACCAGAGAGAGATTAGCAAATCTGAAAAGCAGTAGTTCGTTAAATAGGTTAGTTATAGTTTGAGAGACGAAGTTGACGCGTGAGTTCAACTTTCCTAGAAGAAAAAAGTGTTGAAAAGAGCGATTAATCGATCTCTCGGATTAGCTTAAATTACTCTGACTTAGTGGAATCGGGATTCTTCCAACTGTTGTAAGTTGTTTATGATTCTTAAATTTGAATAACAGGAAAATATTTGATTGTGTTAATTAATTCTCTACTCAGTAATTTTTTATTCTGGGCATAACTCTTAGCTTCAATTCGACGAGGCAAAGAACCAATATATACTTGGTTGTTTTAGTAACTACATTTCGACGACTTATTTTTTTCATTACTTGGAAAGGAAATTAATTATTGTGCGCAGCAAATATTTTTTTATACAGCTTTAAGAGAGCACAGGGGACAAAACTCTATACTTAATTGTCAGACGGACTCACTTTTCTTCGAAGAACCTTTCAAATTTGATAGAGTTTTGGGCGCTAGCCAGTCCCCAGCTAGAAGCATTCTAACGATAAAAATACAAAATTTTACATATATGATCGCGTCCTGTATATCGAAATTCTAAAAAGTAAAGCCAGCACGTTAATCGTTCTATTTAAAAAAATGCGAAAAAACTGTTCTTTTCATGCTCTTCAACGCAATATCGCTGAATGCGGAACGATTTAAATGAATGAAAATAATTTCCAACTGATCAGACTAGACAAATCTAAAAAGTGAACCAGGTTAGACTCAGCAGACCCAAAAATCGCTCTGACCAGACTCTATAAAAAATATATTGACTATAAAAACAGTCCAGCTCCTAACTAAAGTCGAGGTAAAGTCTTTTCATGTTCCAGATAAGGTCTTTTTTTAGCAAATTAAGTTCGAGCTTGGTCTTTCAATAGGTCGAGTAAGGTCTTTTCATGGAGGGAATCTGGGTTCTTTAAGCGATTCATCAACCATGTCTTGTGTCCACTATTATGATGATCTGATCAGAGGGGTATTATGTCAGGGAACTAACCCTGGCCAATTCACCCTGACTCGGCTCGGCAAAAGTATTGTCCATTTAAGATGCTACTATGGACTGTGCGTCTGCTCCTGCTACCACAGCGCTCAATACTGGTGGCCATTTATTCGACAATATGATGCCAACTTATGATGAACTGCAAGAAGTATGCACCAACTTTGGAGACAGCGTTAAATTCTGGACCGGAGTTTGGGCACCACCAAACCAGGATTCATACTTTAACAACCGAACCCAGGAGCAATTTGACCCCAACGGAACACACTTTTCTCCGTCTTCTTACGCATTAGAAAGTTTAAAAAATATATCGAAGCAATATTAAGAAGATATTGTTTGTTGGGTCCCTTTTAATGTCCATATTGTCGTTTAAAACCCCCGGTTACAAAGTAAGAACGGTTTTTTCCACGGTTCTATATGTGACTTACTATAAAAAATATGAATTTCACAATAATGATTACAAAAATTTTGCATATAATACTAAATATTTGTAATATAAGTATGAGCGTGCGTGCACATCACACACACTCTAACACACAAATACACACACACACACACACATTTAAACACACTCCCACACACACACACGAACACACACACACAAACACAACCACACACACACAAACACAACCACACACACACACACACACACACACACACACACACACACACACACACACACACACACACACACACACACACACACACACACACACACACACGAACACACAGACACACGAACACACAGACACAGACACACACACACACACACACACACACACACACACACGAACACACACACACACACACACACACGAACACACAGACACAGACACACACACACACACACACACACACACACACACACACACACACACACACACACACACACACACACACACACACGAACACACACACACACACACACACACGAACACACAGACACACACACACACACTCACTATCTCTCTTTCACGCACAAAAGACACAGAACATACTCTTTATTGCATACCCTCCAAACCCAATTCTTCTCGTTATGAGGTAAGCCTATTTGTTTAAAGGTGTAACTGTGGGGAATTTTAATGACTAGTGAACAACAGTGAAGCCATCTAAGTATTTGAATAGTTGAATTGTATGTAGGACAGACCTGAATCTACCCTAAAGATCCAATTTACGCTAAAGAAAAATAGCCTTGCTGCCGTTAAAAGGCTCTAAAAAGTTATAGATGTCGTAGATGAAGAAAACAGGCCAATTTTATGCTTTGTGGCCAGGGTTCCCAAAGGGGTAAAAAAGTTTGTCTAAAAACCAAAAATTCCGTTTACTTCGCTGAGAATTCAACTTTTAGATTTTTCACAAAACGGTTTTGTTAAATGTTCACAATTCCTGATAGTAAATTGAAGAGACAACGGCAGCGCTTACTGTGTTCTCTGAATGTAACCTTATTTTCTATATAACTCAACGATAAAAAAGTTTTAAGTAGTATTTTTGTCATCTCTCCCTCTCCTTCTCTTTCTTCACTTTCTCTGTCTTCGTTTCTCTCTCTCTCTCTCTCTCTCTCTCTCTCTCTCTTTCTATCTATCAATCTATCTATCTATCTATCTATCTATCTATCTATCTATCTATCTATCTATCTATCTATCTATCTATCTATCTATCTATCTATCGATCTATCTATCTATCTATCTATCTATCTATCTATCTATCTATCTATCTATCTATCTATCTATCTATCTATCTATCTATCTATCTATCTATCTATCTATCTATCTATCTATCTATCTATCTATCTATCTATCTATCTATCTATCTATCTATCTATCTATCTATCTATCTATCTATCTATCTATCTATCTATCTATCTATCTATCTATCTATCTATCTATCTATCTATCTATCTATCTATCTATCTATCTATCTATCTATCTATCTATCTATCTATCTATCTATCTATCTATCTATCTATCTATCTATCTATCTATCTATCTATCTATCTATCTATCTATCTATCTATCTATCTATCTATCTATCTATCTATCTATCTATCTATCTATCTATCTATCTATCTATCTATCTATCTATCTATCTATCTATCTATCTATCTATCTATCTATCTATCTATCTATCTATCTATCTATCTATCTATCTATCTATCTATCTATCTATCTATCTATCTATCTATCTATCTATCTATCTATCTATCTATCTATCTATCTATCTATCTATCTATCTATCTATCTATCTATCTATCTATCTATCTATCTATCTATCTATCTATCTATCTATCTATCTATCTATCTATCTATCTATCTATCTATCTATCTATCTATCTATCTATCTATCTATCTATCTATCTATCTATCTATCTATCTATCTATCTATCTATCTATCTATCTATCTATCTATCTATCTATCTATCTATCTATCTATCTATCTATCTATCTATCTATCTATCTATCTATCTATCTATCTATCTATCTATCTATCTATCTATCTATCTATCTATCTATCTATCTATCTATCTATCTATCTATCTATCTATCTATCTATCTATCTATCTATCTATCTATCTATCTATCTATCTATCTATCTATCTATCTATCTATCTATCTATCTATCTATCTATCTATCTATCTATCTATCTATCTATCTATCTATCTATCTATCTATCTATCTATCTATCTATCTATCTATCTATCTATCTATCTATCTATCTATCTATCTATCTATCTATCTATCTATCTATCTATCTATCTATCTATCTATCTATCTATCTATCTATCTATCTATCTATCTATCTATCTATCTATCTATCTATCTATCTATCTATCTATCTATCTATCTATCTATCTATCTATCTATCTATCTATCTATCTATCTATCTATCTATCTATCTATCTATCTATCTATCTATCTATCTATCTATCTATCTATCTATCTATCTATCTATCTATCTATCTATCTATCTATCTATCTATCTATCTATCTATCTATCTATCTATCTATCTATCTATCTATCTATCTATCTATCTATCTATCTATCTATCTATCTATCTATCTATCTATCTATCTATCTATCTATCTATCTATCTATCTATCTATCTATCTATCTATCTATCTATCTATCTATCTATCTATCTATCTATCTATCTATCTATCTATCTATCTATCTATCTATCTATCTATCTATCTATCTATCTATCTATCTATCTATCTATCTATCTATCTATCTATCTATCTATCTATCTATCTATCTATCTATCTATCTATCTATCTATCTATCTATCTATCTATCTATCTATCTATCTATCTATCTATCTATCTATCTATCTATCTATCTATCTATCTATCTATCTATCTATCTATCTATCTATCTATCTATCTATCTATCTATCTATCTATCTATCTATCTATCTATCTATCTATCTATCTATCTATCTATCTATCTATCTATCTATCTATCTATCTATCTATCTATCTATCTATCTATCTATCTATCTATCTATCTATCTATCTATCTATCTATCTATCTATCTATCTATCTATCTATCTATCTATCTATCTATCTATCTATCTATCTATCTATCTATCTATCTATCTATCTATCTATCTATCTATCTATCTATCTATCTATCTATCTATCTATCTATCTATCTATCTATCTATCTATCTATCTATCTATCTATCTATCTATCTATCTATCTATCTATCTATCTATCTATCTATCTATCTATCTATCTATCTATCTATCTATCTATCTATCTATCTATCTATCTATCTATCTATCTATCTATCTATCTATCTATCTATCTATCTATCTATCTATCTATCTATCTATCTATCTATCTATCTATCTATCTATCTATCTATCTATCTATCTATCTATCTATCTATCTATCTATCTATCTATCTATCTATCTATCTATCTATCTATCTATCTATCTATCTATCTATCTATCTATCTATCTATCTATCTATCTATCTATCTATCTATCTATCTATCTATCTATCTATCTATCTATCTATCTATCTATCTATCTATCTATCTATCTATCTATCTATCTATCTATCTATCTATCTATCTATCTATCTATCTATCTATCTATCTATCTATCTATCTATCTATCTATCTATCTATCTATCTATCTATCTAATCTATCTATCTATCTATCTATCTATCTATCTATCTATCTATCTATCTATCTATCTATCTATCTATCTATCTATCTATCTATCTATCTATCTATCTATCTATCTATCTATCTATCTATCTATCTATCTATCTATCTATCTATCTATCTATCTATCTATCTATCTATCTATCTATCTATCTATCTATCTATCTATCTATCTATCTATCTATCTATCTATCTATCTATCTATCTATCTATCTATCTATCTATCTATCTATCTATCTATCTATCTATCTATCTATCTATCTATCTATCTATCTATCTATCTATCTATCTATCTATCTATCTATCTATCTATCTATCTATCTATCTATCTATCTATCTATCTATCTATCTATCTATCTATCTATCTATCTATCTATCTATCTATCTATCTATCTATCTATCTATCTATCTATCTATCTATCTATCTATCTATCTATCTATCTATCTATCTATCTATCTATCTATCTATCTATCTATCTATCTATCTATCTATCTATCTATCTATCTATCTATCTATCTATCTATCTATCTATCTATCTATCTATCTATCTATCTATCTATCTATCTATCTATCTATCTATCTATCTATCTATCTATCTATCTATCTATCTATCTATCTATCTATCTATCTATCTATCTATCTATCTATCTATCTATCTATCTATCTATCTATCTATCTATCTATCTATCTATCTATCTATCTATCTATCTATCTATCTATCTATCTATCTATCTATCTATCTATCTATCTATCTATCTATCTATCTATCTATCTATCTATCTATCTATCTATCTATCTATCTATCTATCTATCTATCTATCTATCTATCTATCTATCTATCTATCTATCTATCTATCTATCTATCTATCTATCTATCTATCTATCTATCTATCTATCTATCTATCTATCTATCTATCTATCTATCTATCTATCTATCTATCTATCTATCTATCTATCTATCTATCTATCTATCTATCTATCTATCTATCTATCTATCTATCTATCTATCTATCTATCTATCTATCTATCTATCTATCTATCTATCTATCTATCTATCTATCTATCTATCTATCTATCTATCTATCTATCTATCTATCTATCTATCTATCTATCTATCTATCTATCTATCTATCTATCTATCTATCTATCTATCTATCTATCTATCTATCTATCTATCTATCTATCTATCTATCTATCTATCTATCTATCTATCTATCTATCTATCTATCTATCTATGTATCTATCTATCTATATTTCTCTTTCTTTCTCTCTGACTCTTTCTCTCTCTATCTTTCTCTTTCTTTCTCTCTCTCTCTCTCTTTCTCTCTCTCTCTCTCTCTCTCTCTATCTTTCTCTTTTTTTCTCTGACTTTCTCTCTCTCTATCTTTCTCTTTCTTTCTCTCTGACTCTCTCTCTCTATCTTTCTCTCTTTCTCTCTGACTCTCTCTCTCTCTCTCTCTCTCTCTCTCTCTCTCTCTATCTTTCTCTTTCTTTCTCTCTGACTCTCTCTCTCTCTCTCTATCTTTTTCTTTCTTTCTCTCTGACTCTCTCTCTATCTCTATCTGTCTTTCTCTTTCTTTCTCTCTGACTCTCTTTCTCTTTCTCTATCTTTCTATTTCTTTTTCTCTGACTCTCTCTCTCTCTCTCTCTCTCTCTCTCTCTCTCTCTCTCGCTCTCCCACTTGTTCTCTCTTTCTCTCCTTCTCTCTTTCTCGTTGTCCTAAAATTTTTTGTCCTACAAGCTAATTTTTTGCTTCGCCCCTACAATAATCATTGAGTTGTACTCCTGATACTTAAAACCAGATGTATTTCGAAGAAAAAGTTCATCTGAACATAAAGATTTCACGCCATGTGCAATTCAAATTAATTGGCTTCATAGAAGTTGCTTTGTAACCTTGCAAGCCCGTATTTGATTTGCATGATTTTCATCATACAGGGATCATATTTGATTTGCTATAAATCACAAGGGAAGAGAATCATGCACAGTTTCTGAAAGAATGGTTTACTTTTTTGGAAGAAGTTGCAAAAGTTTCCTGTTAACAATATAATATCATTTATGACGCATAAAGTATTGACTGGTAGTACAGTTTGTTGAATGAAGTCGGATGTTTCTGAAATTATTCTATTGCATTTGCAGTCTACTTTTTGACTCTTTGGATGCGCCAATGCAATAACTTAAGTTTATATACCTTTTTAGAACTATATTATTGAATATATAAATCTCTGTCATATAAATAGACTTATTTGTTTATATGGAACCCCCTTTCACAATAAATATTGCTTTTCAGGGTATATTGACGCGTCACAAGGTGATGCCGAGGAATCAAATTGATGCCTCAGTTATAGCAATTAATAGCATGGGAGGAACAAAAAATGATTTATCATTCAAGGCAATCATTCTAGGATCATGTTTGGGTGCTTTGGTTTTGCCGTAATATCGTAATAGGAAATCAAGTTGGGACAGTATGAAATCATATTTGACCATGTATATGAAATCCAAGAAACTTTAACACGGGTTGTCTTATGAAAAATAGATCAATAATTGCTGATGCAGCCTTTTTTTAATCAGCAGTGTAAATTATTTTACCAACCAAAAATAAATGATTAATGCTTTTTTGAAAATGGAGAATTTGGCAGAGATCACCAATTGGTCTAGAGGACAACCGGACGGGACTTATAACGTTTTTGAGAGAGCTATTGCAGTATCCTGTTCGGACAACGGCTTTTACACCCATTTAACAAGTGATCTGTTGAGATCAGTTTGTGTTCGAATTGGCTGATGAACTGCCACATTAATTCTAATGTTTTCATCCTTTACCGGGTCTATTTTAATTCGAACCCCCACCCGCAATCTTAGTGGAAATATATCTTATACAACCCGCCCCCCCCCCCCCCCCCCCACCCACCACTAGAAGCACCCCTTTTTTAAAGTAGTAACGTGCTATATAACAACACTTAACTTGTAATAAGGTCATAAAACCACAGGGGGGAGGGGTAGAATAGACGCATTTAATCATATGTTATAAAATGGACCGAGGATACCACTTTTGACTATATTTTTAAAAGAATGGCTACATTTTGTGTTATGTTAACGAAAAGTCCTCAATTAAGAAACTTATCATCGATGTCAGATCTATTTAGTTCAGATAATTCCAATTTTTATTTCAATTTTTAATTGTTAACCTGATGACAAACTTGAATGATTCAATAATTAGAGATCTTCGAGAACTTTAGTACATGTATTGACACCAACTACGGATAGACAAAAAATAGGAAGCTGTGAGAGAAGTACAATTGGCACAAAAAGCGCTAAATCTAAACGCCAATTTTTTTCTAAAATCTCGGAAATCTTACAAGAAGATTATTTGCCATAACCTCACGTAAAAAAGGTGCCGAGAATATCTATATCAAAACTAATTTTAAAAGTCGGTTAATTGTAGCCTAATTGATTAATTAAACAAATGTTGATTAATCGTTTCATTGACCAGAGACTAATTTCGAACTTTTGTGTGAGTGCAATCAAATTGGAAAGCCATGTATCAAGGATTAGTTCCTCTGCAAATTGAAGACGAAATTTCTATTCTCCCCTCTCAATGGGAGATATGAATGCATAAAATACCTTAGATTTGGGCAAGCTCGTGTTTTTCGAAAAGTGGACTAATTTATGCACAACAATCTAGCAAAATTAAATGGGATACCCGAGTTTGTCAAATGCGCTAGAGATTTCTCGAATTGATGACTTATACAGCATGAAAGCATGGTTGTTCGTTCTAAAGCTAATTTGAAAACCAATGAAAAAATAGGCAACAATTCAAGAGATAATTGCACAAAGGTTTATCCCTGCTGATAACATTCTTATACTTGTATCTTTGTGCTTTCGATTGTCAGCGGCTTCTATGTTTTAACCTAATTTCTAGACCATATTATAGAATAAATTGAGCTCAAAAAGATCAGTGGATGTAATTTTAAGAGCATGAGATCAGCAAACACATCCAAAGCGCCCAATTTATAAAAAGAGCTTTTTTGCCCTGGTTGTAAACTTTAGTTCAGTGTTTTTTTTTTTTGGTTTTTACGCTAATCCGAATTCCAAAAGGGGACAAATCCAGACCTAATGCAGTTATCTGAGGTGCAGTGAACTATGCGCGTAAATGAGAAAAGATCCGTGCGATTTTTGCTTTTTGCTTGCGTATGTTTATTCTTCTGTCAAATCCACTATTTTTTTGCAATTGTTTTCTTGGCGTTCTTCTGAGTGGATGCTGACAAACTACAAAACATGCAAGCAATGGATAAGTTAAGACAAAACCACGCGCGCTGAAACGAAAAATTTTTGAGTTTGACTGCTAAACTTAAGAGACTAATAGAAAACGTTTATGCTCACATTCGTGTTTCGGAGGAACTGTTTTAAATATTTAATTTAAAGTTTCTCCTTGTTTCTTGTCGAAAAAAATTCAGAACATCATTTTATTCGCTTGTTGGTGTTTCAGTACGGAAAGTGAGCAGTGCACCGAACAGTTTGCACTGCCTCTAAGCAATGTTGTAGAATACACAAAGAACGTTGAGGGTCATCGACATGATCAATTTTTAAAGAAATGGCAACGTTTTGTGAAAACGTGATGCGACGTTATTCCCAGATTCTACTGTAGCTAGCACCCATCAGCAAAAAACATGAGCTAAACTGTTTTTCACTTCTCTATCAATAGATTACATTTCTTTCTTCAGCCAAACTTCACTTGATTGAAAACAATGTAATTCGCTTCATTAGAGAGTGTATATATTCAGTAAAGGTGTGAGTGAAGATAGTGTTGTAGCTTGAGCGGGAACAATAGGCAATTTTATAGACTTGTCGAGAACATTAGATAGTCACTCAGGGCTATATAACGTCAATTAAGTGTTCCCATTTGAAACAACCACCCAGTTTAACACAGACGACTGTGGCATGATGTTGAAAAAACCTTTGCATAGTTGTCCGGAGCCTTGCGTGACTATCAATTCCATTTTTAACTTCACCGCTGCTCACCGCTATCAAATGCAAGATTGTATAAAACAGCACTTTTTAGATAAAATTGATAGCGTTCTCGCATTCATAGATAGACGGATCGACATCCTTGAGGTAAAATTATTTCAACTGAACGATATGCTCTTTTACGTGATTTTCAGTGCGAACCACGCAGTGGTTCGAGGTGCAAGGACAAATTTCGAAGTGACTTTAACAGGAGTCATGTCAACTGCCTTAGTTTTAAAGAAGTACACTCTTTTGCATCGTTTTGCAGCGTAAAAACTGATTTATGGTTTACAAATGAGTTGTATAAATTCTCAAAAACAATTTTTCAGTAGAAATTAGCAGTTTTCGTTAGGCCCTTAGGTTTGTCTCAAAATATTTAGAAACTTTTATTTTAAAGTAACTAAAAAATTTTTAATTTTTTTACTGTTGACAGAGAATGATTTTATGCCAAAGTAGAGCTTTTTAGGAAACCAATAATTTTATAAAACTTAAATCGGGACTTAGCCATTTGCGTAGATGTATCATGGATACGCATGATCCTTATATATACTTGGATAACTTTTTGAAACTAATCTAGGAATTGAGCATCGTGTTGTGAGCGTAATAAGAAACTACCTCAGCGATAGGTTGCATAATGTATCAATTGACAGAAAAATTTCCATCAAAACAGTTAACCGAGTCAAATGTTTGGCATGAATCGGATATACGGTTCTGTAATTGTATATAATATGTTAGTTTAGCACTCATATTTGACAGTTCACCGTTAATCATCATTTCAATGCTGAGGACAGCTTTTTAATTTGTGTTCAACAACAGGAAGTGACCTTGGAAGTTTTGATTGTATAATGAGCAACTTACAATATTGACTCAAAGGGAAAAGCCGCTAAAGACTAAAAGCCGCGGAACCGAAATCAAGAATCACGGATCTTGGCGCGTGATTCGTGGACTTCAACCTCCTAAGAACCTGAACTATTGTCGAAATTTAGGGGTTTGGTTTTTTTGTTGAACTCTCTCTCTCTCTCTCCCTCTCTCCAATCAAGTTAGTTCGATCTATACAAGAAGGTTCTAACTCTGGCAAAAATTCTTATACATTTGAAGAACTCTTCCAAAACGTTCGTGAATTAAATTAGTAAAAAATATTGAATCTGGCTAGTCTGAGTCATAATAATTCCACTAACAATACTCCTATACTGAGTTTGCAATGGAACATAAACTTTGCATGCAGTTTTTTGACCAACACGTGGTACAATCTGGACTTTGTTGAGAAGTTGTGCTGCTAATCTGTAGAAATCGGATTTGTTTTTCGAAAAATGTTTTTTTTTGTCGCATTTGAAAAAAAAACTATTCAACTTTGCGATCCTTAGCGAGTGGAGCAAACTACTTTTAAATGAAATCTATGTCACATGACAATGCCTATAGAAAAAATGTTCCGGTTCGAGGACTCCGTTTTACAGCACTTTTAGGATTTAAAAAATGTTAAACCAACCATAAAAGTAATAACAATAATCATTCACTGTTATCATTTTTATTAGAACAATTTTGTTATCGTCGCTCCCGGAGGGTTAGATATTTTCTATATAGTCTTTTTAGATGAACCATCGTTTAGATCAGAATAAAGAAATATAAAGAATATGCGATGTGGTGGTTTCTTCAAAGAGCTCGAAAAAGGGATCAATAGTGAGTGGAACCTGTGTAACTGTGTGATAGCAGCGTCACTCTCACGTTGATTGAGCCTGAGAACATTTTTTTTGCTTTTTGATCTATTGTACCTATGAGCAAGCAGTTGTGTTTTTGGCGGTTGCTCTCACTGTAATGTGTTTGACTTTGATTTGCTGCGGAGTGACTTTAAGTGAATCGGGGTACAGGACATGCGCTTTGTTTTTTTCTTGAATGGCTGCCGAAAACTTTCATTTGGTGCAGTTCCAGCTGATTTGCCGGGTTTGCCGAACTTTACTCGATCGGACGTTATTGAGTTCCAGTTGGAAATACACTTTGTTGCCCTGATTTTTCAGCTTGACATAACTTACAGATTTTCACTGTTCTGTTTCATTCATCTACTGTCCATCACAAGCCAGAATGTTTATTAGTCGTTGTTGGCTGTCGGTGGATGCAATCAACCAACATTTTGCACGTTTTTTTCTAAGAAAAATGTGCAAAGTGTTGTCTTGGAGTTTAAGTGATCATGCCGTCTAGATTTTCATTCAATTGTTATGAGAGTGTTGGGCGTGGTAGTTCAAAATTTTTCAGCTAACGCTAAAAGATATTATTAATATTTTTTTAAAAAAAGGATATGTCGTTGATTTATCTCCTATGAGGGAATGTAGTACCAAGGGAAATCTATTTGGAGATTTGTGATTCAATGGCGTGCTTAGAGATTCGCTGCTGCTTTTTCCGCTGGGGTTTTAACATGACCAGTTGCAAAATTACAGTTGGTTAACAGGCATGGAGTATGATTTGTCAAAATTAAATGTTGGTGACTCATGCTTAGATAGGTTCAGTTCTGTTGAAGTCATCTGCCTTTGTTTGAGAGCTCGTCAGCCCGATTGGACGCTAAAATTTATATTTGGATAATGTGGGTTCCACTGCACTAAATGTAAATTTGTTTGCAACGAGGAGCTGAAGCAACAATTGTAACGAGGAGCTGAAGCAACTATTGGTAACAAATTTTCAAAATGTAAATTGGTGTTTTTTCTATTAAAAAAACGACTGAGCTTGAGTGTGGAAATAAGTGTTTGCTATTGCTCTTGTATGTTCTCTTCTTCATGTTATACGTCATTAGACAGATAATGCTTTAAGTTGCTTTTCTCCAATAGGCTCCTCGAAAAAGAGGTGTCTGTTCTTTAGCTTTAATATTCTCGATTGCTGCTCCAATTTTTTTTTGACTTACATAAGCAGTGAACTTGTGCTATTGTTTCAGACATGGCCCAAGTCCTTGTTTACCAACTTGGCAACGGACTACCGTTTACTGTTTAACCACAAAATGACTATTCCGAGTTATTATTTTTTGGATCGTTCTATTTTGATCTTCGTGTGTCGTTCACTTCTATATTATTTTTTTTTCTGAGACTTGATTTTGATAGACGTGGGTGATCTGATGGTTCGGATGAAAGGGCTAAATTTGTGACAAAATGGATGATTTGATGAAATAATTGCCTTCCTGTTTTTGGAATTTTTCGTTTTTGATTGCATTGCAGATGTTATGTTAAAATTGGAGTTCCATTTGTTGGATTTTTAAAGACAAGCCAAAATGCTTCTGCTCTAGCCAAATCACTTTGTTTGCAGATTAATTTGTACTTTTTGGAAAATTAGCTGAGAATATTATTGGATGTCTGTCTGCGTTTCTGTTGTGATCATTATGTATGACCAGGATGTCATCTAAAACGCTATTTTTATCTGTATGTTTTCAAACATTTTCCTCATTTTTGCGGAACTGAGTTGTAGACCGTAAACTCCGATACAGAATTGATAAGAACCAGCATTGCGACTGAGAATTGACTATATGTGTATTTGAGGTATCGAATAGTTTCGGAGAATGAGAAGGTTCATGTGTCATTGTTTCTTTCGGAGATGAGTGCTCTCCTTTTCATATTTAATTTTTTGAAATACACCGAATGTTTTTAGCCTGAAGCAATTTTGACAATTTTGCTCCTTTTAAATCTAATTACGGCTGAGGAACGGATTAACGAAATGTTTTTTTAAAATTTTCCTGTTTGACTATTTGATTATCAGCAATCAGTTCTGATGTTTTGCAGTTTGTGTATTTCACAATTATTGTTTTAAATAATTGTGCTGTGGGTGGAGTTGCACTCGTCTTCCCTCGAGGAGATGGGTCAATCATTATTTTAGGTTTGTTTAATGGCACAGTGAAACCCAAAAAGGACACTCTACACCTGGATCTCCGTTCGGCTCACTAAAACTGTATCTTGGATAGCAAAAACTGTCGGAAATTCCTCGCGGGCAACTAAACCCACAACATTTGTGGTTGAGAATTACCGAACAAGTTGGGTTTCAACTTGTTCGGTAATTCTCCACCACAAATGTTGTGGGTTTAGTTGCCCGCGAGGAATTTCCGACAGTTTTTGCTATCCAGGATACAGTTTTAGTGAGTCGAACGGAGATCCAGGTGTAGGGTGTCCTTTTTTATCGGTGATTCAGAAGCAGTTGAATTTTGTAGTTGTGTTTTGTGTCAGTAATTCCATTGTCATGGTATCTTATTTGGGACTTTTTCTCCAGAGGGTATGGAATTTTTAGGGCGGTGATCAGAATGTTGTTTGGACAGCTTTCTCTTTAATATATGGGGTCGCGTCTGCATCAAAAATGTTTATCTAGGAGCAGTGCAGGACGGTTTATTTTCCGGATCTATTGTGATCCTCCGGCTAGTGGGCATAAACTATGGTACCAAAAAGTTACTTACAGCATAATTTCAGCGTTTAAAGCAATATTCGGGCTTCATAAGCATAATTTGCGCCAGGGTGTAAAAAACGTGTGCAATTTTGGAGTTTTTAAGATATATTTGATTCTATTTGTCTCCTTTTAAACTTAAAATATAGTTACGCCGATTTGTTCTTTCATTGTTTGCCAAGTTCTGCCGCTACGAGATGTCGAACTTTCAAGGCCAAAAATACAAAAAAACAACTCAAATTGAGATCAAAAGTCTATGCAACGTAATAATACAAACGCTACCTGCAAAATAACAATTTTTAGGCCAAAAAAATTGAAGGAAGACCACAAAAATTGTCAAAAATCCAGTAAAGCCAGTTAACGATGATTCAAAAGGTCGTAAAACTCCACTGAAGCGTATCAGAATGACTCACAACACTTTTTCTTGGTGAGATACAATTGTAATTGGGGCACAGTTAGACAAATTCTCAAGTAATTAACGTTTTTTCAAGAAATGCTGTTAAAAAATTTTTCTGTAGAAAAAGTGCTTTTGCTTAAAAATTTTGAACGAAAAGAACAAGGTTTTATTTAATAATGAAACCACAGCAAGCGCCTTCTGCAACCAAATTTGTTCGAGATTTTTTGAGTTCAAGAAATTGTAAAAGATTTATTGAAAACAAACAAAAAATTTGAGTCCGAACGAGCAGCCACTTATGAGTTGTGGTTAAAAACAATCAAACGGACGGAATATGGTTGTTAGTTATCCAAAAAAGCTGGACGATATCGGTCGTTTAGTAATTTTGGGGTAAGTACGAAGAAAAGATGCATTTTCAGGACCTTGTTTTTCGACAAGATATTGCTCCTGTTTATAAATCGAAGATTATTATATTTTTTTTGTAATCAAATCTGAAATGAAATTGACGCAGATGTCGGAGAAATTCTGACGCAGATGTGTGAAAACTTCACAAACCGTCTGCTAAGCCTTATAAAAGCTGAATTTATAATGGCGATTAATTAGAGATCAAATATGAACTGAAAATATTGTATTATTTGATGCTTGTAATGCTTTTTAACAAATCATCAGGTGTACGTAACTTTTTGCTACCATAATTGTATATCTTTAACACCCCGGAAACATTGAGCTTGTATTGCATAACCTGGTGATAAACTTGAGTGAACACAGATCCATGCTAACTTTCCTTAGAGCGTCTCCTACCTACCATCAGATCACACCAGGAGCGCTAGGTTTCCTCCCTCGTATGTTAAAAGTGTTTCCTTCGCTTAAAGGGATCGTTCACGTCACGCAATCTGGAGTACTCCGCATCGGCTCAATGATATTGCTTCCCTGCTCTATGTATAGGTATTCCATTGACCAAAAATAAGAGAGCAACTTGCTGACTGCCGTTTTAGTACAGGTATAAGTTTGTTTAGAAAAAAAAATAAATTGAGAATAAGCCAATTCCTCTACAAGAAACAGCTTGCGTGAAAGCTAACTAAATTCAAATTTCTAATTGCAGCTAACGGAAAAGTACCCACGCGATGGACCGTAATATTTTGTTCATGAGGACTACACGCATACCGTGCATTAACGTCTGTCTTCTGCATTCTTTATTCGCTTTCTGTGTACTCTGTTTTCTGTTGCTTCTAATTCCTTGTTGCCGCATCCTTCGGTCAGGTAAATCATCAAGCCGATGTCTATTATCACTTAAGCCATGAAGAAGGATCAATATGACATCAGTTGTTGCAAAATTAGTTCAGAGGTTCTCTTACACTATTTGTGTCTTTTATGAATGATGCCGGCTGTTTTTGGATTTCTTTGTGATAGTTCCTTCTGGTGCCAATTATCCATTGAGACCCCAATGCAAGGGTTTGTAAATTTGGAAACCGTTCTGGATTCTCAAGCCCTGGAACTCCAATAACACCAGGGCGATGACGGATGGTGCAGAGTTGTTTGGCACAGTTGGCGTGGCTTTCGGCACGTTGGCGACAAGTTCACTTTGGCACAAGGTGGCTCAATGGAATTTGTGATTACATCTTCCGCAGTACAAATAGAGAAGCTGAACCCTTATCAAAATATGTTTTAGAATTTGCAGTGGCGCCTTACGCAAAAAGTTCAAATCTTGGCAGTGAATAATGAAAAAAAAATGGCAAAGAGAGGCCTCTTTTGCCGTTTCTTTTCATTATTTACTGCCAAGATTTCAACTGTTTTGCATAAGCCTTCCAAAAAAATGACCATAATTAGTCTCAGTCAATTCCGAAAGCACAAAACGTGGTAGAAGTAGACCTCGAAAATTAACCTCAAAATTCACATATCAAAATAGCAGTGGGTCCCAATTAAAAGCGGGACGATCAAAGAATCATTCAGCACAATTTTAGTCAAAAGCCTCGTGAATGTACGAATTTTATTTATGTTTATATAATATGTTAAAATTCCAGCCGATTTGTCGTGTTTTCCTAACTTTACTGGGTTGGCCGTTATCGAGTTCCAGTTGGAATAACACTTTGTTGCCCTGATTATTCCGCTGGACAGAATTTACGGGTTTTCACTGTTCTGTTGTATTCATCTACTGTTTCATAAGTCAGAATGTTAATTAGTCGTGGTTGGCTGTCAATGGATGCAATCAAACAACTCTTTTTGATGTTGTTTTCTTAGAAAAGTGTGCAAAGTGATTGCTTGGAGTTTAAGTGATGATGCCATCTAGTTTTTTATTCTACTGTTTTGAGAGTCTTGAGCGTGCTGGTTCAAATTTTTCAGCTAACGCTGAAAAGATGTTATTATTTTTATTTAAAAAATGGTGGGTCGTTGATTTTTCTCCTATGAAGGAATGTACTACCAAGTGAAATATCCCAATGGGAGATTTTTGATTCAATGGCGTGCTTAGAAAATCGCTGCTGCTTTTTCCACTGTGTTTTGCTTTCATAACATGACCAATTGCGAAATTACAGTTGATTAACAGGCATCGGTCAATTTTGCATTGGGTTTAGGTCCGATGCTCCTCTTGTGACCTCTGAAAAAGTTTTGTGGTTTTAATTAGGTTTAAGTTTGCCTCGTAAAAGAGGGAGAATGATTTATCAAAAGTAAAGATTAGTGACTCATGCTTAGATAGGTTCAGTACTGTTGAGGTCATCTGCCTTTATTTGAGAACTCGTCTGCCCGAATGGACGCTAAAATTGAATGTAGGGTGATGTGGGTTCCAGCGGACTAACGTTAAATTTAGTCGGCGCGTTTTCATTTTTAATTACAACGTTCAATATAAACGTATTTACAATTGTTACCAGAAGCTGAAGCAACTAATGGTGATGCATTTTCAAATTGTAAATCGGCTTTTTTCTATTGAAAAAAGCGACTGAGCTTGAGTGTCGGAATGGAAAAAAGTGTTTGCTATTACCCGTATGTGTTCTTCATGTACTACGTCATTAGACAGGTAATGCTTTAAATTGCGTTACAACAATTGGTTCATCGAAAAAGAGGGGTCTGCTCATTAGCTTCAAAATTCGCGATTGCTGCTCCAAAGATTTTTTGTTTTAAATAAGCAGTGAAAACCGAATTTTTTTTGATTTTTATGTCTCCTGTTTCTTTTTTAGCCACTTTTATATCTTTTTATTTTTTTTTGTTTTCTCCTACAGATCCACAACGAGATTCAGTCCGTTTATATTTTACACTTCTTCTAAAACGCGTTTTGTATCGAATCCCATATGCAATGGCTCTGTAAAAAAATTGTGCTATTCTGTCAGACATGGCCCAAGTCTTTGTTTACCAGCTTCGCAAAGGACTACCGTTCAATGTTCAACCACAAAATGATTGGATTGTTCCAATTTATTAATTTTTTGGATGGTTCTATTCTGATCTTCGTGCGTCGTTCACTTCGAAAGTATTTTATGTTCTGAGACTTCATTTCGATAGACGTTGGCGGTCTGGTAGTTCGGATGAAAAGGCTAAATTTGTGACAAAATGGATGATTTGATGAAATAATTGCCTTCCTGTTTTTGGATTTTTTCGTTTTTGATCGCATTGCAGATGTTATGTTAAAATTGGAGTTCCATTTGTTGGATTTTTAAAGACAAGCCAAAATGCTTCTGCTCTAGCCAAATCACTTTGTTTGCAGATTAATTTGTACTTTTTGCAAACTAGTTGAGAAAATTATTGGATGTCTGTCTGCGTTTCTGTTGTGATAATTATGTATGACTAGGATGCCATCTAAAAACGCTATTTTGGTCTGTATGTTTTCAAACATTTTCCTCTTTTATCCTACTGTTTCCTTAAATTTTCCGGAACTGAGTTGTAGACCGTAAACTCCGATACAGAATTGATAAGAACCAGCATTGCGACTGCGAATTGTCTATAAGTGTATGTTAGATCAGTTTCGGAGAATGAGAAGGTTCATGTAACATTGTTTATTTCGGAGATGAGTGCTCTCCTTTTCATATTTAATTTTGCAAAATGCATCAAATCTTTTTAAAGCCAAAAGCAATTTTGACAATTTTGCTCCTCTTAAATCTAATTACGGCTGAGCAACGGATTAATAAAATGTTCTTCTTAAAGTTTTTCCTTTTTGACTATTTGATTATCAGCAATCAGTTCTGATGTTTTGCAATTTGTGTACTTCACAATTGTTGTTTTAGATTCTCAACCACAAATGTTGTGGGTTTAGCTGACCGCGAGGAAATGCCGACAGTTTTTGCTATCCAGGATACAGTTTTAGTGAACCGAACGGAGATCCAGGTGTAGGGTCTCCTTTTGTTATCGGTGATTCAGAAGCAGTTGAATTTTGTAGTTGAATTTTGTGTCAGTAATTCCATTCTAATGGTATCTTATTTGGGACTTTTTCTCCAGAGATTATGGAATTTTTAGGGTGGTGATCAGAATATTGTTTGGCCAGCCTTCTCTTTAATATATAGGGTCGCTTCTGCATCAAAAATGTTTATCTAGGAGCAGTGGAGGACGGTTGATTTTCCGGATCTATTCTGATCCTCCGGTTAGTGGGCATAAACTATGGTACCAAAAAGTTACTTACAGCATAATTTCAGCGTTTAAAGCAATATTCGGGCTCCATAAGCATAATTTGCGCCAGGGAGTAAAAAAAGTGCAATTTTAGAGTTTTTAAGATATATTTGATTCTCTTTGTCTCCTTTTAAACTTAAAATATAGTTACATCGATTTGTTCTTTCATTGTTTGCCAAGTTCTGCCGCTACGAGATTCTAACTTTCAAGGACAAAAAGACAAAAAACAACTAAATTGAGATCAAAAGTCGGTGCAACGTAATAATACAAACGCTACCTGCAAAATAACAGTTTTCAGGCCAAAAAATTGAAGGATGACCACGAAAATTGTCAAAAATCCAGTAAAGCTAGTTAACGATGTTTCAAAAGGTCGTAAAACTCCACTGGAGCGTATCAGAATGACTCACAACGCTTTTTCTAGGTGAGATACAATTGTAATTGGGGTACAGTTAGACAAATTCTCAAGTAATTAACGTTTCTTCAAGAAATGCTGTTAAAAGTTCGGAAAAAATGCTTTTGGTTAAAAATTTTGAACAAAAAGCACAACTTTTTATTTAATTATGAAACCACAGCAAGCGCCTTCTGCAACCAAATTTGTTCAAGATTTTTTAGGTTCGAGAAACTCTAAAAGATTTCTTGAAAACAAACAAAAAATTGGAGTCCGGACGAGCAGTCACTTATGATTTGTGGTTAAAAACAATCAAACGGACGGAAAAAGGTTGTTAGGTATCCAAAAAAGCTGGACGATATCGGTCATTTAGTAATTTTGGGGTCAGTACGAAGAAAAGATGCATTTTCAGCACCTTGCTTTTCGACAAGATATTGCTCCTGTTTATAAATCGAAGATTATTATATTTTTTTTGTAATTAAATCTGAAATGAAATTGATGCGGATGTCGGAAAAAATTCTGACGCAGATGTGTGAAAACTTCACAAACCGCGTGCTAAGCCTTATAAAAGTTGAATTTATAGTGGCAATTAATTAGAGATCAAATATGAACTGAAAATGTTGTATTATTTGATGCTTGTAATGCTTTTTAACAAATCATCAAGTGTACGTAACTTTTTGCTACCATAATTGTATACTTTAACACCCCAGAATCATTGAGCTTGTTATGCACACACTGTTGATATCCTTGACTGAACACAGATCCATGCCAACTTTCCTAAGAGCGTCTCCTACCTACCATCAGATACACCAGGAGCGCTAGGTTTCCTCCCTCGTATGTTAAAAGTGTTTCCTTCGCTTAAAAGGGGTGGTTCACTGCAATGATATTGGTTCCCTGCTCTATGTATAGGTGTTCCATTGACCAAAAATAAGAGAGCAACTTGCTGACTGCCGTTTTAGTACAGGTATAAGTTTGTTTAGAAAAAAAATAAATTGAGAATAAGCAAATTCCTCTACAAGAAACAGCTTGCGTGAAAGCTAACTAAGTTCACATTTCTATTTGCAGCTAACGGAAAGTATCTACGCGATGGACCGCAATATTGTGTTCATGAGGATTACACACATTCAGTGCATTGACGTCTGTCTTCTACATTCTTTATTCGCATTCTGTGTACTCTATTGTGTATTCATCCTGTTGCCTCTAATTCTTTGTTGATGCATCCTTCTGACAGGTTAATCGTCAAGCCGACTTCTATTATCAGTTAAGCCAAGAAGAAGGATCCAAGCAATAGCAATATGACTTCAGTTCTTGCAAAATTAGTTCAGAGGATCGATTACACTATTTGTGTCTTTTACGGATGATGGCGGCTGGTTTTGTATTTCTTTGTGATAATTCCCCCTGGTGCCAATTATCAATTGAGACCCATTGCGAGCGTTGGTGAATTCGGAAATCGTCGTTGATTCTCAGGCCCTGGAACTCTCCAAATGCCAGTGCGATGATTGATGTTGCGGATTTGATTGTTGATAGTAGTTTGGCACAGTTGGGGCCAATTTTCGGTACGTTAGGGCCAATTTCAACTTGCAACAAGGGGGCTTAACAAGATTGGTTGAAAACATTTCCCGGAATCCAGACAGGGTGCTGTACTGAAGTGTGCTACACTCAGTAACACTGTTTGACAATCTTTGTGCTTTTTTGAGAATTTACGTTATAGTGCGTGAAGCACAAACTTGAATTGGACAAAATCCTTTTTTATATGTGAACAAATTACTAAGTAGTTTTGAATAAACTACTATTTTAAAACACTAACTTTTGCTTAGAATACCATGACGTGATTTATCACGCCACTCCAAGAACACCAACTGAACCTTGATAATTCTGTCAACACTCTTATCTCTATCCAATAGGATACTAGAGAGACACGTGTCCGCAAGTATAAAAGGAGCTTGCACGCTCAACCACCAACACTTCTTGGTTCGCGATAGCTTCAGAATTAAATCATACTACCGTATTGCTCTCTTGTTTAAATCTAAACTTATTTGAGATATATTTTAATTTAGAATATTTTGTGATCAGTTCTTCACTAAGAGGTCAGAAAATATTAACTCGGCACAATTTTGGAAATAAGGTAAGTTCAACTTAACTTCTCTAAGTTACAGGAAAACATCTCTTACATTCTATCTAAGTAACAAGTTTAATTTAGAATAAATCAACCTGTGATGACCAGTGCTATTTCAATTTTATTAACTCAACTATCCTATCCCTTCATGCTCGGTTCATATTTGATGGTGCTTAACATAACTTTTTAATTCTTATTTGAAATCAACTTTCTTTAATGCTTAACTATATACCAAGAGTAGAACTAGGACCCTCAAGTTATACATGTGGTCCCGCAATTAACCCCGTCGTTTAAGTATCTAATGTACGGACCAGCAGTATAGGGCCCTTATCAAATATGTTGAAGATTTTGCAGTGGCACAAAATGGATGCCTTATGCAAAAAAGTTGAAACTTTGGCTGTGAATAATGCAAAGAAACGGCAAAGAGCGGCCCCTTTGCCTTTTTTCATTTTTCAACAGTTTTGCATAAGACTTCCGAGAAAAATCAACCAAATAGTCCCCGTCAATTCCGAATGCACAAAACGTGGTAGCAGTAGACCTCAAAATTTAACCTCAAAATTCACACATCAAAATAGCAGAGGGTTCCAATTAATAGCGCAAAAGCGTGACGATTAAATAATCATTCAGCACAATTTTAGTCAAAAGCCTCATGATAGTGCAAATTTTATTAACACACAATAAACGCCCAACGTTTGCAGGAGTAAAAAACTGCACTTACTAACGTCCGACGCTTGTAAACGCGATTACAAACGCGAGACGTATGAGCAATAAGATAAGCAAAATCCCAGCAGACCAACTCACCAATTACGTTAGAGATTCAAAGCAAACACCGACGAAATTAATTCAAAGCGTATTTAAAAATTTTTAAACGAATCAAAATTGCTTTTGCCAAATTCTCTCGTTACATATAAGCACCCAACTTTGTTAAACGAAAATAATTCAGCTCACTCAGAAAAGTCAATAAGAAAAACATTTTCAACTCAGATTTTTTGCTATTTTACTAATAGACCAAAGTCCACATTCAAAACGGAAAATAGCAAGCATGTTAGCCCAATTGTAATTAGACCGAAGTCTATTAGACCGAGTCATTTGCAACCAGTCATTGAAAACTCAACTTTTTGCACCTCTACAGAGATGACAACAACATCACTATTAAATATCGATAACGATGTGAGAGGTCTGTTGAACGCCAATTTTTTGCTACAATGACGAGCAGGGCTTCAATCTCGAAAAAGATACGTAACTGCCTTGCATTGAAAGATCAGGCTAGTTGCAAGAACCTCAGAAAACGTCCACGCGCAATTGAAATCGCTCAGCACACCTAAGTGGTGCATATTTGTAGACAACAGACTATCGATATTGAACGCCATTAAATACTCGGTAGTCGATGTATTTCCTGCCACCCACCCACACAGGAAGCTGGGGCATGACCGAGTGGCAAAACGAGTCTGGTGGCCATTCTGCAACTGAGACTTAATGAATAAAGCGCCTGCACAGAGTTCGCCAAGAATTTCAAATCAGTAAGTCCTGCTAAAAAATTTAAGCCATTAATCACGTGTGTTAAAGCAAATTACGAAATTCATTTTTAATTTGCCGGTCTGGTTTATGGCAGATCCAGAAAAAGAGATTATTAGTATTCTTATTAGTTCTTATTAGTATTCTCCAAGTAACCCACGTTGAAGGCTGTTAAAAATCCAAGCACTTTAAACGTCAAATCGTTCCTCATAAGTTATTTTTTAGCTAGATTTCATGGTGTACCTCGCCGAATCAGACTCGAATCAAAACGTTTGCGGGTCAAACGATAAAAAACGTTTTGTGAAAATAATAACACTGAACTAATGATGGTAACCGGAGAAGATCATAGAGCCATAGTTTTGGTCGAACGTCTAATACAAACTCTGTAAAGAAGACTCAGTTGAATAAAAATAGACTGTGAGAATAACAAATACTTTATTTATTTAATTCATTCAAAGTTCATCAATTGCCAATTTCGAGACGCCAAACTACTAATGTAACAACTTTTGAGGCTCTATTCGGCCGAAAAAAATAATGCGCCCATTTCTCTTTTAAGTTCTGATTCTGATCCTAAAAACATGTCCTGGTGGAATGCACAAAGAAATAGTTTAGAATTCGACACATTTGACTAAGAGGATCTTATAGATGCAAAGAAGTGGACTGAGCGAGGGAAAAAATTGAAATGATATAGGAACGGATGATGCAGGCAGCCAGCCAATCACCCAGTAGTAATACATTCAAATTTCTTCCATCGTCAAGCAGTCAACCGATACACGTTAATATCCCGCGTTTTAACTTTGTCACAAAAGTCAGCATCATTAAACGAGGACCACAGAACCTGTGGGCCTCAATTACAAAAACCTCAGGATCAACCGCAACAACAACACGGGCTCCAGGTAGACCTGGAAAGGAAGTTCACAAATCACACTTGGCAAAATTTGGGACACCGGCACACAGTAACTCCCTCTCCAGAATTGAGAATCGGCTGCTAGCACTTCAAAGCTTGCAACGTTTGCCCTAGTGGAATGAAAGCACCATCATGCATCGCATTCGTTAAAGAAAATGACGGGCGAAGTTTTAATCCGCTAACAAGCGGAATCCCAGTCAGGGTGGGTCCCACCCAAGTTAGTAGGATCAGAATCCTTGAAAGGAAGGCACAGGGCCCTAGTCAGTGATCCTCAGCAGTGGGTCACAACTGTAGCGCCACGAAGAGAAAGGCCACAACGAGGCAATTAAACGTCAAACGCACGCGTTTATCGAACCCCACTCAATCTCTCCTTTCTCAAAGTTCGGAACCACTACATAGAGTTAATTTCGAAAACAGTACGACTGGGAAACGTCAACGCCACAGCAACTATTTTCACCAGAAGACAGTAACTGTTCGCTTAACTCAGACATCTCAGACTAACAGATTTTCATTAGAGGAAGCAACAGGATTTGTTCAACATAATGCCTTAATGCCTGAGAAGAGACTAATGTTCATTTAGAAATTTTATATACGTTCAATGTATTCATTTCTTTAGACTCTTTTGTCGCATTAGTATTCTCTCAGTCATTACAATTGCACAAATTTAAGTTTTTTGTTCAATCATTTGTTATTTTCATACTACTTGTTGATTGATCAATCATTGGCCTCATAATTAGCATGCATTCATATCTTGTTCAAATTTGTACATGTACTGTAAAAATTACTTCACGGGGAAGTGCAGAAGTGTGGTACAATACTAACATTCACTTCTAATTCAATCGTAGTGCGCTTGTAATTACTTAGTGCTAACAGGTGATAAGTTATTCCGCTACCATATTGTTAGCTATATATATATATATATATATATATATATATATATATATATATATTATATATATATATATATATATATGTATATATATAGCTACATATATATATATATATATATAATATATATATATATATATATATACACACATATATATATATATATATATATATATATAAATATATACATATACATACACACACACACATATATATATATATATATATAATTATATATATACGTATATATATATATATATATATATATATATATATATATACATACATATATATATATATATATATATATATATATAATTATATATAATATAT